>NC_026655.2:32288183-32897413 GCF_000004075.3 Cucumis sativus
AATAGGTCATAATAACTTGTATTTCTACAAGTTGTCATCCTCCTTCCACACCTCTTTCTCAAGTCCTCATCATTTCTTTATTAATACATTTATTGAACTCTTTCATCTTTTTGAGTCCACTCCTGATACAAAGTTGCTCAATCTGCTCCTGCTTCTGCAAACCTAAACCAGTCGTGTGTCTCCAATGATATTCCTTAGCCTACTTCAGATACTCCTCTTCGTCATTCTACTCGAGTAAGGGAACCTCTCCCAATCATCTCCAAGATTATCATTATTTTTCCACTATTGTTTTCCTTGTTGAACCTGCCTCTTATCAAAAGGCCAGTGTGAATCCTTTATGCCATAAAGTGATGAATTATGAATTATAGGCTCTTGAAAAAATGCACATTTTGGGACTACGTTGATTTTTCCCTCGATAAAAGACCTATTGGATGCAAGTGGATTTACAAAATAAAGACTCACTCTGATGACACTATTAAGCATTACAAGGTTCATCTTGTTGCGAAAGTGATGATACCTCTTTCATATGATACCTCACTCATATGTATCCACATGAACGATTTGGATTAAACTATTCATGAACGATTTGGATTAAACTATTTATAGCTTTACAAGCTAGGTCCTATCCATAATATCACATGTATAAGCCAAGTGAATAACGCCTCAGGCCTAGGATTCGAAATTTAGATTGCCGACATTTTCCAACATCCTTTGCGACCTGACAACATCATCCTTACTTGTCTTAAAGGCTTATTAGAGTAAAATTTCTCCCTACAAACCAACACGAGTCCTTTTAACCATCTTTTGTCCCCACTCACATGCATCCTAGGAAAATTCCCAAAAAGCCACCCCGTATAATCAACGTTATATCTATATACGGTAAACATTTAGGTTAATACTTGAACATAATGTACATGTAGTTGGCACACATTTGACACAATCAACTAGCAATTTTTGAAATGTATCCATCATTAGTTTTCCTGACGCATCAATCATTAGAACCAACACAATTTCATATCAATTTCAACAGATTTATTCAATAAAATGCATTTACAAACATTTTGTGCTTGCATTTTCTTATAATTTATTGACAATAATCAATTTTAGCCACCAAAATAACTGGTTATCACAAGTTATAAAACAAACTATAATGTTTGCTTGTTATTTCTATCCATAAATGTATTTAAATTATAATGACCCAACTCTTTATACTAAGTTGAGGTCATTATTACTAAAATAAATAAACAATTTTTTATATTAAAAATAAAAGAAGACACTAAATTTTCAATAAAAAAACTTCAAAATACTCCTTTATAAATCATAAATAAAGCGTGGCATTTTTAAAAATAGGAAAATTAAAATTAAAATATTTACCAGCTATAACAAATTTTTTGGATTTTATCAATGAGAATCATTCATACTATCAATTTTTTGGATTCTATCGATGAGAATCATTGATACTATTAATGTCGTTGATGGAAGGATATCACTGCCTATTAGATGTTTGTTATTGATAGAATCTAAAATTTTGCTATACCTTGTAAATATTTTGTCAAATTTGCTATTTTTGACAATTCTCCAATAAAGTAGGTAGAGATAAAATAGTAGATAAAATGCTAGTCCGAGCCCTATGTAAGTTTTAAAGAAAATAACATAAGAGTAAAACATAAGTTTTGGTAAATTTAAATAAAATACTAAAAGTCAAAATATTGTAAACATAAGGCGGAAACAACATAAACTTTTAGTATGGTGAGCCATCGTCATTTCTTGTCATTCGCAAGTTTTCCTCTACTTCTACCTCTACCTCTACCTTTACTTTTACCTTTGTTGAATTTGGAGCATATCAATTCGCAAGAATCATTACTTTTAGAAGAAATGTTGAAAGCATGCATATGCTTAACTTAGGTGATATGTATCAAGAAATCATAATTGAATCAAAAGAGAGGCGATACTTTGAAGTTGAAGAGTTATTTTAGCAATTCTAAAGTCATAATATTAAATGTTTAAGAAATTATGTAATTATGTGTTTTTCATTTATTATGGTAGTTGAAAAAGCATAGAATTAAATGTTGTGACATTTCATTTCATATTTTAATTAGTATAAATAGGGTTGTAATTTCCACATTTTAAAAAAGAAGAGGAATTTGGATGAATGAAATCTGAAAATTCTAGAATGTTGAATTTTGGTCTTGTGTGTTCTTGTGATAGAATGCACAAATATTTGGTGCATTCAAGTGAGGATCGATCTGTGTTGCTTGTGGAGTGCTTTGAAGATCGAGAGTTTATGGGAGTTTCAAAACTTTGTCCGACCCTTGGTTTCTTAGATCATCTAAGTAACTTCAATCTAGCCTTTCTTAATGGTTGAAATCAAATCGGTTTCGGAGCTGTTGGGTTGTGTTCTATGAGTCTTGTTGTTTAACATTGGGTTCTTAGATCATATACCCAGGGGTTTCTTATCGTTAGTTTTATGAGACAAATGACCTTGTTGTGTGACATGAAACTATAAGTTTATATACGACCATAATCATCTTTGGCGTATAATAGCTTAGATTGTATTAAAAATGTAAAGAAAAGAAAAAAAAACTCTTAACCATCCCATTTAAACTACCCAACCAATAAAAACTAACGACCTAACTAAAGGAACAACAAGAAGTAAATTAGAAAATTAAACAACTTTCTATATAACAAACAACCTTAACAAATACTTTCCCTTAACAACACAAATGGTCAAATGAATGAGGCTATAAAAACTATCATTGATGTCTTTCTTGGATATAATCCAATCTATCCTCCCACCCTACCTATTTCCCTTTTTTAAAACTAAAGTCTCCCAAAGAATGAAGAATTTTTATGGTATGAAAAGCCTGTGCGTTCTCATGATTGTGATGGTGGTGATTGTCAATGAAACTCACTCGGTGGAGGCAGTAAAATGCGATACAAAGGAGCTAAGAGTATGTATTTGGCCCTTCACAATGTCAGTGAAACCATCAACAGCTTGCTGCAACAAGTTGAAAGAACATAGGTCATGCTATTGTGAATACAAGAAAAAATCAAAGGTTAAACCCTACTTACAATATGATGCAGCAAAAAAGCTCCTTTCTCGTTGTGGTGTTGTCGTCCCGACTTGCTAAAGTCCCCAATATGCTTTGGTTAGAATTTCATATGAAATTATATTATGTATACAATATAGTCAGTGAAATTCGTCGTTGAATTTCAGACCGAATAATTTAACTATTTGTACATTATTAGTAACATGGGTCAAACACACTAAATTGTTTACAATCTCAAGGTAACTGAGAGAGTTTGAGATTGATTCTTGTGTAAAAATGCTAAATTGCATCAAATTAAAAAGAGCAAGTTGAAGTTGTGATAATCTATTTAAAAGGTTTAGCCTTTAATTATTATATTCCCAAATTTCCCTATTAATTATACTTGATCCTCAAATTCTCATAGCCCCATTAAAATATTTTTTTATACTTCAACCAAATTAATGAGAAAAAGCTAATTTATCGTCCTAATTAACTGATTAGTCAAAGTGAATAAATGAAAAGCATGCAATTTTGAATGTAATCTAGAGCAAAGTTAGGTGAATATTCAATTTTCAAGCTATCGACTGACAAGCTAATCCAATCTTTTCCTTCTTAGGTTAAAAATACAATTATAAGTTAATCTAAAGTAGATCATGCACTCCAAAATCGTTCGAAAATATATTAATGCACTATTGAGTCATACTTGAAATCAACCAACACAACTAAATTCAGTTCAAACACTCACATGCACGTGAATAGAGAAAAATATCCTAAAATCCAAGCTAGAACAAGTTACCTTAATCCATAATCAACATGTCGTTTAAGGGAGAATGAAGCTGGTAAAATATTTTTTCATAAATTTCATATTTGCTTTTCGAAAGATTCGTCATTTCTCTTTCTTCTTCTTTTCGATTTATTCATCTTCTCTTTTAGATTTCTTCGGCTCTTATTCTAGATTTTCTTTCTTCTATTTTTATTCATCTTTTTTTTTCTTTCTTTCTTCATCTTCTCTTTCTTTCTTCCAACTCCTCTTCTATAGTATCAATATCTTTTAAATATCACTTTGATTTGATCTAAACAATCACTTATCTAGTCAGCACAATTGCTTAGATTTGAAGCTTTTTTCCCCTCATTTTAAAAGAACTACACGATCATGTAGATATTAATCTAAATGATTACTTATCTAGTCAGCACGATTGTTAAACATGATTAACACGATCATTTAGATTTGAAGCCCTTTTTTCTATCGCTTAAAAAGAACTACAAGATCATATAGATGTGATCTAAACGGTCGCTTATAATAGTTAACATGATCATTTAGCATGGTCAACACGATCGTTTAGATTTAAAGAATTTTTTTCATCATTTAAAAAAAACTGCATGTTCGTGTTGATAGTACCTACATGATCGTGTATCATTTTCTACACGATCGTATTTCATGATCGTTTAGAAAAGAATTACGCACTCACATGTGGTCGATTAATCACATGTTGATCGGGTTTTTGTTTGTAGACGTGGGATAGGTTCTCTGTTAGGTATGTTTATTTGATAAGTCATTGGTCATGATCACTGTATGCGAAATACTCACTATGTATATCTTCATTAAATAGATATATATAGAGTCCTCGTTGAGCCCAAGTTTTTCTATTGTTTGCCCAAGTATAAGCAAAGCAATGGGTTTATCTAAATAAAGCAGAGTTGAACACAAGAAATTGATACCGAATATTATTTCTAGAATCTACTTCTCAATTAGGCAGTATAAAAGAATAAACAATTAACATATAATAGAATAAGAAGTGGAAACAAGACTACCTACATCTGCCTAGAGATTCTATAAAGGGGTGGGAATGAATGCGAAATGAATATGTAAACTAACTTCTATGCGAGAGAGAGTGAAAAAATGTCTATGCATTTAACACGATTAAGCCAAGTGATATTCTTGATGTGATATAGCTTACGCAACCATCTTATAATAAAGACGTGCTCCTCTCGGAGTCATTAAACGCCACACATGGTTACCTTTTAGGATCCACATGACTAAGAGTGATTAGACGAGATATATCCTAGAAGAGTTCACTTTTGAGACGTATAGAACTTCACGATTAAAGGCAGCAACCTTTTGTGCCTAGTGCCCACACTTATTCTCCTTTTCGGATACAAATGATGGAAATTGTCTCACAAAAGGAGAACTGAGTTTTGAGTAGTTTAGGGTTGTGATAAGTTTTTGATAAGAATATCAACATATAATTCTTAATCGCATTAGTTGAGCTATGTTCATCGTTTGGCCAGTGTCAATCGCCAACTACCTGAGAGGACAAGTAACAAGGATAAGGCTAACGCGCGCAAGGAGAAATTTGGAGACAAACCCCACCTTACAAGGTGACTTTCATCATTTGTGTCCCAAAAGGAGAACAAGTGTAGACGTTAGGCGTCGAAGGTTGCTATCCTTAATTGTGAAGTTCTATAAGTACTATAAGTGAGTTCTTTGAGATGTACCTCACCTAATCAAGTTTAGTCACTTATAAAATGTCTTTTAAAAAGAACATCATAGAAGTCAATATCATGAATGTCAAAATTCATAACCTCGTAAAAATGTCAGGAATATGAAAATTTGACATTTATAAATCGTCAAGAATGTCAATCTTCTTGGTATGCAAAAAAGAAAAAAGAAAAACGTCAAGACTCTTCTTGATACGTGAAAAACATCAAAATAGTTTTTACATAATACAAAAAAAAAATGCAGGTGTTGCTGACATTTAACACATCAAGAACATTTCGCTCGTGAACCTTTTTTTAAGTTACAATTTGGAGATTTCCCTACAGCTTGCCTCTGGATTAATTGTTCTTGTATTCCAGTCCAATAATCACATAATTTTGTACATAGATGCTCATATCCAACCAAGTAAACAATAAATCTTATTAACCAATATTTCCTGGTTTCTTCTTCTTCTTCTTTAAATAGAAAAACCAAAATCTTCTTCTTCTTTATTTGGGTAAAGGTAAACTGCTCGTTCTTGATCTTGTTCTTATTTGGTAAAATTAAAGTAAACTTCTTCCCTTGTCTTCCTCTTCTGAGAGAAAGAGACAGTGGGAGAGAGGGAGCTGTGAGAAAGAGACGGAAGAGAGGAGCAACCTAATTCTTATATTTAAGTGGGTTAGTCTGATAAAATAGGAATCGAACCAAATCGGTTCTAACCGATCCAACTCTAACCAAACTAGTTCGAATCGGTTCTCACACCAAACTATTAGCTACATATACTAATTTTGTTTCACTTATTTATTTATTTTCTTAGTACCCATTTTGGCATAATTGTTATAGCTTATTTACACATACTATTTATTTATTTTTCTTTTATGAAATTGCATTAAATAATTAATCAAGACTACTAATTATGTTGGGATTAGTGGCTTCCATTTGGAAGCAGTCAGATTTGCCTATTCAACTACGTGGAGATGACACAACATGCCTAAAATAGGATCCAACGTTAATCACTTAAAACTTTTTTATTAATGCTTTATAATATGGAATATTAACTATTTTTTTTACTATTATAATATATCAAAACTATTATAAACTAGTGGTAAAATATCAATAAAATAGTGACAAAAGAATCTCCATCTTTCACTTGATTTGAAAAGCTATACTTGCCACTAAACTTTATATAGAATTAGATTATAAAATACAAGGAGAAAATCTAATTATATTACTCACTTTCACCATGAAAACAAACACATATATCACTATTTATAATTTATAATTTAAGGAGTTGATATAAAATTTGTAACATTTAGAGATTATTATAGTTTTCAACAATGTCTTGGTCAAAGTTTTACTATAAATTTTATTAACTTTATACTACTTTGTAGGCTAACTGATATAGACATATCACCATATTTAATTTATGAGTGTTGTTGGTAGAAGCTTTTTTATTTAATTGAATTAAAGTTGTTTATATACTTTGTGCTAATATATATTTCTCCATTACAACAAAGAATAGTATTTAAAGTGTACTAGAAATGAATTCAAAGATAATGGAGTGTGAATTAATAATGAAACCAAAGTACAACATAAAGGAAACATGGAAGTTGTTTTTTATAATCTTTTCAATTAAAAGGAATAATGGGTGACCATGAAATCATCTTGTTCATTTTTTTTTTTTTTTATTGGGTTACTTTTTAACTAATTATAGCTTCTTATGGGAATCTTCCTTCACATCATTAACTAATTAGTATTTTGTATTATATTAAGTTACAAGCTAAGTAGTGCTTCTCCCACGCACTCTATTATTATCATTATAGAGAGAGAGATTGTTTGAGACTTATTTATAAGAGAATTTGAATTTTTGTAAGTACGTATAAATTAATAAGAATTTGGATTGGTAAGAAAATTTGGGGAGATCAATGGTAAAATTTTGGGATATCAACGGCCAAGGGAAGAAAAAGTAAAAAACAAAAGATTTCCGATCAAAGTCTCTTCTTTATATATCTTGTTTTTTTAGAGGTATTAAATCACAACAATAAAAGATGAAAACTTCACAAATTGAAGTTAAGACACAAACACACAACAAAACTCAACCACAAGAGTAAAGAACAGGAAAAGGAAAATAATCAGATCTTCAATAGAAAAATAATTAAACTCAAACCATGAAAACAAAAGAACGTTATTTTAGCCTCAACAGTTTGACAGATCACTAGAGACATAAGGTAACATCATAACTTCAAAGCTTACAAACCCTCCAAAGATGATAGGTATAGAACAGCAAACTATTATTATTTAGATCTGTCGCCATCGATGACTGGCCAACAACACCAAACTATTTTAATAATTATTATCTTTCATTGAGCTATGATTCCATTTCTTAACATGTTAAGGCCAATCACCAAATTACCATGTTCAATGGTTCAATCTATTATTGGGATCTCTCTTAAAGCAATTTTGATTATGAAACTAATTATAGTCATTCTTATAAAATAATTTGCATTTAATGTATGAAAGTGTCAACAAGATTTTCATAGAAAACAATATGTAATATATTGATAAATCCATGGGAGTATGGACTATTTTTTGGTCTACCTTTCTGCAATGGATTTATAAAAAGAAAATTTAAGGATACAATGGTGTACGAGAATGATCAATGCCATAAACACTCTTTAATAATTTTCTATCAATATCTTTTATCACTAATAGACACTTATAAAAGTCTAATGAGTTTAACCATGATAGATCATAATTTAAAAGTGAGAGTATATTATAAAAAAAGTTTTTCATCCGAACGTTTTCTTTGTCATATATTATATTAGTATATTTCTTTCTCTTGAAATATAAAAACTATCCACAGTTAGCCAGCTAGCTGACAGTTAAGTAAAATCCCAACAAGAACAGCCAAAAGACAACTTCTTCATCTCTTATTCCCACTTACAATAATCCTACTACATAAATATATTTGTTTAACCCAAATTCAAAATACCTAATATGATTTCTTTTTCATATATCTAATTGTATACACCATAGGTAAGAATAAAGAAAACAATAATAGTAATGCTAACAAGAAATAACACCTTTTTACACACATACATATAATATTTACATTCTTTAGTACTATAATTAAAATAATAATAATAATAAACTAAGATAGCTTCACGTTCCTCCTATAAATTATGTATATATAAAAAGGGTATATTCAACTATCAAATCAGCTTAAATCTGTGACTACATCACCAACAGCAACAAAAAGAGAAAGATGCCTTCGATATCATCAATCTCCACTGCAACAAAATTCTTGAGCCTATTCCTTCTTCTTGTACATGTCTCAACACAAACCCTAGCAACAAACCCTAAAACCAATTTCCCCAAAGATTCTCTAGTTCTTGGTCTTGTTCATTCAAGAACATCCCTCCTTACACCCAAAAAAGGCTATAATTTCATTTCAAAGAAGAGAATGAAGGCAATGGATCAGACGGATGGTGATGATAATGTGATAGAGCCATTGAGAGAAATTAGGGATGGTTATTTAATGTCCTTATCAATAGGGACACCCCCACAAGTTGTTCAAGTGTATATGGACACTGGAAGTGATCTCACGTGGGTTCCTTGTGGTAACCTCTCTTTTGATTGTCAAGATTGTGAGGAGTATCAAAACAATATTTCTGGCCCAAGATTGGCCGCCTTTTTGCCTACTCATTCTTCTACTTCTATTCGAGACACGTGTGGTAGTTCCTTTTGTATGGATATTCATAGCTCTGATAACCCTTTTGATCCTTGCACAATTGCTGGTTGTTCCTTAGCTAGCCTTGTGAAGGGCACTTGCCCTAGACCTTGCCCTTCTTTTGCTTATACTTATGGAGCAAGTGGGGTTGTAACTGGAAGTTTAACAAGAGATGTTCTTTTTACGCATGGAAATTATAATAACAATAATAACAATAATAAGCAAATCCCTAGGTTTTGTTTTGGATGTGTTGGAGCAACTTATAGAGAGCCAATTGGGATTGCTGGTTTTGGAAGAGGCTTACTTTCTCTTCCTTTTCAATTAGGGTTTTCTCATAAGGGGTTTTCTCATTGCTTTTTACCTTTTAAATTCTCAAATAACCCTAATTTCTCAAGCCCTTTGATTCTTGGTAATCTTGCCATTTCTTCAAAAGATGAAAATTTGCAATTTACCCCTTTGTTGAAAAGTCCAATGTACCCTAACTATTACTATATTGGGCTTGAGTCAATTACCATTGGGAATGGGGATAATAATTTTAGATTTGGGGTTTCTTTTAAATTGAGAGAGATTGATACAAAGGGTAATGGAGGGATGTTGATTGATTCTGGTACTACTTATACTCATTTACCTGAACCATTGTATTCACAACTTATTTCTAATCTTGAATTAGTGATAGGTTATCCAAGAGCCAAGCAAGTTGAACTCAATACTGGGTTTGATCTTTGTTATAAAGTTCCTTGTAAAAACAACAATTCTTCTTTTGTTGATGACGCTCAACTCCCTTCTATAACATTCCATTTTTTGAATAATGTCAGTGTTGTTTTGCCTCAAGGCAATAACTTCTATGCCATGGCTGCTCCAATTAACTCCACTGTGGTTAAATGTTTGTTGTATCAAAGCATGGACGGTGTTGGTGACGATAACGACAGTGACGACAATGGGCCGGCGGGTATTTTCGGAAGCTTTCAACAGCAAAATATAGAGGTCGTTTATGATTTGGAGAAGGAAAGATTAGGGTTTCAACCAATGGATTGTGTTTCTGTTGCTGCCAAACAGGGACTTCACAAGAATGTTAGAAGGAATGAAAGTTGAACTTTGAGCAATTTTGTTTTCTATGTTTTTGATAAGGTCAAATCCATTTTGGGGTGGGTTATGTTATTTTATGTTACTTTGTTTTTTAAAACTTCATCTTTGGAAGTCAGTTAATCGTTATTTTATTTGAATTTATATTAAGGAAAGTGTGGTTTGGTTTGATTGTTTTTTTCTCCATAGAATCTAAAGCTTGGAGTTATAAAATTAAGAAAAGCAAATGAGGTTTCAATGTGGGCATCCACTTGCAAAAGGGAAATGGATTTGTAATTCTTTTTATGTTATAGTTTAATTGAACTCATCAAGGAATCCCTATATATATTAAATTAATTAACTACAATTAATCATTATTTTTTAAAAAAAATTGACTACAATTAATTATGGCTTTTTTCTTCTCTTTTTTTAGTTGTGTTTTGTTTAAAAATAAATAAATAAGTAAAATATTAATTTATACGTACTAGGTTGTATCAATTTATACTCTAAATAACTTATATTATACCAATTTAAACTCTAGATTATTTTAATAGTAGTATTAATATAAATTCAAATTAAGCATGTGTATCAATTTTTAAATTCTAACATTTCATAAATATAACCAACATAGTAAAAGGATACATTCATTTAAGTTTGAAGTTTAAATTCATACCCATATAAAATTTAGTGTCTAAATTGATACAACTTCGTTATAAATAGTATTATTTTCTAAAAAATAATAATAATAATAAATTAATTATAAACATAACATCACTATAATCACTAACTATTTTGGGTTTACTTATTTTGCAAAAATGTCTAATAAAGTTTGTGATTTTGTAAATATAGCAAAAATAATCAAATCCTTGTGTACTTGTAATTTCAATTTTACCATTTTTTCTTTTGGAGTATCTTTGGATAACATTTTTATTCATGTTTCCTATTTTTGCTTTCATCTTTGAAGAAAGTGAAATGTTTAGTAATTTCTCGATTATTTTTATTGGTTTCTTTTTCGTTTTCATTTTTCTCAATTACTTTTATTGGTTTTCTTTTCTATTTTCCCACGTGATTTCTTTTATTCTTTTCCATTTTTTCCACGTGATTTCCTTTTTATTCATCTTATTTATATCTTCTTTTCCAAATAACAACTCTCCATGTGGTTTCCTTTTTTCCCTATTATCTTCATCGTCTTCTCCAAATAACCATTGTTTTCCTCTTCCTTTCATCGTCTTCATTATCTTCCTCCTCGCTTCTCATCGTCTTTCTATTCGTCGGATCTGAGTTTTCCTCTTCCTCTTTGCGTGCATCTAGATTTTCGCCAAATCTGTGGGTTTTTGCCAGATTTGTGTTTTCGCTGTGGGTCTTTGTCTTTCGATTCGTCGTGGATTTCAACCCTCCTCTTTATCGTGGGTTTTCATCTTTCTCCTTGCCAACTTTGTCCTCCATATCTCAATCTTCATCTTGATCTTCATAAGATTACTAGAAGATTTTTCTATCTAGGTTTGATAAAGTGAGTGGTGTAGTGTTTAATTGAATTAGATGTGAATAAAATAAAAATTAGATCTCGAAAAAAATCAAAAAACAAGAAACAGTTATCAAACACATTTATGTTTCTTGTTCTAAAAAAAGAAGAAACGTGCAACAGAAAACAAAAAACAGGAAACGAAAATGTTACCAAACGGGCCCTCAGTTTCCAATTCTGATGACTATCCTAAATTTAATTGAAATAGATAGAAAAGTTGTAAAATTGTGGATCCTACCGTTCTCCTTTTATTTACCTTTGAAAACCTTTTATCCAATTTCATCTACCATTAGTTGCAATATGTGGTGTATTTAACTTCATATGTTATTGTTCTCTACTTTCTTTCATAATTTTGGGTTGAATTAATTGTATTAATTATATTAATATTATATATATTAATTGTATTAACTATATTAATATTATATATATTAATTGTATTAACTATATTAATATATATATATATTAATTGTATTATTCTTGATTTTAAAATAATATAAAATATAATATGGTATTTTATTGAAGTAATTTAACTTCATTTGTGGTTGTTTTATATTTTCTTTGATGTGTATTTTGGAGTTACATCGGATTTTAAATTATTTTACTTTATTTTTATACGTTGGTTCTGTTTTGGTTTTATTTTGTATCGGTTTTGTATATCAATGTAGTGATATACTAATATTATATGTATTAGTTGGTTGATATACTTACTACGTGATCTTCATTTTTTTTCAAATTCTATATGCAGTTTATTGTAGTATTATTAAGTATGTGAATTATATAACCAAGTGTATCATTATCAAGTATATTAACATATTGGTAAAATGAATCATTATCAAGTATATCAATTAAGTTTACAAGTCTATAACAATGGTATATTAAGTGTATCAGTGGGATTTCAAGCATATCAAGTGTATTTAACCGATCAAATGTATTAGTGAAGAATACTAAATGTGTCTACATTACATCAGGTCTATTAAACATATCATGCGTATCAAATTTATTGAGTGTATTAGTGAACAAGTGTATTAGCAATGCATCAAGTGTGTCAAACTTATCAGTGAAGCATTTATGTGTATCAAGGCATAAGGGGTATCAAGTGTATCAAGAAGAATCAAGTGTAATTAGGGGTATTAAATGTATCAAGATGTTTGAGGTGTGTATCAAAAAAGTATCAAGTGTATTAAAGAGTATTCATGTGCATCAAATGTATCTATCAAATGTATAAAGTGTATCAAAAAGCATCAAATATATCAATGAGTATTAAGTGTATAAATATTAAGTGTAAACTATAGTATTAAATGTATATTAGTAACGAGAGCATTAGTGACATTTTACATCTCGTATGTGTGAACTGGGCTTCTTTTTTGCAATTTTTGCAAATAATAAAGTATATATGCCAAGGACTTAATTATTATAACCTAAACCTAAATTTATCAGGTTAATATTAACTTTAAAATTTAATCTAGACTATTTAAATCTTTAATTTGACTAGTTAACTCTACCAATTTAATTATCAAACTTGAATAAGTATATTGATATTTAAATCATTAATTAAGTTTTTGTTATAACATCTCACTAATGCTCAAATCACATGTATATCGTTTGACTATTTGATTGTTACGTCTCCACTTGGTTCATCGACTTTTCGTACTTATAAAACTTATGAATTTGTTCATCAATTTTTCTCCACAAATTCCATACTATAGTTTTCAATAGGTTCAAAGAAACATCTTCATTGATTTTTTAAAACGTAAGTATGTTTTCAAAACTAAATTGAAAAAAAATATATATCAAATATATAGTTGGAAGAAGGATAACCAAACATCCATCTATCTTTACATTGATATAATTGTTGTCTACTTTAATTAGTCATCATGGTCTCAACATCATTCTTATGGTTGCATATCAACCAAAATTTTATCTTATTAATGGTATATGTGGAGGATCTATCTCTTTCTCAAATTTTATCTTATTAATGGTATATATCGAGGATCTATCTCTTTCTCAAGCTATATGAGACTTTGTTTGTATAAAAGAACGAAGAAGGAGAGAAAAGAGAGTCGCATCTTCAAAGGCTAATAAAAGTTTAGCTAATTAGTTTATTCACACTTTAAAACCTAACAAAACTTGCTAACTAATTAAATATAATAAAGAAGAAGTACTCAAGTTAAGTACATAAACAGCTTTAATTTAATCTGCTTTGATGTTAATTAATCAAACTAAAAGCTCTTCTCAAGTCATTATAAAATAATGGATAAAAGTACACCACACACATATATATTTTATTATCTTTAAGTACCCATTGTTCCATTATATAATATACCTTCAGTTGCTATCTTTTTCTTTTCTTTTTCTTTTCTTTTTCTTTGTTCTAAACAAAATCTTCAAGTTTATTAAATTAACTATGATTACTAACTATATTAGTATTAGTGGCTTCCATTTGAAAGCAGTCAGATTTGCTTATTCAATTACGTGGAGATGACACAACAATATGCCTACAATAGAATCCAATATTAATCACTTAAATTTGTTTCTTTGCTTTATAATTATGGAGTATATGTATGTATAATTATTTTTAATTTTTAATACTATAATTTATCAAACTTTTTTGTAAAATAGCAACAAAATGAAGACAAAAGAATATATATCATTCAATACATGAGAGAAAATTGGATTTAATCACTTTTGAAAACAGCAACTATTTTTTGCGATAGTGTGATTGAGTGATTGAATTCATTTTGAATTAGAATATGATTGACAATTTCTAGGAATGTTTTTAAATATAGAAAAAAATATTTACACTACATAAAATAGTTTTAGAAAAAATAAAGCTCAAACCCAATACGTGAAATAACTAAAATACTTCAGTCACATATTTTATGTGAAACACAATCCACCGGCCAACAAGCTCAATAGTATTCTATCTCTGTCTATCTGAAATAAATAGTGATAGTTGTACATTGCTTTGGTTAGTTTTGCTTGTAGGTTAGTTATGCTACTTTTGCTAAATTTTAATAATCACTGTCTATTTAGGTACATAAAGATACATCAACATATATATCATTCCACATGATTTAATTAGGTGATGACAATACGAACAGGTGAAAAAGAAAATTTGATAATCCTCTATTAGTGTCTATCTGAGATAGGCAAAGATAGAACTATCATCTATCTATCTAAGATAGATGATGACAGTTGTGCATTACTTTGGTTATTTTTTATGTCTATCACTGCATGTAGATTGTGTCCTTCCATATGTTTTTGTGCGTCTTTCAGTTCCTGAATAATTGATCGTACCATTAAAAACAATTAAATAAATTTATAACTCAAAACTAGAATAAATCATAAAATATAATTCATAAACTCTAATGTCAATTCACTTGTCTATATATGTTTTAAAATGCAAAAAGAATGATTACATCTTTTGATTTATTATTTCTACTTTATGAGTCCTACTATTGTGACCTTTATGATTACAATTAGAGAACATCTTGATGGACTTTTAAATTCACCTATTTCTAGATTTTTCAACTTGACGTTTAATAATAGGAGATAATATTTTCATGATATCATCTTCAACTCTCCAATCCAAATGAACTCCACAAGTCAAACACAAACCACTGTATGGTATTGACAATGTTTCTCTAAGATAAAACTCAGCTACATAAAAATAGGTATCTAAATTAAGCATTCGTAGAACAGCAAGCTCATGTACACATGAAATTTCCTCAAAATCGCATACTCGACAACTACATGATCCTAGGTCTATCTTCACTATGAACTATTCATTTTCATCCATTACCTTGTATTCAATGTTGCTAATAGGATCAACCTAATGGATAAATAAGAGAAATGTAATGATCAGTACAAACAAGTATTCAAGTCTATTTGAGATATACATAGATAGAATGATATCTATTGTTATCTCTAATAGACACAAATAGCATTCTATCTGTCAAATTCAAAGATAGATACCAGTTAACAGACACATAACGAGACTACTAATAGGTCCTTTACTGAGTATGTGTTTATACTCACTCTTTCTATGTTTAATTTTTCATGCAATGGCAGAGGTAGAGGAAAACTGGTGAATAACAAGAAGTGATTGTAGTTCACCATAGGAAAAAGTTTATGATTTCTTCCGCTTTTATGTTTTCAGTATTTTGATTTACAATATTTTATTTTAGAATTCATGAATGCTCTTGTGATATTTTATTTTTATTTTAAATAGGACCCGAATTAGTATTTTATTTATTTACATACTTTATTTATAATTTATAAATGAATATTTGAAGCTTTTCCTTTAAAATTTAGTATCTTCTTTTATTTTAAACAAAAAAGTCTTTATTTGTTTTAGTATCTCAGCTTAGTGTAAAGACTTAGATCATTACAAATAGCAGAAGCATGGATGGATTGAAAAGTGTATAAATATACATTGTATTCGAGAATGAAGACTTTCGGCCATTATACAATATAACTGAATACAATGTAAAGAAATAATAAAATTGTAAGAGGAAGAAAATGAAATACAAGTTAGAGGGACGAGACATGACTCTACTCCTCTCAAACTCTAAGCTTTCGCATTTCAATCTAGTCGAAAAAGATGAAGAAGTGTTGTACAATCGATGGTTAGGCTAATCCTTACCACCGGCCCTCTAGGTTTTGGTTCATGCAGGCTCTAAATTAGCTCATGTAGACTCCTTTTTGTGATCCATTCATACCTCTCGCCCATACAGGTGTTGTTTTTCTTGTTGGGGCTGAAACACTTTTATAGGCAACTTCAGACGGAAAACTTCTATTTCTCTGATCTTCTCAACGCCGTCTTCGGTCCTATGAAGTCACATCATTCAAACTACCAATATTGTCTTTTAGTGAGTCTTCCCCACTTGATGATGTGGCTCCTTGCTTGGAGGTGTCAATCACCAAGCGAGTTCCCATCGCGTGGTTTGGAGTTGATTTTGTTAATTGATGGTGAATTCATGAGAAATTAAGGGGTTCAGGGTTTATATAGAATACAAATCAAATAATCATAAGGTTCAAACTTGCAACCTCTGAGACGTGCGCCTGAAGGGATTGACGAAAAAGTTGGTTAATTTTCGAATAGTTGCTAAAAAATCATGAAATTCCCATTGAAAATAGATTTTAAAAAATGAGATTGCCTAGTGGAGTTCGAACTCGTGACTTGATGTGGATTCCGCATGTGGCAGGCTGACGCGTGTAAAGGTCTTCTTTAATTTATTTACCAAAATGCTTTTGATCTTTAATTTGACCACTTAGACGCTATTTTAAGTGTTTCTCATTGTGTTGAGATTGCAACAAAGTCTACTATAATATTCTACATAAAAATGTTAGAAAAGTGAATATATACATGATATAGATTTAGAATAAGCTACAAACAAATGGGTTAATAATTGTCCAAACAAAATACCCCACACTTAAGCTTTGTTCATCCTGAGCAAATTAGTAAAATCTAATATCAAACAGTCAAGCAGCAGGCACGGAAAACAAACATCAACTTAAGAGAGAAACAAATGATTCTGCAAGTATATAGGTGACGCATTTCTAACGAGTCAACTTAGCGACGTTACTTAATGCCTTAACAGTCTATCCAAACCTATGCTTAAACTTAGTTCAAATTATCAAAGAGATTACAAGTTATCGATTGAGGTTATGGTTTAACTAAGTTCGTTTGGAACAAGTACGTTTTGAAAGATGATCAAGTTTTGCAACTCGGATGCTACACATGCTTTGAAAAGATGAAAGACACCTTAGACTTGTTTTCTCCCTACTATGGATCGGGAAGGATTCCTCCTCTTTTCAAAGTCCTCATCAAACTCGATGCTATGTTTAAAATGCTAATTAGAGAAGGTTGTTTGGTTTTACTTAGATCAAAAGTGAAGTTTTTCCCCAAAAGTTCTGATAGTTAGAGAAGTAAACACATTTTCTTTGACCTACCTGACCCCTCACTATTTTTATGAGCTTTTTCTAAAGCATATTTATTTTTCTTTCTTTTTTTCTTTTTGTATTTTTTTTAGCTCTTGATTGTCTCACCTTTTTTTTATTTGCATTTTTTTTTTAAGCATCTCTTTTCTTTCTTTGGTATGCATTTGGTAACTAAGCTTGCTAGAACCGGTGGGCTAACATTTCTATGGTTCTAGACTTAATTTCTAAGTTTAACTGCTTTTTTCAGAATGACAACAAGTTTTATCAACGCCTAATCTTTTCTAAAGGGATCTAGTTTGTTATGGCTATACAAGAGGTTTCCAACTCATGTTTGACACTGGACAAAAGTGTTAAAACCTTCTCAACTTCTAAAAAGTAGCTCTTATCCTTTTTGAACTCCATTTAGGCTAGATTTGGACTAAGTATATCATAGACATATCCTAATAACGCAACTAAAAAGACAAGACTAGAAAAGTATCCATGCACTTATAATATTATACATGCAATCAGTTAATCACAACATACATACCATTTGAAATTTAAGTATTCATATCTCAATATGGTATAGCTAAAAAGGGGCTTAAAAAAAAAAAAAAAGATAACAACTTATTCTCAACAGATTTAGAGTATTCAGAATCAACAAATATATTCAGAATATAACAATTCACAAACTTGAACTCAACTCAAGGGTTGAATAGATATGCATCGGAAAAAAAAAATAACAAAAGACCCCATATTCTTACACATGTAAGCTAAGTATTAAAAAACATACTACCCACCCCCACTTAGAAAATTGCTTTGTCTTCAAAGCCAACTATTTTTCTTAAATATTCTAGGTTTGTCATTCATTTTCATTTTTTTTCTGCATTTAATTTTCTTTTTCTTTTCATTGTCTTTTTCTCAATTTTTTTATTTTATTTTTTCAAAGGGTTATTTGGTTCAAAATTGTGTACCAAATATAAAAGATCTATTTTTTTTCAAACTATTATTTGGTTGTTCAAGGTCATGAAAAAAAAACTCATTCAAATATTGGGTAGCCAAATCTAAATGATCGTGTACAAAAAATAGTCAAATCTAAACGATCGTATACAAAATCTAAACGATCATGTTAAAAACATCTTGAAAAAAATTGTTTTTATTTGCCTATTCAAATTTCAACGATCATGTACCAAAGAATAGCCAAATCTAAACAGTCGTCAAACAAAGAATCTTGAAAAAAATCGTTTAAATTTTGTTACTCAAATTTAAACGATAAGATCTAAATGATCGTATACCAAATCTAAATGATCGTGCACCACAAATTTTGAAAAAAAATCGTTTAGATTTGACTACCTAATTAATTTAAACGATCAAATCTAAATGATCGTATACCAAATAATAGTCAAATCTAAACAATCATCTACCAAAGAATTTTGAAAAAAAAATCGTTTAGATTATCATGTAGCAAAAAAGTCAAAACTAAAAGATTGTTTTGTATTTTTCATCATGGGCACGTAGGTTTTTTTTTTTTTTTCAAAATTATTCTACAATGTAAATATTTGAACTCCTATTTTTTTTATCCATAAAAATAAACTTGTCAACAACAAGGAAACTACTAAATGTTCTTGAAGAGAAATATATATACACAAGATAAAAAGCTAATAATCAAGCTTAGTAAATCTCTTACAAGGTAATCAAATACAAAATAAGAGTTTTCACACAATTACGATCTTTGGCTTTGGAACTGAATCATTTCCTTGTATCTGAGAAGAACTTCCAGATTAATAGGAAGGAAGCTTAATCAAAATGAATCAGAAAATTTTTTCTATGATCGATCGGTATAAACATCAACAACTCCGAATTGGATTAGTTTCTCCTCAACAAATAAGTGCTTGGGCCAATAAAACTCTACCTACATTGCAACAAGTCTTGCCATCAACATTAATCAGTATTTGTAGAGATTCACCACCTGAGAGTTCATGCTAGTTGACTTACTTAAAAGAACACAATATACTCTCAATTCAGTGTTCAACATAAAATATCAATGTGGATGATTAATCACTACATTAATTTGAGTCTAAACAACCCTATAACCTGTCAATCTTAGAACAAAAAGTTAAGCATTCGTCCAACCTGCTATCTAGAAAAACACATCCCCTCACTCCCCCTCACATTTTCAGTTTATAGAATACAAAATACACTGCGAATCCAAATAGCCTGTTACTTTTTACCATTGTTACAAATGTTATTATTATTTGGTTGTATAAACCTTATTAACCATGTGGCTAACTAAAGCTATTTGTGATACACACTCCTGCCGTATGAGTGTTGTTGATAGAATATAATAATGTGAGATCAAACAAAATTTATTTGAACCCTATTTCTTTATTGAAGTCTTTGTGCTAATGTTTTATTTCCTTGTTACAATAAAGAATAAAGAATTGTATTTAATGAATACTAGAAATAATTATAAAGATAATGGAATTTAATTAACATTGAAACAAAAGGAAAACATAATGATATCACATGGAATTTTTAATTAAAAGGAATAATATATAGGGTAGCCATGAAATCATATTGTTCATTTTTTATGGGTTATATTACTTTTTCACTAATCATGTCTTCTTATGAGAATCTTCCTTAAAATCATCAACTAAATAGTATTTTGTTTTATATTTAAGTTAGGGTTAATGTTTCTTAAGAAAAGCTGATAGTAGTGCTTCTCCCACGCTCTATTTATTATATCATTCTGGAGAAAGTGTGTGTGAGATTTATTTATAAAGGAATTAATTGTTTAATGATGTGGATGTTTCCAACTACAAATTATTAATTATGACAATAATTTGAACTTGTAAGAAATCTTTGGGAGAATGGTTGGCTTATGGAAGCAAAAAGGTGTTTACTTAAGATCCCATTTTCTACAAGATTAACTATGATCTTGTTTCATTTATATTATATTATGTTTTTTAAGTTATTGAATTGCAATTGAAATTATTTATTAATTAATAAATATTTATTTGAAAAAGAAACAAACGATTAATTTCGAGGTTGATAATACAAGCAAAATGCTAGTTGAACTATGGTTTGCTAGTTGAACTATGCTCATACTAGTATTAATAGGGTTGAATTGAGATAAATCATTAGAATTTCACAAAGTCAAAGACATACAAATAAAACACAATCATGTATACAAAAAAGAAACAATCAAGCTCATAATTCTAGAAGAATATAGAAATCTGAATTATGAAATGTAACAAAAAATAATATTGTCCTGGTGTAAATTAATTAACCAAGCAGCGTATTGATCGAGAAAATCATCCCATCGATCACCATCACCACCCCCACATACACTACTTAACATTTTCTAGCTAGCCTATCAAAACATCGTCAAAGTTTAACATAAAGAGTATGTGTGGATGTGTACCACAATCGTAATGCATCTTACTCTAGATCAAAAGGTTGCGTGAATTGAATCATTTTATGGAACATTTTCAAGTATAGGGTAATGAACCAAAATATGTACTAAATATAGCAAACTTTTAGATTCTATCTAGGATTCTAGTGTCTATCAATGCATTTAATAGAAATGGATAGATTTCTAAAAATTTCTATTAGTTGATAGAATATGATATTGCTATTTTTAATAATTTTCCTTCAATTATTTAATTTTATTTTAAATATTCAAAATTTTAAAGTAATAAAATAGTGGTATTACTTTAAACTCGGAACTATTAAATTCCATGATTGTGTCCATCTAAATTACCTTCTATAATGTTTTATATTGATACATTTATAGTCTAGAGTTTAAAAGTTTAGGTTTAAATTGATTATTTAGATTCAAATCTTATTATCCCTACTTGCATGGAAATGACTTCGAATATGAAAAAAATATGTAATTTCCCGACTGCCATAGGTGAAATTTTAGCAATGCTCTTGGGGCTTGGTAAATGGATTTTTAAGTTGAAAGTATGATTTTTGCCCTCCAATCTCTATTTTTCATCACCTTTTAGTGTAATTTATGTTGAAGTGGTAGCTCTTATTAGTAGGATGAAGGTTTAGAAATTGAGTTTTGCTTAGAGATCATGTAACTTTGTGCATGGTTCACTCTTTAGCCAAACTTTTTTGTTTCTTTGCAAGGATTGACTGATGCTTACTCTGTTTAACTTTCTCAGGTTGTGGGGCTAGTATGGATGGTCTTTCATAATTAATGTATATGCCTCAAATAGCTTTCTTTAAAAAAATAATCACAGATTTAGAAAAAAATGATTTTAGATCACTTAAAATTAGTTATTCGAAAATGACTCTCAAATATATCTTAAATTGGTGTTGAATAGAAATCTAAAGGGTTAACATGAATTTGTTGAGATAGGGGTGGAATCATTTTATCATTTTTTACGCGTAGCTTTCACATGAGATTTATAAAGATAAGATAATATAGCTTGCATAAGTCTCCATGCTTGTTTTACCATGCTTTTCAGTGTTTTATCAAAAATTATAAAGAAAAGAAGAAACATAGTGAATCGCAAAAGGAGCACGTGGAAAAGCTTTGTGATAGGAAGGTTTCCTGACAATTAACATCCCTAGACGAAATGCCACATCATCGCGCGATAAAGATTCACTAGAAGACAAGAATGGTAGTTGAAGTTGATGTGACTTGACAAGACTGCAATCAACACTAACATGTGTAGAAGAATAGAAGCTTCCTTCCTAAAGTAGTCTATATAAAGCCTCCATCCCTAACATATAAACTTGTCTATTCTGAATGGACCAAACCCTAGATATCTCCATGAGAGACGATGGAAAGGACTAGCCTTTCATCTTCTGTAAAGGTTCTTCCACCTCTTCTCTAGTGATCAATCTTATGAGTAAGAGATTAAAGAGAGAATCCACCATCTTCTTCCCCCTAACTTGTAAAAGACCTAAGGAATGCTTATGCATTTTGCAGTTCAACTTCCTTCTTTACTTTCCATTTTTGTACTTTCAATGTAATGTTTGACTTTTATGTATTTCAATGGCCAAAAGGCCTAAATCAATCGATACATTGCATACTTATTCACTCATTTACTGCTCATCATGTTTTTTTGTTTATAAGTAGTTTAAGTGTGTGATAAATACTTGATAAGAGGTTTTTACTTATAAGGTTTATCGTGTTTACTAAGCTTTACTCCATCACTGTGTCAACATTTGTCGCCCAACTATTCAAGAGGTAAATAGCAAGGACATGGCTAAATGCACACAGGAAGGAGTTTGGAGACAAACTTCATCTTGTCGATTAAACCTCTACCATTTGTATCCCGAAAAGAGAATAGGTGCAATAACTTGGCGCCGAGAGGTGGTCACCATTAAAAGTGAGGCAATGTAAGTCTTACAAGTATCAAACTCTAAATAGTTATTGCTTAATTTATCTTTATCATTTACATTCCGAGAGGTGAGTAAGTGTGGTGTTTAGTCACTGAGAAGTGTCTACCTTAATTAGTAGATGATTAACTGATCTCTATTGCATCAAGGACTATCACCTTGTTAATCGCCTAACAACGTGGAGACATTCCTTCATACTTTCTATAAACAAATTAGTTCACTTTCCATCACTAAGTCATCCTGTGCCACCTTTTACAAAATCTCTAGGGCAAATAGTAGATTTAATACTCATACAAACATTTACTTCACACTGTATAGAAATGGTATACCGTCGGAATGAGAAGTAGACTTTATAACTAAATCTTGATAGAAATCCCTTGTGTTCACTTACAGCTCGAAGAGAGAGAGAAAAGCTTGTATTACTTGCATATCATGAAGAAATTAGCAACATATAGATATGATTTGCATGTTTTATCACATCATCCTATTTTAATCGCCTACTAAGTCACTCACTTAGAGCTTAACATGACATATCCACGAATAATATTGCATCTACGAGACAAGGACTCAGCCTATCTGATGCAACCCTATGAGTACTAAGATGTACAGGACCTTGAAAACCTACTATTGGTGGTTAGGCATGCGAAGGGAGGTAGCTGAGTGTGTGGCTCAAGTGTTTGATTTTCCAACAAGTCAAACCACAAAAATGCTAGAAGGCTAGCAGGTTGTTGCGCCCTCTACTAAGTCCTGAACGAAAGTGAGAGCACATAACTATGGACTTCTTGTTTGGGTTACCCAGAATGCCAAGTGGTTGCGATGGAGTATGGGTAATTATGGATAGATTCACTAAGATGGTTTGTTTCATTCCCATTAAGCAAACCTTTTGTCACACCCCATCCCGAGTACCTACTTGTTTGGCTCGAGACGTGGTGTGATATCAACTAAAGTCGTTCACCTTCAAAACAACTTCAACTGACCATTGACTTGAAAACACAAAACATTTGTCAACAGAAGTCTTTAAAGTTAAAAACACTTTAAAACTGTATTGTAACCCATTTGCAATGCCTTTTATAAATACCAAGTAAAATGTAAAAAAACATGGAAATATAACCTTTTGATAAAACACAGTAATACTTTTTAACAATTATATTCCTTTCATGATTGAAAGTTTAGATTGTCTGGTCGTAGTAAGTTCGGCACTTGGAGAGTCATAATTTGTACCTGTAAAGAGGGAAAACATTTTGAAAGAGTCAGTCAAAAGATTTAGTGAGCAACAGTTTTATAAAACAAGTTTTCGTAAACAGTTTAATGTAAAACTGAAGTTGACAAGACAACCCTAATCCTCAATTCAAATATCCAAGCTATTAACGTACCAAGAATTTTTGAAAGAAACTAACACCTCATTATACTAATTTAGATCAACCAAGAGAAAGTTAGGATTAGATTACCTCTTAGATTAAAGATCTAGAAGCAAGATTTGGAAATGTTGTTCTAAATTGAGTCACTCCACAATCAAACCTGATCAAGATTAGATTGAATGGCTCGCCTGCATTCTATCACAAGAATTGCAAATTAAGGGAAAACTCTCCAAATGAGATTTCAAATTGCATTCATCAAAAGTCTTGTTTTTACAAATGGAAGAATAAAGACATTATATAGCTTTATAGAGATTCTATCCTAATTAATGAAAATACCAAAAAGTCTTTAAAACATTAATTAATCTTTTTATATTTCAACAACAAATTTTCAACCACCATATACTCTTAGCTCCTTTGTGTCACATTTCACTGCCTCCACCAAGTGAGTTGTATTGACAACCATCACCATCACAATCACCAGAAGGCACAAGCTTTTCATACCATAAAATTCTTCATTCTTTGAGTGACTTTAGCTTTAAGAAGAAAATAGTATGTGCATCACGGCAAGCTGGGAGGATGGATTGAATTATACTGAAGGAACGCATCAATTATAGTTTTTATAGCCTCGTTAATTTGACTAGTTCTAGTGTTAAAGGGAAAAAATTTGTTAAATTTTTTTAGTTTGTTTGCTTCTTTTAAGTATATTTTCCTTTAGTTAGCTCGATAATTGTTATTGGTTAGTTAAGTTAAATAACTTAAGTTATTCTTGGTATAAATATTGTTAAGATTTTTATTTCTTTAAGGTTACTTTTCTTTTTTACAAGCTTAAACTATTATATAGTTTGACATGTTTTTTTATAAACTAAAGCTTATTTTACATTATTATTGTCACACCCCCTCCTGGAGCCCCTTCTTTCGAACATTGTCATACTCGACCACACTGTCCAACTAACTAAACTAAGTAACATATCAACCTTCTAACTAACAATGCATATTAACTAAGACCAACATAAGTTAAATGCTTAAACATTTATAACTATTTAGCACAAACAAACAATAGAAAAATAAATCTTACTATGTAGGCTCATGTCTTCTAATTTATGCTAAATGATACACATACTAACTATAAGAAAAATAACCTTAGTTCATCAGTAGCAGCTGTAGTATAGACTTGGCAGGCTGATCACTACGTGGAATGTGAGAAAATATTTTGAAAGGATGAGTTGAAAAACTCAGTTAATGACTCTTTTAATAAAACATGCTTTTCTAAATAGTTAGGCTCAAAGCTTTAGCTCTTGGAAACATGCAAGTAGTTAAATAATTTTACATAAGTTTTAGCTTGTACATTACTCCATAACCTGTCTATAAGATAAAGTAGGTGACATCTCACCTCATAACTCTCAAACCATAGGCACAATTATAACTATAACCTTCTCCCTTAGGCACAATATTTTGTACCTTCACTAATCTACAAGAAACATAGGTCATTGCCTTGTAAGGTCTTGCTCCCTTCACATGAGTATGGAAAACATGTTTGCACAACTTAAGTAAAGAGAGTAACCATCGTGTATATATTCATGTAAAACATACTTAAAATCTTAGCTTAAACATATACTTGATTTAATTCTTGCATTACTCAAATCATTTATAGCTTAAAAACATGCTTTTTTTTTTTAAACATTTTAGAATCTAGCTTTCAAATCTCATATTTGTAAGACGTGATTGAAAGTACTTATAAAACATGCTTAATAAAAACTCATGCATGCTTTAAACTTGTACTTAAACTCTTGCTTTGCAAATCATATACTAAATTAGTAAAGAAATATCATTCAAAATTATCAAAACATGCTTAGAAACATTTAGCTTTAAACTCATATTGTTTAAGAATAAACCTTGAAATTTATTTTGTCACTCATAAATTGAAGCTCAACTCCTTAACTTAAGAAATTCTTCTTCTCTCTTCTCGGTCTGAAAAAAAAAGCAATTAATATTAATCTTCTTATTCTTAAAAAATAGAAAAAACACGACCAAAAAACACCACACTTCCAAAAATTACTTTTTAGCACTAGGCCACTACACATGCCATGACAATGTCATAACCTTGCCACACACGTAGACATGCATGCCATGTCATGGCATTGGGTAGCACTAGCTAACCTCACAACTGAATACCCAGGCCCCTGTTGCATGCTTGGAGATTTTTGCAAAAGAAAAGAAGGATGGAAGGATATATGAACGTAGACTTAGACTGAGGGTTGTATATGTGCATGATGAAGTCTATGTGCTAAGTCATTGGTTAAGTTCCTCGTATGCGAAATACTCACTATGAACATTTTCATCATGTTATAGTTAAGTCCTTGTTGAGTGCAAGTATTGCCTAAGTATAAGCGAAATAGTAGGTTTTCCTAGATGATCTATCCAAGGTTGAACACGTGGAATTGATATCAGAGCTTAGTTCTAGGGTCTACCTATCAATTAGGCTTTATAAAATAATAAAGTAAATATAAAGAATGTTAAAGGGAAATACAACTACTTATTTATACCTAGAGATCTTCTGTAAAGGAGATTAAATAATGGCAAGATGGAAATACGATCTAACTTGCATAGACATAAAAGTGAAGGAAAATCTATACATTGTAAGATGACTAAGTAATGTGAGAGCCTTAATGCGACATATTGCTCTTAACCAAAATATGATTAAGACGTGCTCCACTCGGAGACATTGAACACCACACATGGTCACCTGTCGGGATCCATGTGAGTAATCGTGATTAAGCGAAATATAATATAAAAGTGTTCACTTATAAAATTTATAGAACTTCACATTTAGAGAGCAACCTCTCGATGCCTATTGCCCACACTTGTTCACCTTTCGAGATTCAAATGATGGAAGTTAACTCACAAGGTTGAGAAAACTCTTACTTTCACGTGTTAGCCACGTCCTTGCTACTTACCCTCTCGGGCAGTTGGCGACATACATTGGCCAAGGGATGAATATAGCTCGGTTAACTCGATAAGAATTATAAGCAAAACTCTTTATCAAAAAATTGCTACAAACTTAAAATACAAAAAACACATTGACATATGGAAAGTAAAGAAGTCGTAGATTGAAAAATGTATAAACATGTAATATATATATCAAAGAATGTAGGTCTGTGGCCATTGTACAATATGAATACTATATATTACACAAAAAATACGAAGATGGGAAGCATTAAAGAATGAAAAATAATACAAGTTAGAGAAAAAATGGGAGATTGATTCTTCTCTATTTAGACTTTAAGCTTTCTCTTTACAAATCTGATTAGATAATAAGAATAAGGATCCCTTGCAGCTGGTGGAAAGACTATTCCTTTCCACCTTTCTCTAGAATTTAGCTGGTCTGTTCAGACGTCTGGACTCTCAAGCCTCTCTTAGAATGACGCTTTTTATACTCTTTTGGGCGGGAAATTGGTCTTCCAATTGTGTATACCAAAAGTAATCTCTTCAACTAGATCACGTCACTCCAACTACTACTTTGTCTTCTAGTGAACTACTTCTCGCCTTCTTATATGGCCTTTTTGTCGAGTTTCTTCGCACGAGATTCTATGCAACTCGTTAGCTTCTTCTTTTTGTTTACAATCCTGGGTTAGAGCATTAAAAGTGCAGTAAACCAGACATGAAAGCTTTATGTAAGTTATATCTCTGAATACCTATGCATTCTCAACATAATATAAACGCTTTAATACACTTCTCCTACATCTTGGCCTCGTTATTCTATAAAAGAGACTATAATAACTTGTATTTTTACAAGTTATCACCTATTGTCACACCCCTCCCAGACTATTGGAATTTATGCCTAAAACTCAGTTTGTATTTTACTATCTATTTTTCACTCCGTCTTTTATATATATATATTTTTTTTCAAAATACTTTTAATATTTCTTCAATGTGTGTTCATATACATTTAAATATAGGGGTTTGCATCAACAAAATCTATTTTACCTTATCATATGTGAAAGAAACCATGAAAATGTCAATGAAAAACATAATCATTTGATTCATGAAATGAAGATGAACGAAGAATGTGATCGAATTGCACAAAATCAATTTTTTTACGGTTATGTATTTACATTTCAAGATATTTGTGCTTCTAAAATTGAATTGTAAAAAAAAATATATAAAAAATGAAATTAATATTTAGTTTCAAGTAACTAAAAAATTAATAATTTCAAGATAATGTGCAATTAAATTTAAAATATATTTATAAAAGAAAGATTCAAAACATGTGTATTTCTTTAAGAAATTAATTCATACTATTTAATAATCTTTTATTGTAATTTGACCCAAGTACAATATTGTTGTACATGACAGTAAATATTTATAAAAAGGTCAAACCATACATGTAAGTTTTTACAAAAAGGTTTTTTTTAAAAATGTACTATTAAAAAAACAATTTTACATTTTTTTCATAGGCAATCCAAACGAAGCTTAGTTTGCTATGATTCGAATCTTGGTTTGCTGTGGTTGAGATCAATCATAGAGGTTAAGCCTCATTTTTGTAACCCGTTAAGACCGATATTTCCATATGATAAAGTCAATGTTTTCTTCTGATAAAAAAACATTTAAAACATATTTAGAAATCATTTTGAATCGGTATATAATTTCTTTCAATATTAAAAGATATGCAAATGAAATATGAACCCTTTTCTTTTATAGGTTTTTACTATAATTTGGATGGAATTAGTTTGTATTTAGACCCCTTCTTAGGTACTGCTTTTACTATGGGATCTTTTTCTTTCTCCTTTCCAAAACAAATGAAACTGCATAAATTTAGGAAAATTTATTCTGGGCTGTAATTTCTTCAGATTTGGAAGGGATAGGACCCATATCTGATACCATTGCCAACAAAGAGCAGATGTTTTAAATTTTCATTCATTAGACAGAACTGAATCAATGTCTATTCGATTGTACATAATCCTAAAGATCGAAAGTAAAGAAGTTTGATTTGATTCTACTTAACACTACCTAAATTGAACTTTGAATCTGTTCGAAATGACCTTTGAAGTTCTTGAAATTTAAGAAGTTATTAGAAACAATCCCCAAGACAATCTTGGGGGCACAAGTTAAAACCTTAGCCTGAAACAATCATGGGGGCATTAAATCAAAACCTTAGCCCCTAAGGGAAAAAAAGGGAAGAAGAGGGTACAATAATCGCATCAAATATAGAAAACTTCATTAACAAAAGGAGTTAAACAACTACTCACATTCACAGATCCTGTGTTTCATGTAGTGAGGGAGTGGCTTTGAGTATGGATAAGTGTGGATGTGAAGCAAGCACAATGGTCATATACAAACACAAAGTAGTCTTGCCACTTTTCTTGTGGCTGCAAAATAAGCATATCATCTAAAAACAACAGTCAATTTACACATAATAAATCCCATTCAACATCAACAACCTTGCTTCCATTTTCTTTCGTTTTCCATTTTTTTTTTTCTTTCTTCTTAGAATTCTTCATACAAATGAAGGACAAGCTGCTGACACATTAAAACTGAACAAGGAACCAAGTTCTACGAGCAACATGACGTGCTTGCAACCCTTTCAGCAGGTCTGTCCAGAACCATCCCGGTTGTATTCTGTACTGGTTGCACTCGCGGCAATCTCTTTGCTGCATAAAAAACAGGGAATCAAAATCAACTTGCTTTTCCTCTATTTTACCCTTTTGTGTGTGCACACACGTGTGTTGGGAATGGGTGCCAGAGCTGGAACTTCTATAACTTTGTGTAACCTCAAGATTAAGAACTTAGATATGGATTTACTTGTCCCAACAATAGGTTTGCTATAGCAACTTAACGAACCCAAATTCATGAAACTCACATCTTATAATGCATTTATAAATCATAATCCCATTGACTAAACAAATGTGACACAGAACCAACGTTTCTATGCTCAAAAACATGTTTAAAACACTCAGGCTTCATAAACTTCTTTTTGGAGCACCATATATAGTCCAATTACTTGAAACTAAGATGCAGTGACATCCAAACCGTAGAAGAGTAACCTTGTTTCACCTCTTCATTCTCTTCCTTCTGTTTGTTGATCACTGTGTGTGTGCGTGCGCGTGTGTGTGTGTGTGTGTGTGTGTGTCCTAGTTATTTACCTATTTCATAGAAGATATCATTGACATTAGCAGCACTTTTTGCAGAGGTTTCCATGAAGAAAAGGCCATTCTCCTGTGCATATGTTTGAGCATCCTGTAGAAGCAGCAGTGTAATCAATTGTCAAAGCTTGGTACAAAAATATGTGATAGACATTTCAATGAACAATCACAGAACTCCAGCAGGAGAAGCTCTTCACTAGCAGAAATATGTTTTTTATTTGTATGAAATGCATCCCAGTTCAACAAAGTAACAGGAACAAAAGAAAACCGGGGTTGGGTTACTTGCCTCTGCAGCAACCTTCCTAGAATCCAACAAATCTGATTTATTCCCAGCTAAAGCCATGACCATATTCGGGTTGCCTGATGAAAGAACGGTCCAATTGGTAAAACAAATTAAGATAGCCAAGTCCCACACTAGTTTTACTTATTAGAAGTTCATATGATGTAAAATCCAATAGTAAGTTTACCTTGTGCCTGAAGTTCTTGAACCCATTTTTTTGCCCGATCAAATGAACCCTGCAACCAAATAAAGGATACCGAAAAGAGTTGAAGTATGAAAAGGAACAGCGTTCCAATTCAATTACAGTAGTGTATAAAAGAATAGTCTATCAATCCCCAGTGAGAAATGATATATTTAGACTTTAGGACATATCATTTTTCAGAAGGGTAAGAACTCCTAAAAGTCATTACTCCTAGCTACCCAACCTAATACACAGTCGTGCATATGTGTGAATGCAAACACATACTCACAACATCCCACTTAAGGTTAAGCACTGGGATGATTAATTAAACCTTAAACCTCTCAATAATTTTACAAATCCTCCACTTGCTTAAAAGTTCAAAACATCAATTCTATTGCAGTTTCCTTATCGAAAATCAAATACCTGTTGGTGAATTTCTAAGTTGTTTTAGCTTCCATAAAAAAATCATACGGAAAAAGAAAAAAAATTATTGCTAAATTCTTTTAGCAAAAAAAAGAAAATACTTTAAAAATGGTTAGTACCTAATTCATGCACATATATACTTATTTTATCCCAGACATATTTCATGAATATGGCTGATTGAAAATGCCATGTTTTTAGATGATACGGTTCTCAAGCACAGTAACAATGAATTGTTCCTAGACTATATCTAACACAACACGAGTTATCAAATGCCACTTGCTTGGTTAGTAGACTATATGTAACACAACAAGAGTTATCAAACGCCACTTACTTGGTTAGTAATATCATAGACGATAATAGCTGCAGCTGCACCCCTGTAATACATTGGAGCCAAACTGTGGTATCTCTCCTGCCCAGCTGTATCCCATATTTCAAATTTCACAGTGGCATCATTTACAGCTAATGTTTGAGAGAAAAAGGCAGCACCAATTGTTGATTCCTACATAATTGAACAATTAAAAAGAATATATATGGTCAAGACTCAAGACAGAAAGCCATGCCATAAAATTCAATAGCCAAAACCAAATGGTTTATACAACAAACCTGAAACTCTACAAATTGCCCTTTAACAAAACGCAACACTAGACTTGACTTCCCAGCACCAACATCACCAAGAAGCACCTGAGCACAAAACAAAGGTACAATAAACTGGATTTAACATGTGTTATTGCAAAATAGTGGTAGCTAAACATAGTTCATCTTCATCCAGCCATTTCCTTTTTCAACAAATAAAATTCCAAGTGTGATTGCCAATGAAATGGGACAATTGAATGACAAAAACAACGCCAAACATAATACGAAGTTAATAAACTACGACCAAGTTGTTCAGGAAAAAGAAAAGGTTACTTTTCAGCAGAGTACAATGGCTCCATAGCACTACAAACATGCTGGAACAACCGTAGGCTCAATCAAATTACCATAAGGTTGCTATTTCTAGTATAAAAAAATTTATGCATTACTTGCGCAAAGAAGGGAATAAAATGTTAAAAATGACCTCGAAAAACAAAAAGGGACATTACTAATGTTTCTGCAAAATAAAACGCAGAGAATTAGCTGAGATCAGAACGGAATTATTAATTGGAAAGCGATCATCCCAACAATCATCAGAAGATACTGATATATAGAGAATGAAAACAGGGATTTCTTAAATGCAATAAACAAGAAATACTGGAGATAGAAAAAAGCGGTCGCAAGCAACAGAGTTTAGAAAGAATCAAAGGAGAGAGAATTTGAGTTCTTGGCGAACAAAAGTAAACCCCAGATCAGAGTTCACCGACAAATGGAAACTAACAGGGATTTAAACAAAGCAAGCCACAAATCGAATTGACGACGAAAATTAGAAAAAGAATCAACATACAATTCTGAAAAAGGGGAAATCAAAGAGAGCGACATCGCGATTAGAGATAAAAATCTAGAAAGATTGGAAATCAAAGTTAAAGAAGGAAAAAGAGGAGAAAAGTCTCACTAATTTGGCATTAATGTTCTTGTTTCCGCTGGTGGCCATGGCCGTAAACCGCAATGAAGGTAAAGATGGAAGAGAATTGTGAAAGAAGAAGCGTTGACGGGAGGAAAAGGGTTGAGAAAGACGAAAGCAAAGCAAAAAAGAAAAACAATACGGACAGATGCCTCTCTTGGAAGCAAAACACCCCTCTTTTATTTCTCTCCTCAAGATGAACAAGAACTAACTCCAATATACACGACAGCAATTGGAAATTTATTATTATCACTATTATTATTATTATTATTATTTTCCCCACCCTTCCATTTCCTCTTTCCTCTCTCTTTCTGTATAAGAAATTAAAATATCATTTTGTTTTAGGTTTTACATTGGAAATATATCTTATACATAACATTTCCTCATCTACCTACATACAAACTTAGAGTTATATTTATTTTGATAAAAATACTTATATAGAATCATTAATCCCTTTTCACATCACATTTGTCTCATAAACTAATTCATCTTCTTTACCATGATTCTCGTTTTTCTTTTCCCTTTCATGCATCCTTATTTCTCTCTCCCTTTCTTCCTACCATTCAACTCTTCATCGTTGGTTCAACTTTAATCATCCTTCCTTCCTCTAATCCTTATCCTTTTTAACAATTAATCACTATTGTTCTTATAAATAAATCTTCTCAATTCTCTTTCTTCTTTTTCAACACTTTTCCAATATAAAATTCACATATACAAACAAAATGTGTTTGGATAAAAAACGTATTAAGAATAATAAATTGTCATATACAATTAATAAGTAATAATATGAATAGTAGTATGTATCGTTTTGAAAGGAATGAGTTTTTTTTGTTTGTGTGTGTTTGAAACCAATTGATAACCAATAAAAAAGTAGTTGAAGGTTGGTAGGAAATTGAAAAATGAACAATGATAGAAAGCATATGTTTAAGTTTCAAGGCTTATAATAGATAAGAATTGTGATCACATTGCAACATCATTGTACTTTATATTACTGACTAAAATAATTGGTTGAGGATGTAATAAATATTTTGATCTCTTAAACTACAAGTAAATATAATTAATTTACCTTCTCAAATTAAGTAAGTCTATAGTATTTGGAAATTGGTTTGGTTGCATTTTTGGTATTTTGAAGAGGGGAAAATAAAAAGGAAAAGAAAAGAAAAGAAAAAAATGAAATGAAATTGTGTTTCCCTCTTCCTTGCAAAGACGATGAAACCCACGTCATTGCTGACTTAAAACACCACCGCCACCTATTGCTCACTGCCGCCCACCATCCCTCCCAGGCAGTCGCCGTTGAGACCCCTATCGAATTCTTTTCTCTTTCTCTCATTCTCCACACTTCACCTTTCCGAGCATTGTCTGCTGTTCGCGCTGCTAATCAACGCCGCCCCTTCTCGTGACCGACCCAGGATTCGGTGGATTACGGTGGCGAGTTTGCAGTGAGTAAAAGTGTGGTTTTATTCCGTTTTCTTTTTTCCGTCTTTGTTGAGCACCTTATGTTTCGGCCTATAAACAATTTACCCATGTTGTTTCGAGGTTTTGGAGTTTTCATCTGCTTTTGGCTGCGTAATACCTATGGGTGACGTTTGATTATTGTTTACGTCTTAAAGTCCCTTCAAAACGTATTTTTGGTTGTTCTTAAGTTGGGGTTTTTTTATCCTTATTCTCGTGTTTTTCTTGCATTCGAGTTCTTGGTGGTGGAATTAAGGTGGTTTTGATAAAGGGACGTTTGAGTAAGTATTTAATGACTTTCAAGTGACCTTACAGGTTCAAATCGATTTTTTTCAAAAAATAATAATAATAACAGGTTGAAATTGAATCTTAATCATGCTATGAAGTTGTTTATGGATATTGGAGATTGGGATTAATCATGACATTTTTTTAGGGTTGGAGATGTGGTTTTTGCAAGCTAAACATAGTTTTACCTTGGTAGTTTTTGGGCTTAATTTGAGGTAAGTGGTTCTTTGATGATGGAATTAGGACTACCGATGCATGGAATACTGCTGCTTGTCGACTTAGCGTTGATATGGTATCTCACTGCTATATTGTAATGTTTGTTTGATATTTTTTTTAAGCATGCCATGTACATTGACGGTTTGTGTGAAGTTCTGTGTGACACAAATGTTCATGGCATGTGCTCTGTGTAGGCTATGAGTTGTGTACACCGCATTTGTGTGATGTGGGTGTCATATCTCATAAATTATTTACACCTAAGAGTTGTGTATACCATATCTATGTTTTGAGAGTGCCATAACGTATAATCTTATGTTCTGTTTTCTTGTATGCGCGTTGGATGCATTTGAATTATTTGTGTAGCTCAAATATGCATGGTGGACCACTCCAGGGGTCACATTCTACGTATTTTTATTATTTTATAATACTCATCCTTTCCCATTTTATTTCCTTATAGGTAAAGGCAAGAGGCCTGGCAGGCCATTGCAATGCGGGCGTAGGGAACAGATTAATCGTAAGCTTCTGCATCATGATTTTGATTTGTCGTTTTTTATTAAATTATTTAAGAGTACAATGACTAGCATTGGAATGAGTCAAATGTTCCGTTTTGAAATTTCTATTTTGGTTTTAAATTATTGTTTAAGGGTTCGCGAGCGAATTCTATGTTATTTTATCTAATAAAGTTTTTGTGGATTTTCTTTTTATTTATCACAACCAAATTTTATGTTTTCTAAACCTTGCATTAATAGCAAACACAAGGTTTTTTTTTTTTTCAGGAAAGTCGGGTCGTTACAAGAGCCATGGAGGCGAGCGACAGGGCTGGAACTTCAGAGGAGATTGGTCTTAATGGAGACGGCCTCTCAATTCCTTTGGGTGGGCCTATATATGCACCCAACTTGGTTGGTCCGCTCACCAGGGTCCCTCACTTTGAGTCTTCTGTTGTTCAAGAACTTCAGGTTCTCATATATTTTCTTAAAAACATGACTTTGCACCTTTGTTTCTGTTCTACATCTAATCCTTATTCTTGAGCAGAGTCTGGAGGCAGAGTTACAGTTGGATTCATGTCAACAATGTGATGAAGATATTTCGTATGTATATTTTTCTCTCCCTTGAATGTGCTCTGCTCATGGTTGAATTTGTTAATTTACAACTACTATTCTGCAGGATTGACGAACTTAAGATATTTACTGAAGAACAGTTATTGAATATGGCCTTGGAGGGATCATTGCAGGTTTGCAAACCGAGTGTCCCATATCATCTAGTACATTCCTGTTAAAAGAAATCACTTGGTAAACTTTCTGCTGTTCTAATGCAGAGTCATGGGAATGCTAATAACCAGTCGGAGCTTCAAGAAGAAAATATGAATGCTGGGTTGCTCAGGTATTTAATTGTGATTGTTATTTTACAATTTTGAAGAGTGTTTATTTGAACTTGGGCTTGACTTGGATATCTTCCCTGTCAATTTTTGACTTAGGCGAAGGTATTAGACCAACAGGATTGACATTTCTGCACATCCACCCCATTGGCAACTATTTTAGTGAAAATACAATTTACATTGTACAGCAGTCCCCTTCCCCAAAAGTCCATAGAAGCATTAAATAGATTTTATAGATGGTAATCCTTGTACATTAGTAGAAGGGGACCAAAGAAGCAAATTTTCTTTTTATGATCTCCCAATAATAGCGTTCTTGGTCACAGAACACCCCTTTAAACAACACAAGTAGAACTAATGGCAGCATTTTGTTTTGTTTATATGTACGTAATTACACACATATAGAAATATATATATATATATCAGTGAGTGTTCCGGTCTACTTATGCGCTCTTCTACTAATCTCATAGGACAACCCGCCTGATCTGACAATATTTGGGTGTTAAGGAAACTCGCATTTAATTAATTCTCATGTAGGTGGCCACCATAGATTGAAACCCATACCTCTTATCTATTTATTGAAACTTTGTCCCTCTTTTACTACTAGGCGAATCCATGATGGTTATAACAACATTTTGTTTGAGTTACAATTTGGTCTTTCTGGTATGAAAGGACTCAAGAATCTTTAAGAATAAAGAAAATCTTTGAATGAAGTGTTTGAGTCGTCTTTTTTGTGCTTCTTTATTGGTGCACAAATGTTCTTCCTTTTTAGTTAAACACTTTTATTATACAATTATTTTATTCAAATGTTCTTTCTTGAGAATAAAGAACTCTAAGAATTTTTTTATACAGATGTTCTTCCTTAGAGAGGTTCTATGTAATCCCTTCGGATGGGCCCTCCTATTTTATATTACAGACTTTCAGTTAATTAATGAAATTGTTTCCTTGTGAGGAAAAAAGGAACTCAATAAGAATTGTTTCTCTTGTAGTAATATTAGTAATAATAACAATGAATAATTTTGAATCTGATTAGTGAAGTTAATTAATGCAAACCTTGGGATGTTTATGGGTTGGTGTTCTTATTAGCAAAGGAAGGAACCTCTATTTAGAATTCATTTTTACTTGCCATGAAAACCTCAACCTCTATGGAATTGTGGAGCTAAAATGTGAGAAGATAGTTCCTGCGGTTCTAGAAGCAACCTTCCATGCAAAGTACATTGTAAGGTATACAAGTCCCTGCACATAGAAAAATACACAAAACACTTCCAAAGAACACCTAACACAGTAGAAACAGGGTCAATCAGCTTCCGCTCTATATAATATTAATATCCACAAAATATATCAAGAGTTCCAGTCTAGCTAGGTCTCAAGTCCACAAGAACAAGAAGCAACAAGAAGTGAAAATGACAAGCCAGAAAACATAAAGATAATCGGTGATTCAAGAGAGTCATCTCTCCTTCTAGGGTTCACACTCCCAAAACATTCCGGCCTCACACTGATTTCCGAATCCCAACAAATACCCTTTGTTAGTCCCCCTCCTCAGTACATTGATCTAACACGCGCCTCCAATGGTTTAACTGGTCTGCTGATCCCCTCCCTCTTATCAGCTTGAGGAATTCCTTTCTTACTCTTCTTCTTTTCGTGTACTTTCATAATAGGATGCGTTGCTTACTTTTTGGTGGGTAGGATCAATATGTAGGTCATTCTTTATGACATCTTCAGTTCTTCTAAGGAGTGAAATTACATTATTTAATATATTCCTTCTTATTTATTAATAAATATTAACTATTATTTACTGAAAATAGATAATTAACTCCCGGTTCACTCAAACTTGCATATAAACTTGATTTATATTCACTGTTTAATATTTTGAATGTTCCATTTTACTTCATTCTGTTTTTGGTTAAAAGGTCATTAATTCTTTTGTGGAAAAATGGTATTCTTAGAGAATGTGAAGAGGAAGTTAACGGGCACAATTTGGAGGCTGATTCGGTATCAAATGCAAATAGAAGCACAAATAAAATAACAAGGAAGCGAAAAAAGGAGGAACTTTCTAATATTGAGGTATGTTGTTCAGTGCTCATCTTTGAATTATGTCTTTTATTAGCTATAACTATTTTTATGGTTAAATTTAATGATTTTTCATTTTCATAGTACTTTTTTTTTAGAACAAGTAAAACAAGTATCAGCTGTACATTCTGTCTACAAGCTTTGCCATTTGACTCTTATTTTTTTATAAGTTTGTTTCGTGGTGCTATTGAATTATGGATTATTTGCATAGTTCTCTTGTTATTTATTGTTTGCTATCATGTATTTCTTAGCATTAGTCTATTTTCATTATATCAATGAAAAGCACTGTTTCCTTTTCCAAAAAAAAAAAAGGTAGGTTTGTTATGCGGTGATATTGAATTATGCCATCTTCCCATTAATGTTGATAGTTCTTTTGAAAATTTTATAAATAGAAAAATCATAATAAATATACAAATTAACAAATTATTTTTTCTTTTAATTAACTTTAAATTTATTATTTTTAATTGGAAAAAAATACCTTTGTCTCTAGATTTTGAGTTTAGTTTCCATTTGGGCTCTATGTTTCAAAATGTTACATTCTTAGCATGATTGAGTTTGATTTCTATTTGGTTCCTAGGTTTGAAAATGTTTCATTTTTACTTAGTTTTGAGTTTCTTTTCAATTTGGTTCCTTAGATCTCAAGATTTACAAGATTTACACTTTTACCTTTAATTTTTTTTATTAAATACTCACTTTCAGTTGTTGGTATTAATATCTATTAATTAACTTAGAATGATTAAGTTAATTATAACTAAATCAGTCATCACTAATTTTTCATCTCCATTAAGATCAAATAAAATATGTTTTATCATAATTATTTAGATTAGTTATTTGAAGGCTAATGTCAAATACCAAAGTGAGCATTGATCTCTTTTCATTTTTTCAGTGAGAAGTTTTTTTTTTTTTTTTTTTTTTTGTTTAAAGAAAATCACCAAAATGAGCATTAGTAAAAGCTTCAAGGTTAAGTGTAAAATATTGAAACCTTAGGACCAAATGAAAACTGACCTCAAAACTCAGGATACAAATGTAACATTTTGAAAGCTAGGGTTCAAATGAATATTGAACTGAAAATTCAGGGAAAGTATAACATTTTGGAAACTAGATTCAAATTTGAGGGACCAACAGGACATCCTTCCCTTATCTAATATCAGGTCCAAATTCGCTTTATTTGTTGACATTTTTGCTATATGTTGTCATTTTTCTGATATAATAGAAATGTTGATTCACCCTTCATTTCAATATCAGACCATGAACATATGGTGAATGTCAATGAAAATGTCCAGATGTCTTGGGATATGCAATAATTTGTTTAGACACAACTAGCTTTTGGGAAGAAGCTACCTCAGGGTATTGAATGCATATGATTGTCTTGGCTCCTACTGTTAAGGATGGACAAGGTGTGCAAAAACTGGTTTGAATAACCGTGGCTACTAAAAATAAATAAAAATGGTCACATATACATCAAATTCACAATTATTCTCAATTGTGTTCGAGTTGTTTTCAGTTTTCACACACTCTTTCTCTCTGTTTTTGTTGCAGTATATTTCTATCCTCTGGAGTTTTTGATCCATCTGTTCCTTTGTTCATATGTTAAGTATGGCAGTTATGCAAAATTGTTGTAATCTTGTGCTTGATAGTTATTTTTAATACTTTTTCTCTTTTGATTTCTTAACTGATTTTTTAACACATTACATACTATTCAGGAAAAATCTATCGCAAAGGTGGCTGAAATTGTAAAAATTAAACAAAAACAGGAGACAGACAGAGCTGTAGTGCAATTACATGCTTTCAAGTTTGTACAATGCTTTTAAAAAATCCCGTTCATGATATGCATAATATGTTTTGGGCTTATGATCATTAAATTTAGATTTCTTTTCCAGGTGGAAGAAGGATATTGCCAGTTCATCGTCAGAAAGTAAAGAGAGGTTGAAGTCCTTGAGGTCTACAAATTTTTCTGCAAAGGTTCCTCATGTATGGTTTCTTTGAGTTATTGCTACTACTATTGTTTTTCTTTTACACACAAGTCCAATTATAAGATCTAGCACTATGTATTTATTTTTATTTATTATTTTTTATAAGAAACATAATTTTCATTGTCAAAAGGAGAATACAAAAGAGGGGGAATAGACATTCCTCCATGCCAAAAAGAAGCTCAACTAGTGTAAACATGCGTTAGGCTATAATTACAAAAGAATTTAGTGTAAATGTGAGGTTGAAGTCTTGAGGTCTACAAATTCTTGAGCAAATGTTCCTCGTGTATGGTTTCTCTGAGTTATTATTACTACTACTACTGTTTTTCTTTTACACACAGGTCCAATTATAAGATTTACCATTACTTTTTTCTTATAAGAAACATAAATTTCGTCAAAAGGAGAATACAAACAAGAGATATCCCCGCACACCAACAGGTTTCAAAAAGAAAAAGCCCAACTAGTGTAGACATGAGTTAGGCTATAAATTATAATTACAAAAGAATTTAGAGATAGAAAACCAAGTAGAAGTAAAAAGAGTGACAGTTTGGATTTCTTAGGAATTTAGAGGTAGCAAACTAACTATAAATGGTAGTTTTTGAGTCTTTATCTATTTTGCCAGAGGCTGTTTGATATCACTTCACTTTGAAACAATAATGAGTATAGAGTTGCATTTATTAACCCTGTATTTTATGGTATTTTTCAGAAATAGTCAGGTAGGATTCCTCTTTTGGGCTAGCAACTCTAAAAAAGAATGAAAAAATAGCTTTATAGTTGATCGGTTGGGTTTTTCTTATTCCAAATCATGTAGAAGACTTAGTTTGAAACTTGTTGGAAGGGCCTTTTTAAAGTCTGGACTGAAGCAAATGGAGAAAAGGAGCAGATGAGTGTTACAAAGTGTATTAGAGCCAAACAATTTGGGAAGGAAGCACCAAGATGCTAGAGCGAGGCAGGAATTTCTCGGAATGCCTTAGTGCTAGATCCTAGAGATATCATTCTCTATATGATGCTTTGCCATTTACTTGAAACTAGTAGTGACAGTCTCTGGCAGAAGGATGAACGGTGGAGATTTTTTCTAGGACATGAAAGATATTTGACTGAGAGTTCAGATTGTCACTCTCACTCTTGTGGTACCTAGAGAGAACCTAAAATAATGAGAATTCAATTTGTAACATTTTTGAGGATCCTAGATTTGTAAGAACTGTAGGAGCAGGACACTCTCCCGTAAGCAAAGGAAGTACATAGAAATATTTCAACTGCCTTAGAATCATCATTGATAGAGTATTGTGAGAGAACATGCTAAAACGAGCTAAACAATTTTATAAATTTCTCAAGGTTTAGTGACTCTAGAAAAGAATCTTTAAATATCTGGTTTCTCTTCAATCTTTTATGAATTGCCCATGTATCTGTTGAATGTTATATTGTCCAGTTGGAGCCACCTTACCTCTGGAATGCATAATCTGAAATGCGGAATCCTAACATGAAGTGCAAAAGCTATTTTTGAATTGATCCTTATAATTTTGTGATTTTTGTTTGATCATGAATTTCTTTTCATGTCTCCCTGTCCGCTGATGGGAACTGATAACATGTTAGGTGAAATCACTGAGCGGTGGAAAACACGAATCTTTGCATCATCCAACGACTGTACTTTTTGTGGAGGTTTACCATAAATCTCGCAAGATGGTTAAGGTATGCTTCTCTTTTTCTTTAACAGCTTAAACGGGTTTGGTAGCAATAAATAGCTATCGATGAAGACTTAGTCAAATCACGGTTGAGAGATCCTGTATTTGCATTGTGAAACACTAGGAGGCCAGAAAGTTAAATATTTTAACTTGGATACCTTTAGTGGAGGATGTTAGCTCTGATGGTAGAATTCAATGACAGTGCCCTGGCGGTTAACCTCTGTCTATGTGTTTTTCTCCTATTGTAGAAAATATAGTGTTTTACCTTGGACGCTTTACGGCATTTGAGTTTGCCACATCTTATACTTGTGGATATATGGGCTTAAAAGGAGAGTTAAAGAGCCAACCTGAGCACAACCTAGCAATAATGAACATGTACTCCCATTTTTTGAGATCAGATATTCAAATTTCCACACCAGTACATTTGTTGTACTAAGAAGTAGGAGAGCCAAAGAATTGTGGACCAATGTTGGAACTTGTATGTTGAGTAATAAACCATTCTCAAGAAGTGCGAACAAGTTAATGGAGAGGAAAGATTAGAACTAATGAGACGACAAATATTATGCTTCTTTGAGTGTTCGAAGATTTTGGTAGTTATTCTTCTAAATCAATTAGCTCTAGTTGTAATACTTTCTTGTACTACATTTACTGCAGTCTTTTTTTATTACTTTTGTAACAATTAAAACATAATTCAATTAGTTAAGGCATATACCTTTGACTAAGGGGTTTAGGGGTTCAGATATTTCACCTCAATGTCATTGAACCATGAAAGAAGGAACATTTTCTGTTTATTTAGGTCCTCATTTTTATGTGACCTTCCTGTGATATTCTTCTTTACAGTCTCAAGAGCTCTTGGCCCTTGGACGACAAACGTTAGCAGAACTGAAGGACAAGATTTATTGCTCGACAGATACGTTAATGCAAAAGGCTGGGCAGCAAGATTCATCTGGATATTTTCTTGTAGAAGTAAGAAATTCAACGAGCCCGATATTTCCCAAATTTGATTTTAAATAACCAAATACTGTTTTGTTTACAATTATATCCAGGATGTATTCTGCAATGATTTGAGGAATCCTTCCGCAACAGACTATAGCAAACCTATACTTGATTGGCTTAGAAACTCAGAGGATGAAGCTCGTAAGAAATGGGGATGCATCATAACCGGTGAATCCCAACAGAAAAGTTCAGTTGTAGGTGAAGTGTCAGATTTACATGTGCCTCATTTTAGATCAGTCAGCATGAACAAGGCTCGATTTTGTGACCTGAAATTTAGGCTTGGGGCTGGGTATCTGTACTGTCATCAGGTATATTGCTTATTTGGCTCTTTCATATGAATTCTGTTTTTCAATTTTCATTTTAAATTAGAAGCCGAAGTCATATGGTCTAATGTTATCAAAACAATCACTTGTTGTGGGCTCTTCTCAAGAGAGTACTCTAATTACCGCCCTTAGTTGGTTCCCTTCCTAGTAGGATTCCCTTTTTTTATTCTCCGGTACCTTTATATATTTCATTAATATCAATGTATCACATTTGAAAAAAAAAAAAGAACTGCATTGACTTTGGAGGAGTCCTCGTTTACACAGGGAGATTGCAAACATACCATAGTGATTAGAGATATGAGGTTGATCCATCCTGAGGACGTACATGACCGTGCTGCTTATCCAATCGTTACATTTCAGCTTAGGACCCGAGCTCAGAAATGTGATGTCTGCAACATTTACAGGGCTAAAAAGGTTACTATTGATGACAAGTGGGCGCAGGAAAACCCATGCTACTTTTGTGAAGACTGCTATTTTCTTCTTCACTACTCGAAAGAAGGTAACCTTCTTTACAACGATTTCGTGGTGCACGATTACTTGAAAGATTAGGTGTGGCTGAGTTTGTATAAAAATGCTTCCCACTTGGTCATCGAGATTCATTCAGCAGTTTTGATAGTGTTGAGGATTCTGTAAATAGCTATAGGTAAATGGTTACAATTTTATTTTATTTGGAACCTTAATTATTCTTTTTGGGTTGGTTGTGTAATGGGGGATTGTTTTTATAAAAGGAAAGGTAAATTGTTTTCTACTTACATTTTCTAGTCTCTGAATAGATCTCTTTATATCTCATAGAAAAATCCTAATCTTTGGAGTTATGTGAAAAAAACAAAAACTGATAACAAATGTCAACTTGGTTAATTAATATTTACTATAAGATTTCAATTTAACCAAATCATACCCTAAGCATTACAGTCTTCTGTTTTTGTTCAACTTCATTTGTAGTTCCCAAGGTGAAGATTTTTTGTTGACTTCATGATATATCCACATAAAATAAACTTCTCGTCTCCTTGTTCGTTCATAAAGAGTGGCAGAGAATGTAATCGATTTGTTTGTTTGTTTGTTTTAAAATATGAAGAAAGAGTTAAAAGAAATGAATGATGGGATCAACACAAGGATTGGTCCCACCAAAATATTAAACTCAAATACTTTTGAGTTTGAAAAATCCAGGATGGACATTTGAACTTTAAATACCAAAAATGTATTCTCTTAGATCACAAATTGATCTACTATGTTGTCCTCAGTAGTATTTTATGTGATCACACCTTTAAAGGGAGAATTGTAAAATATTTATCATACCAAAATTTGCAGATTCCATTAATAATGGATATCGATAGATATTTATATATTTATATTAGTGATATTGATAGACATTGATATATAGTTCTTAAAAACTATCAATTTATACCGAATTCAAAATTTTACTATAGTTATTAAATATTTTAATTTATTTTGTTATTTTAATAAATGTTTCGAATAGTTTTTCAAAAAAATAAAATAAAAAGCTACTAATTTCCATTGGATAAATGGGAAAGAAAGGTAACTAAATTTGATCTAATATTATAATTTTTTTTAGATACGATCAAAGTAACAGACATGATCAACCAGTGGATCCAGAAATCATATGTAGGGAGCACTATGTAACAAAAAAATATAGATGTAGTAGATGAGATTCAAACTCAAGATACTATAATTTTGACGGGGGACACAACCACTATATTGAAGGCAAAATTTAATAATAATAAATTATTATTTAGTATATATTGTATTCCAACACTTCAAAATCAATATTAAAATACAAAAATCGAGAATGTGAGAGAGGACACGTGCCTTTTGGTCCTTTTATAAATCTATACCTGTAAACAACAGATCTCTTAGTTACGAACAACATACCTCTTTAATTACGAATGCATGTTATACACTACTCTGCTTTAGCAAGTTAATTTTTGTAATGGGTTGTAGTTGAGTATGTATATATTTGTTTTCAATTAATTGATCAAATCTAGTGGGTGAGGGAAACGGATGGTTGGTTTTAATTGGGTTAGATAATTATGTTTTTTTCTTTAAATAAATGAGCACATATTCATGGATGAATTATTATCATTGTATGATAATATAGTATATAAAGTTTATCTCCAATTTTGTTTTCAAATTTCAAATGTATATTGGTTTATTGAAGATAATTTAATAAAGTTAATAAACTATATTTCAATCTTTTATTGGTAAATTTATGTCAATTTAACAAAAGTGTTAAATGTTTACCGATCATATAACAAATTAGGAAAAGTCCAAAAGGTTCAATTACTTTCATAAATTCCATATGTGTGTTTATTAGTTTTCATTATTGTGGCACGACTTTTCAGTTCTTTCTCTTCTTGTTTTATGTGATTTATTCACTTTCTTTACGATTTATTCATTTGCCCTTTTAGATTTTTTTCCCTCTTTAATATTTTTCTTCATCTTCCTCATCTTCAACAATATCAAGATGATTATATTCTTGTTTGACCCATCCTCAAAAAAGAAGGGAATTAAGAAGTGTTCTTGGACCTTTTCAAAGTTGTGGCAGATTGAGACGAAGGACAAAATGGTTTTAGAGTTGAATCTCGAGCAGTCAAGTGGAATATCAGGCAATATTTAGGATAGGAGGGACAATGTCGACATGACATTGAAAATGTCTTCTTCTAGTAGTGTATGAGACAATGTTAAGATGTTGTTGAATATTCTTCTTCTATTTCAAATGATAAAGTTATAAGAGAGATTTCTTATCATGGCAATTTGAATGACGAAAAATTATTTAAAAGCAAAGAAGTGCTTTCAAAGTGTTTTTGCATAATAGCAGTGAATAACAACTTTCAATTTAGAACCACAATATCAAATTTGAGATCTCTTGAATTCAGATGTTTGTAAGAATGGTGCAATTGATATGTTAGGGCATCTCGTTACAGGAAGAGCGAGTTGTGGATGCTATGAAAATACATTTCTGACCATGAGTGTTCACTAAATAATATCCAAAGTTGTCACATGCAAGCTTCTTCAACAATAATTGGCAGTTGCTTGATAGATGATTTTAGGTTCATGTCTACTGATCATTCAATTCCAAAAGCGATTATCCATAAGGCTCATACAAATATTGGAGTTAATATAAGTTATCAAAAAGCTTGGAGAGCAAAATAACATATAGTAAATATATTACAAGATGACACAGTTGAATCGTACACGTTGAATCCAAGATTCTTTAATAAATTGATTGAATCTAACCTAGGTATGGTCATCTTTCTATATCAAATTTATGATCATCTGCCTATATCAAATTTACATTCATTTTTAGATAGATGGGATAGACAAATATCAAAGTCTATCTTAGAATAACAAATATTAACATTTATCACAGTGTATCTGTTCTCTTCTGTTGGTGTTGATAGAAATGTTTTGTATTTTTTATAGGTACATGTGCTGCTTTAGAGATGAATGATAGTGGTCATTTCAAGTTTTGTTTTATGGCTTTTGGTGCATCGATTTTGGGGTGAAAATATTGTAGACCTATCATTTATGTTGATGACACGTTTTTTAAGTATAAGTTTGATGGCATCCTATTAACAGCTTCATCACAAGATGGTAACAATCAAATCTTCCCTCTTGCATTTGTTATTGTAGACTCAGAAAATGATGCATCATGTATATGATTTTTTATAGAAGATACGAGGTAGTTTTTCAGAGCGAGATAATTTAATCAATGTTTCTGGTAGGCATCTTAGCATCCCTAAAGGAGTTTTAAGAGTGTTTCCTAATGTTGAGTATTGTGTGTGCATAAAACATCTCTTATGTAACTTGAAACTCCATTTTAAGGATGCACTGCTTGATAAATATTCATTTAGTTGTGCTTATGCCTACACCATTGATGAATTTGAGTACCACATGAGATGTATAGAGTTAGTTTGTCAAAATATAAAAAATTATCTTAGTAATGTTGGTTTTGAGAAGTGGTCTCGGGTATATTCATGAAGATGAAGGTACAAAATGATGACATCAAATTGTGTAAAAAGTGTAAACTAAGAATAACAAAAATAAATTGTCCAAATTTTTTTGGGGTTTTTTTTTAAAAAAAAAACTATTTGCATTTCACAAAGAAAACCACTAGAAGACGAATTTTCTATTTTGATAATTTTCCTTTATTTTTTAATGGATTTCTTATTTCCAACTTTTGCTTTGTTTTGTTATTGTTTTCTTTACTTTATAAAATTTTAGTTTTTAATTATAAATACGTATAGCGTGTTCACATAGACTAATATCATATAATAATGTTGTTCAATGTGTTGGGATTGTCCTTCGATTCATACGGGTGAGAGTGACCAGATTGTCAACTAAATATGCTTATCATTTTTGGAGTAAGACTGAGTGAGGAGCTGAGAACATAATCACACAAGATGAAATTAATTCTTTTCGACTTTAGGGCAAGTAGATGAGTGTTTTCTTAAATGGTGTGTTCAACAAAGGGACATGCCCTCTCTAGGGCATGAGAGATGTTTCTATTTATTGGTTGAACCATAAACACGTTGTTCATTAGAGGAGTACTAGTATTTAAGGATTAGAAGTAACTCAAGGGTAAAATGGTAATTTGACCCAGCTAGTGTTAAGAACACTCGTGAAGGACTAACCTGAAGGGATGGTCGCTTTAGGATGACATGCAGGCGGATCATAGAACATCCCTACATTCGTCTCATCCCTTATATTTCCCTTTGGGTGTTTGAATGCATTACCTATGTTGAATGCATTACCTATGTCCATAGTTATGGTCCTAACTAAACTAAATTTACCCCTATGGCTCAAACTTGCATGTTTGTTGGGTATCCTTTCCACCAACGAGGCTATAAATGCTTCCATCCATCTTCATGAAAGTACTTTATTACCATGGGTGAAACCTTTATTGAAGATCGTAGCCTACTTTAGGGGGAGAGTATGAGTGATGAATCTAGCATCCCTTAGAGTCTACTTGTCCTTGCTGTGGTTACCTTATCTGACCCTAGCCTTTATAGTACATTCCTATCAACAAATCAAGATCCTTGGAATACCTACTATAAGAGGAACCTCTAAGTCTCCTATTGTTCGGACAACTCTAGTCCGGGATTCTTAACCAATAAGAGATCAAGGTATGACTAATTCCATTAACTCACATAGTAATAATAAAATGAGAGAGAATGACAAGTTTAAGACGAATTCAACTGATTCATATACTGATAATAAGGCAGGTGAGAATGATGAAATCGAGACAACTGTTGTGGAAGATATGTGTGAACAAAGCAGTATATTGATGGGGTCATTATAGACGGAGATGACCGGATTGATGAGAACGAGGCTTTTCTAAACATACTGAAAACAAAACCAAGTCAAACCATTATGGAAATACTAGTAAGGATGATTGGTCTATGATTTCTCTGTTGGGGAGCTTAGTTGTTTATGCAAAATCAATTCTATGTGACAAGTCATTGGTCATGATCACTGTACATGAGGTACTCACTATGTACTTGTTTATAGCATAACTACTAAGTCCTGATGGAGTACAAGTTTTCCTATTGCTTGTCCAAGTGCAAGTGAAACAGTAGGTTTACCTAGGTGATCTAAGGTCGAACACAAAAAATTGATTCAAGATATTAGTTATAGGGATTACTTATCATCTAGGCAGTATACAAGAATTAAAGAATAATGAAATCAATGAATGTACGATAAGCTAAACTACTAAACTAAGCCTCGAGAATCTGTAAAGATAGAATAGAATAGCAGCATAGTAATACGACTTACTTGTATCAGAAAAATGAAAAAAGGAAGGTCTATGCATTATCATGCAACTAAGTAGTGTGATACTCTTGATGTGATATATCTTACTAAATCATGCTTCTAATTAATGCATGCTTCTCTCAAAGTCATTATACACCACACATGGTCGCTTTCCATGATCCATATGACTAAGCATGATTAGACAAGAAATATCTAGAGAAAATCACTTATAAACCGTATAGAATTTCACAATTAAGGACGATAACCTCACGGTGCCTTATGTCCACACTTGTTCTTCTTTCGGGATACAAATTCTGGAAATGACCTCACAAAGAAATATGAAACTCTTCCTTACGCGTGTTAGTTAGGTCTTTGCTACTTTTTCTCTTAGGTAGTTGGTGACTTACGCTGGCCAAGCGATAAAAATAACTCATCTAACTTGATAAGACTTATGAGCAAAACTTCTTATCAAGAACTTATCACACTTCTAAATTACAAATAACTTATTGACTGAAGGAGAGTGAAGATATGATGGATTAAAGAGATATGAACATGTAATATCTAAGAATGTAGGCCTTCGTCAATTGTACAATATGAACAAAATACATATTACACAAAAAACACAAAAATGGAAGACAAAATAAAGGGAAATACAAGTAAAGGGAAATGGGGGACTGGGTTCTCCCCCTTGTACACTCTAAGCTCTCACTTATGCATAATCGAAGAAGAAAGTGAAGGGATAAAAGCCCTGGGGAATAAAAGATTTTATAGAACTATTCCTCAATTTAATTTGAAAATTCCAAAATGCCAATACAATAGCAATATTTAGAAACTAAATTCTAAAAGGCTAAACATGCTTTTAAATTAAAAAATACAGAGAATGAAAAACTTACATAGTTTGACGCCTCCGAATCTACTTAAATTTCCAAATTGAGACACCACCCGTTGGAAACCTTCCCATCCTCTGGGATGTGATTGGTTTATGGGAACCAATTTGGATGAGAAAAAGTTTAGAGAGAAACTATTTCTTAGAGAGAAAACATATTGACTTGTCTTTGATTTAAGAAAAAATTGTTTTTCTTCCACATATTTATAACTCTCTTTCCTTGAGGGAGTAAAAGAGAATCATGAGATTCTATTAATTTAAAACATATCAAACTAATAGAAATTTCAAATTAATTAATTAATATTTCATTTAAATCATATTTATTGAATATCTCTTCAATATCTTATAGTTTTAAATTAATTAAATTAAACTAAACTATTAATTAATTTTTCAATTAATTAAAAGCTAAATTAAATATCTTATATTTAACTTAAATTAAATTTAAATCATATTCAAATATAAATTTCTTTCAAAACGAATAATTTTAATATGAATCTAATTCATATTAAATTAATATTTGAACTTATTTAAAAATTTTATCTCTCATAAGTTAATTTTGAATCATATCAAAAATAAATTTATATAATAAAGTTTTATGAAAATATGAACTTTATATTATAATGTATCACCATACATTATACTAATTCCCAAAGTAAATTTGAAAATTTCAAATTGCAACCAATATAACTAAATCTTATTACCCTTTATAAACTAGGAAGGAGACCTAATGGACTTACAGATCACAAGCTACAACGATATGAGATTAATTGGTTAAACTTATAAACCACATTAATCAATATTCGTTAACTGTGTACACTCCACTAATGACTCGTGACTGAACTCTTCTCACTGTAGATATATTTATGTGTCCACGAATATAGACCAATAACAGTAAGTTAGTCCTTCACGAGTGTTCGTAACATTAATTGGGTTAAATTACTGTTTTACCCCTGAGTTACCTCAAGTCCTCAAATACAAGTGCTCCTCTAATGAACAACCTGTTTATGGTCCAACCAATAAACAGAAACCTCTCTCATTCCACAAAGAGGATAGGACCCTTTGGTCAAATCTCGAAGACACCATTTAAGGAAACATGCATCTACATACCCCAAAGTAGGAAAGGGGGTGAATTCCATCTTGTGCAATTATGTTTCCAGCTCCCCACTCAGTCTTGTCCCCAAAATAATAAACATATTGTGTAAAAAATCTGGCCACTCTTACCCATACAAATCAATGGACAATCCCTCGCAAACAAGAGTTCATAATACACTCAGGATTAAAACTAAGTTACTGAGGTCATTAGGATGAAATAGAAACCTAACTAATTAACGAAGTTATATCTAGTGGTTACTATTTTGTGGTCCGGTCTTATACAAAGTCATTGCATAGGATACCCTCACTCACATGTCACCTACACGAACGCGCTTGATCATTGCGTTTGTATCAAATACAACGTGTGCTGTATCCATAATGTCACCAGGATAAGATACCCAACCTTATCCTTATACTATAGACCCTTTAAATTGATCTTGAACATTGATCCCTATATGTCTCTACATACTGCTCAAGACTTATCAAACAACTTAAGATGTTAGTTTCTTGGATTTGGGTTATTAAGACAAAACTAATAATATACTCAATAACATTTACTGAAATAATAATAATAACACTTTATTAATAACAGTTAATGGATTATATTTACAATCTACAAGTTTTAGGACATAAATCCTAACAGAAAGTTCATCTAGACTTTCTCTTAAGGTCCATTCAAACCTTTTTCTGGCCCATACATGGTGAAATCTTTTTATAGGCAACTTTCAGTGGAAAATTTATGTTCTTATGAGATTTTAGCGTCGAATGCAACTTTTTGAAGTCACATCGACTCCAACTACCATTCTTGTCTTCTAGTGAACCTTCCTCATGTAATGACGTGGTCCCTCGCCTAGATATGTTAATAGTCAGATGAGTTTTCATCACGTAGCCCTTGCGCGAGATGTTTCCATAGATTCACCAGTTTCTTCCTTTCTACTTATCCTGCATTTAGACATGACAATTGAGTAAAACATGCAAAATACTTATGTATTTACAATATAAGTTACACACTTTGGTACTCTTCGTAGCCATTTTGACCTTATTATTCTAATAAAAGAGGCTATAATAACGTGTATATTTATACACGTTATCAATGATCCATCTCTTCATCTTTCTATGTCATTGAAGAAAGGTACTAGGTCCTGTACAAAACACTCCATATTTAATTAAGATTGATTCATAAATCAACATCGACATTTTAAACCTTAGTTAAAACATAAAATATCACAAAAGCTTTCATGAAGTTTTTTTTTTTATAAAAGAATTCTCTTTAAAACATATTAAAACAATAACTAGTCAAATAAAAAAAAAAAACTTACATCGATAGATCTACCAGACTATCACGGTATGTTAATAGTCAAATACATTTTTTATTTGACAATTAATTGTATGTTAATCACAATAATAACTATTGAGATTGGTTGTATTCATGATCTATCATTTCGTGTTGATAGTCAAATAAATTTAAAACTATAGTTTTAACTTAAAATTTTGATTGATGAGAAAATTAGTGTAAAATTTGGATGAATGAGAATCTTTTTTAAATTTAATGACATTTATGAAACTTTTCAATAGTTGAGACATATTTTTAAAATAAAACTTTAACGGTTTCAATAAAAAAATTAATAGTGGGAGTATTTTACATTTTTTTAAAACTTTAAAAAATTTAAGGGTATTTTTGACATAAACAACATGTATTGAGAAAAGAATAAAGGGAATATGCAATATTTTCAAAAGCTTTTAACTTTATTTAATTTAGGATCATTTGAATCACATAAGAATAACTTGAATTATTTACTAAACATGAATCCAAAAATATAAAACAAAATTTGGGTTCGTTTTTACTAAGCAAACCTAACAAACTTTACATTTGGATTGGTGGACATGAATGTTTTCAAAATTACATGAAATGATAAAATAGGTTTCAATAAAAGAAAAAAAAAGGAGAGAAAGTAGAAAGGGCATTAATTGTGGAAGAAGGCAAAAAGGAGTATGAAAGAGGAAGAAAGGAAAATGGAGATTGCCCTCATTCCTCTGCCACATTTGGGCTCCACACCCTTCCCACAATCTGTACTTTCTTTCTTCTTACATAACTCCCTCGCCACCTGAATCCATTCTTTCATTTCATCCCCTTTAATTCCTTCTCCCAGCCGCCATTGCCCCCATCTCTGACACACCCCCACTTTCCATTTCCTTCTAATTCCTCATCCACACCCATCATTTCTTTCTCCATTTCTCCTCATGTTTTCACTTTCCTTTGCTTTTCCTTCAAGCATGTTTTGTGGGGCTCTCTCCGTTTCACTTTCTTGCCATTGCATGTGAACCCCATCTCCTTTTTCTTCTCTCTTTTCTGCTTTCAACTCTCCTCTCAATTTCCGACTCTGGGTTTTTGGATTTGTTGACTTGTAAGATCTACTGTTTAATCGCTTCCCTGTGTCATTTGAAATTTGAACTCTTTATTCTTCTATTGATTTACATGGAAATCGTTTCAAGATCTAGATTCATTCTCATTTCTTACTTTTATCGATGTGTTCTGATGATTTGTTCTTATGGGTGTCTCTTATAGGTGTGTTTTCTTTTGTAGAAAAGGATTCTGGGTGGATCAATCTTGTTTCTCCATTCAAATAAGGTGCGTGATGAGTAACTTTATTCGTGGCAATTTTGTGCTTCACAATGTTTGATTCTTACCGTTGATTTTAATTTTTGGGTTCTTCCGATGACCGGTTTCTCGATTGAAATGCGTTTCTCTCGATTTCTTCTGTGGACAGTTTTGAGTCAGAATCTGTATGGGAGACGATTGAATTGGATTGAGGCTCGGTATGATTTGTCCAGCATTCAGTCGTTTGTGCTGGAGTAGCCAAATCGTATGGTCTCTGTTTGATTGTTTTCAGGGCACTCGTTGATTCTAATTCTTAATGGAAGTATCATCGAATGGTCAACGCTCAATATATTGTCTTCATATTCTCAATCCAAGAATTTCCAAATGCCTTGCCACATTACTTTTTCTATTGATTGTTAGAGTTATTTTATTCCCGACGATCTCAAGTTTTGGTCGGATCGAAGAGAATGGCTTAGTAGTCGTGCGTAATCTGTCTCCGTTGTATGGTTCCGATTTTGGTATTCGTGTTGACAAGTTTTTGGAGGTTCCTCAGATTGTTTGGGGTTTAAACAATCAAAAGATAGCATTTGCAAGAGCTTGTTTAACTGCAAGAATGTTGAACCGAACTCTTTTGATGCCTAGTCTAAGTGCCTCTCTCTTCTATAAAGAAGTTGAGCGTTTGGAACCAATATTCTTTGACAAGATCTTTCAATTTGAAGAGTTCAATTCTCGCTGTAATGGATTTGTTCGACTGGGTCGTTATATGGACATCTCAAATCAAACGAAACCGATTGAACTTTTGAAAGGAAGTGGAAGAAAGTGGACGATTGAGAGGGATTTGGAACAATTGGAGGAGTATAGCAAGGAACCATTTGATCAGTCAGAGGTGATTACAATAGTTGGTAAGAATCCATTTTTATGGCATGACCACTGGCCTGTAAAGGACTATGCAAAGATTTTTGAGTGCTTGGTTTTGGTTGACGAGATAGAGAAAGAAGTAGATAAAGTGATTTCCCGGATTAGAGAAGTAGGGTCAAAAGTAAGAAGCAAATTCGACTCCGATGCTACAGTTGTTAAATCTGAGAACTCGTTGCAACCAATGCCATATGTTGCAGTCCACATGAGAATAGAAATAGATTGGATGATTCATTGTAAGAAGTTAGAGCAGAGATCTAGAATAAACCAAATTTGTAGTAGCAAGGAGGAGATAATGAATAGGGTAGGGAACATATTGGAAATGAAAGTGCCAACCGTGGTTTATCTTGCGGTTGCAGATAGTTTGCTTAACGATTCGTCTATTTTGAAAGGTTGGAAAGAAGGGTTGCTACCTTTTGAAAAGAAGAAATTAGGCATTGATAAGATCTACAAGAAGTATCCTTACCTCATACAATCAGCAATCGACTACGAAGTTTGCTTAAGGGCTGACGTGTTTGTTGGAAACAGTTTCTCTACATTTTCGAGTCTTGTAGTTCTGGGGAGGACACAAAAGCTAATGAAAACGGATGTTGTAGACCTTTGTGATACAAATTTAAGTTGGCCTTCTTATGCTTATAACATATTAGGAGATTCAAATGGCCCTCGGAAATGGATATCTAATATGTCTGATATAAGCCTCAAGAACATTAGCTATGGTTCCAATGATACCTCTTGTCGATAGTCCCCAAGATCGGAGGTGTTAACACAGTTGCATTTCAATCCTATACTCTTGAGTGTTGAGATCGTTTTTGTACATCAAAAGCAAAAGCAGGGGATGATGAAAGATGGAGAACCCCAAATTGGTACAGTTTCTGTGTTTATACACAATTTGATTATTTTGTTAGACCTTAGATGATATGATTTGATTTGATTTTTTTTTTTCCTTCATTTTTTGAGAAATCATCACTCGGTTTACAATTTATTTATTCTTTACCATTCATAAAAGATTTATGAAGTTGTTAATTTATTCCGTCAATGTTATAGTCCTTCAAAGTTGAGAAGTTTGTTCTATAAAAAGTACTTTTGTGTTTAAATTCGTAACAATTTAACAATTTAGTTTCCTCAAATTTAGTATTAATTTCGTTTGTGAATCAGGCTTTGTAGTTTTTAAATTGGGAAATTATTTGAAATATTTTTGTTTTATTTTTGAAATTATATGTTAATTTTCATCTATATAATGAAACATCAAAATCAAAATATTTATGATGCGAATACCAAAATAAAAATAAAAATAAGTTTTCACTTTCTTTTTCTTTTTCTTCTTGTCGACTTATTTATATTATTACTTCTTCATTTTACCGTATTATGGTTATTTAGGTAAGTATTTATCAATTTCTTATTTTCCTCGTTCAGAATATCTCTTATCTTCTTGCTACAAAATCTAAACTATATTGGTATAGAATCTAAACGATCATGCACCAGTATCTAAATAATCAGTTGTCTATCTCAGATATAAATCATTATTATTACAAGATTGTTTAGACATGGTACATAATCATTAGACGGGGTAAAAAAGTCATTTTTTTACTAAAAAAATCATTTTGTTTACTCGTGTGTGATCGATTAATTGTCGTCTATTTTTGTTATTTCACATTGTGGACTTTTTTCTTTTTTAAAATTGGTAAATATATACAATAATAATATTTGTAATAGTGGTGGTGGGTTTCACAAAACTTTCAAACACGATTAGATTGATCATCATTTGTTTCTCACTTGTAGATTGTGGGTTTTGATTACAAATTTGAAGACAAATCCCATAATTTAATACGAACATAGAACATAGGCAAACGACACCACACATCGATTAAACTTAGCTTAAGATCAACAATTTATTAGGCATGCGGGTTAGGATGTTGCTCTTGCTTCCTATTTCTCCATCTCATTTCCGAAGAAAAAACATTGAGGGAGAAGAAATAAAAAGAAAAGTGAAAGCAAGAGAAAAGGGTGATAATATTGAATCCTTGTAAAGAGGAAAGATAAACAAGAGCAAAGTGTACCCTAATAGGAGTGTACAATAGTCTCTTTTTTGGTACACTTTGATTTAGGTGGAAAAGATGAAGTTTTAAAAATAGAACAAGTTCTAATTGACACCAAAATTTTAAGTCAAAAAACCCACATCTATACCTATAAATATGAACACTACAACAAGAGTTCAAATATATAACTATAAAAAAAGCATATAGGGTTAGGTTATTTTTCATGATCTTCACAAAATTTCTCTCCACTTTTTTCACATTTTCCACTTAAAGGAAGAATCTTCCCCCACTAAAAAGAGGTATTTGCATTGGGTCATATTCTTTCATGAATGTAAGGGGATGCTAGTCTAAAGCAAGAATCTATTCCTTCTACTTTCGTGTTTGTTAATTTCTTTTACGTCTTACCCGGATTTTAAAATTTATAACAATTTAGTCTCTTTTGAATTGAAGTGTCGTTTAAAATACAATCATTTGGACCTTTTCTAGTACAACAATTACAAATATAAAAATCTTAAAGAAATAAAGTCTGACCAATTATCATTTATCTAAATTCAGTTCTTAATTTTAAATTCTTTATATTTATTAGTTTACCGATGAGAATATAAAAGGCTTTTAGGTTGTTTTTGGTCTCTGCTTCTTCTCCAAATTTTATTTCTTGTCTCTACGAATTTTTCGACAAATATTATAGGATTGAGACGGAGATTTGCTATATAGAAATTAGATAAACTTATTATGAAAAATTGTTTGTCATTGTGTTGTTTGTAAAAGAGAAATTATTATAAATAGAAAAATGAAAAAGTTATTTTTTTATGACAAAATGGTAAAAAAATGAAATTCTTTTGGTATATTGCTATAATATATGTAAATAAGTTAACCATTTTTCTATATATGAAAATGTCTCATAATATAAGTTTTAAAAATTTCTAAGAAAAATTACACTTTTAGTCTTCCTATCAATAAGTGTGTTTTGAAAAGAAAAAAAAAAATACATTTTTAGATCTTAAATTTATAAAAATGGATTCATTAGTTCATTCTACAGCAAACAATAAATGATGGTATAGAAATTTTTTCGTAATATGATAGGAGTTGCACCCAACTCTTAGAAAAAAATCCTTTGAAATATTCAAATCATATGTCCAAAGACAGTTGGTGTATTAAGAACACATACATCTTTAGGACCATTTATGAGATGAGAAGAGTGCAATAAATTTTAAAAATCCAATCAACAAGTAAGTGCTAAGATGGATCCATGTGAAAAGCCATAAATACTATAACTTTGTTGTTTTCTGGTTTCATTGTCTTTGTTTTCCACTCTTTTTTGTCCTTACTTGCTTTTGTAGCTCTTTCGTCTTTTTGTCAAAACTTATGTTGCTCCGATTATCACGGTAAGATTAGTCTAAAAGTGTTTATCTCTACGTGGGTTCGTTTGGATTGAATTAAGAAAAAAATATTTTGGATAAAATCAATAGTATATGCTGCTTGTAACCAGCATATACAGTATTGATTCAACGTTCTTGTTTCAGTTATAGTCTTAGTATTGCGCGATTAAAGTGTATATGTTAAATGCATATCGCAATCCTTCTACGCAACGAGACATGTTCATTGCATGCGAGAGGCTCACTGTCATGCCTGTCACGAAATTTGTCTAATGCAAATAAGTGAGGGTGTGACCGCCTAAGCGTTTCTACACAATTCTTTCTGCGAGATATCTTGCAGATCACTTAGTAAGCGAGCTTAACCGAAAGGACAAGATAAAAGAGAGATAACGTGAATGAGGCAACCAACAAAATGTGAGACTTTCATTAATGGTAAAAGTGGAATACATGGATGTAAGTACTTTGTTAATACAACAAACTTTACTACTTCAACCAAGTCGTAACTTCTTAACTATCTTGCCTAGCATCTAAATGCTTATGAGAAGATAGTGACAACTACCAAAATAAATTATGCAAATTAAGGATGACACGTTAGGCAATTAGGAAGGCAAGACAAGGGCTGGATGTTCCTTGCTACCCGGGGGACAAATCAAAATAATTGAAAGTTAGATAGAAATGTCTAGTGAGGGGTTCTTTTTTGTCCAAATTCATTAACAATAAAATACAAAGAAGAATTTATTCAAATCATGTCATTATAACAAAAAAAATTGTGCTTTCTACAAATATTTTATTTCTTCTATTATTAGGTGTTTTATAAATTTATTTTTCCTAAAATCATGCATGATTGTTATTATAGTACATTTATCTCGCAGGAGTCCTTGCGCATTTAGTTATCTCTTTGTACTCCATTTTTCTCCAACCTCAAGCGTTCACCACACTCTTTTGTTGGGTTGCCGTGATGCGGAGTGATCTCAACGTAGCAGCATTCTATCACAAATTTTATACTGCCCGACACATCCTTCAATTCCTCACACAGCAAGCAAAGGTCATCCCATACTAGATCACACAACAAGTATGTGACATCCTATTCTAGATCACCCAACAAAAATAGGGTATTCTATTCCAGATCTCACAATAGGGATAGAGTATTTTCATTGAATAGGATACAAAGTCATTTTATCATATCATCATAATTCATAAAAGTGTTATTTCAAAAGTTAAGAATATATGAGAAATTATATGCATCACATAGCTCAAAGTTTTATGATAAGAAATTCATGATTTAAGATTCGAAATATAAATGCATTTGAAATTCCACAATTTGGCTAGAACTACGAAGTTTTGCAAACATTTTTAGATGAACCACTTACTGTCAAATTATCTTCTTGAATAGCCCCTGACTTCAAACTCCCTTGGACAATTCTCATGATCTTTATCGATGCAATTGATGGAGAATCAGTAGTCATACTATAGTTTTTCTAAAATTTTCTTAAGTGAACTAGCACCTACAACTTGACCAAAAATCCTCTATTTGTAGCCCTCCTTCTGATGGTTTTTCTTTGTTGAATGTTACTTCTAACCGGCAGTGGAAATCCTCAAATATCAAAATGTCATGTGGTACAATATCTTCCCTTTCTTGACCTTGATTGGGTAGTGCTTGGGGTTTTTCATAGGACTCAACATGACATAAGTTGTGCTGCCTTTAAACAATATTCTAAAAAACTTGCCTATCATCAAAGGCACAAAGACTTATCTAGCCCACTTATTTGTTTGTTTGTGATGTACAAATGTGTTATTGAATACAGATCATTGCATGCAAAATGCTTTCCAATATTCTATTCATCATGCGAGCTGATGAGATCATTGTACACTGAATGCTCCTAATATCATCCACCACATATTTTCAAATTCGCGTTGTGTAAGTTTTCTTATTACTTGTCCAAGAGTAAGCGAAACAATAAGTTTTCTCGGATGAACCAAGGTCGAACATAGAGAATTGATATCAAATCTTAGTTCTATGGTCTACCTATCAGTTAGACGTTATGACAAAAATATAATAATGTGAAAGAATGTTAAAATTGAATGGATAAAAGCCCTATGACAGAGGAATATTTTAGAGAACTCTTCCTCAATTTAATTTGGGAATATCAAAATACCAGTACATTGACAAAAATAATTAAGAAACTAGTTTTTAAATAAAACTTAGAGGCTAAGCATGCTTTTAACTTAAAAATTGCAAGTAACTTACTTTCGATAATGTCTTTGAATCTACAAATTAATTCTCTAAATTGGGACACCACCCGTCGAAAACTTCCTTATTCTCTAGGATGAGATTAGTTTGTGGGAGCCAATTGGGATGAGAAAAAGTTTAGAGATATTTGAGAGACTATTTTCTCTTTACAGAGAGCAAAAACATTGACTTCGTTTTTCTTTGATCAAATCGTAAACAAAATCTGTTTTCTTTTAGATATTTATAACTCTCTTTCCTTCATGGAATAGGAAAAGAAGTAGGAGAGAATCATGAGGTTCTATTATAAAATCTATTAATTAATTAACAATTAATCAATTATTTAATAATTAATTATATCATATTTAATTAATATTTGATTCAAATCTTAGTTGAATGAATATCTCTCTAATATCTTATAGATTTGATTTAATTTAATTTAATTTAATAAAAGTAAGGGAAATTTTTAAAAATAATAGATTTTACAAAATATTTACAATTTATAGCAAATTCTATCACTAATAGTCATTGATATGTTATCGTGATAATGAATCTAAAATTTTGGTATTTTTAAAAATGTCTCTAAAAGTAAACTATTAATTAATTCTCCAATTAATTAATAGCTAAATTAAATATCTTATAATTAATAGCTAAATTAAATATCTTATAATTAACTTAAATTAAATTTAAATCATATTCAAATATAAGTTTATCTCATGACTGATAATTTTAATATGAATCCAATTCACATTAAATTAATATTTGAACTCATTCAAATATTTTATCTCTCACAAATTAATTTTAAATCATATCCAAAATTAAATTTATATAATAAAGTTTGATAAACTAATTCCCAAAGTGAACCTTCCTTGCTTGATGACATAGTTCCTCGCCTAGGGATTTCACTTGCCAGACAAGGTTCTTCTAGCGTACTACTTTGCACGTGCTCTTCTATAGTTCATTATTCTTCTTTTCTTATTAATCATGCGTTAAAACATGACTGAAATCCAGGGTAAAATAGGTATGGAGATTCATGTAAGACGTATTTTCTAATAGTTAAAATTTACAATAAAAGCTACGCATTTTGACACATTTACTATGTGTTTTGGTCTCATTATTTTACCTAAAAGGTCATAATAACTTGTAGTTCTACAAGTTATTAATAGTCTAGTAATGAGGTTACTCATTTTAACTAAATGAATTGTCTTTGTTAAAAGATTAAAACTCATAATATTAATCTTCTTGTTAGCCTTCTTAAAAGAATATAGTGGACCATTTGATCATTTAAAAATGATTTTAGTGTTTAGGAGAGAACTAGAGTAGGTTTGCCTAAACATGGCTATTTGAGTTGGGTCTATTTTTTGCATGTTCTTTAATGGTCTTTCTGAGATGGAGGTAATATTTAAGAGTAGACATTAATGGCGTCTTTGAAAGTAATTTTGGCAAAACTAAAATCACTTTTGTCATTCTCAAAATCACTTTCCTCCCAAATGATCATGTTTGGCAAGAAAATAAAAGTTGTTTTTGAAAAAAAAAATCACTTTAAATTGATTTTTGAGAAATCACTAACCAAGTTATTTTTTATTTGATAATTGACTGACAATCACCTCCAATATGTTTAAAATTTGGGAAAGATACAAAGAGTTGCTTTGAAAATATCCTCGACACGGGCATTGCTCCAGGTTTACATATTAGGCCATGAATCTACTAGTACAACAAAATTCATTTTGGATACTACAGCAAGTGGTTCCTTATTCTCTAAAACTGCAGAAGCAGCTCATGCTTTGCTTGAGCAGATGGCTTCCACCAGTCACAATTGGCTTGCAAAACTATCAACTTCCACAACTTTGAGGCTTTAGCAGCTCCAAGAGCTTAATGCATCAAAATACCAACTGGTTTCTTTGGCTAAAGCCATTAACCAATCGTTTTAAGGAAATCAACCCTCAGTTGCAGCTTTGGCAGCTTGTGTTCCTAACCCATCCTGAGAGATAATTAATTCTACGGAAGTTAGTTATGTGCAACCAACGAATCAATACCAATCAACTAACAAAATAAATAACTAAATATGTTATTAGTTACAACTCCCATGTAACAGTTATTTAATCTCTTCTTCTATCTCTTGTATTTTTCCTCTGCATTCATTGCCTATATAAAGGGCCTTCATCAATAATAATAAAACAAGATAGAGATTTTATAGTGTGTAAAATGGTATAGAAGTAAACCCTTACCCATTTTGAAGAACCTAATTTTCCTTCTCTCCCATCATGATCCTTCCTGAAACTCCACCAGAAACTTCCTTTGGCTCCCAACCAAACAACCCCTTAACGTGATCCTATCGAGTTCATATTCAATTCTGACATCGACCACTCCTCTAAGTCTGGGAACTCTTGAGAAATATACCAATCCTTATTTCCTTCACCCTTCGGACAACATCAATTTAGTATTCGTCTCAAATCCACTCACAGAATCAAACTACACAACATGGAATTAGACTATGATTATTGCACTCACCGTAAAGAACAGGATCAAATTCATCAAGGGAGATCTCTCACGACCCACCAGAGAAATGCACGTTCTAGGATCATATGCAATGACGTTGTTGAAGGGATAAAAGTCCTATGACAACGAAAGATTTTACAGAACCATTCCTCAAATTAATTTTGGAATCTTAAAATACCAGTACATTGGCAAAAATTTAGAATCAAAATTCTAAATAAAAGATACAGAGAACTTACTTTTCTTGACGTCTCTGAATCTGCAAGCCACCGAATTGGGACACCACCGGTCAGAGATCTTCCTATCCTCTGGGATGAGATTGGTTTGTGGGAACCAATTGAGATGGAAAAAAGTTTGGAGGTTGTTGAGAGAAACTCTTTTCTTTTTGCAGAGCAAAAACCTTGGCTTTCTTTTCTTGATGAATTCATTTTAAAGAAAACTATTTTCTTCTAAATATTTATAAGTCTCTTTCCTTCTTGAAATAAGAAAAGGAGTAGGAGAGAATCATAGATTCTACTATCAAATCTACTAATTAATTAACAATTAATCAATTAGTTAATAATTAATTAAATCATATTTCATTAATATTTCATTCAAATCTTATTTGAATGAATATCTCTGCAATATCTTATAAATTTAATTAAATAAAACTAATTTATTAATTAATTTTCCAACTAATTAATATCTAAATTAAATATCATATATTTAAGGGACATTTTTAAAAATAGCAAAATAAATTAAAATATTTACAAGCTATGACAAAATTTTGGATTTTATCACTGATAGTCTTCTATCACTATAGCATATCAATCACTATCAGTGATAGAATTTGCTATACATTGTAAATATTTTGTAAAATCTATTATTTTTAAAAATTCCCCTATATTTAACTTAAATTAAATGTGAATTATATTCAAATATAAGTTTATCTCACAATCAATAATTTTAATATGAATCAAATTCACATTAAATTAATATTTGAACTCATTCAAATATTTTCTCTCATAAATTAATTTTGAATCATATCCAAAATTAAATTAATATAATAAAGTTCAATAAGTTTTATATTATAATGTATCACTATGCATTAAACTAATTTCCAAACTAAATTTGAACATTTCAAATTACAACTAATATGAATAAATTTCATTATCCTTTACGAGCTAGGAAGGGGACTTAATGGACCTACAGATCAAAAGCTACAACGATTTGAGATAAATTATGTGTACACTCCACTAAAGACTCACAACTGAACTCTTCTCAATATAGATATATTTCTGTGTCCATGGATATAGACCAATAACAGTAAGTTAGTCCTTCATGAGTGTTCGTAACACAAGTTGGGTCAATTTATCGTTTTACCTTTGAGTTACCTATAATCCTTAAATATCAGTGCTCCTCTAATGAACAACTTGTTTATGGTCCAACCAATAAACAGAACCCCTCTCGTGCCATATAGAGGGTAGGGCTCTTTGTTTAAGACCTGGAGACACCCTTTAAGGAAACACTCATCTACTTACCATAAAGTAGGGAATGAGTGAATTCCATCTTGTGTAATTATGTTCCTAGCTCCACACTTGGTCTTGTCCCCAAAATGATAAGCTTATTGAGTCGGCGATCTGGCTACTTTCACCCGTACAAATCAAAGGACAATCCATCGTGAACAAAAATTCATAATACACTCAGGATTAAGACTAAGTTACCTAGGTCATCCTAGTGAAATAGATACCTAACTAGTTAACGAAGTTACATCTAGAGGTTACTATTTCATGGTTTTGTCTTATGCAAACTCATTGCATAGGATACCATCACTCGCATGTCAACTATGAATGTGTTGGATCATTGTGTTTGTATCAAATATAAAGTTAGTCGTATTCATATTGTTACTAGGATAAGGTACACAGCCTTATTCGTATACTATAAATTGTTTAAGTTGATCTTGAACATTGATCCTTGTATGTCTCTACATACTGTTTAAGACTCATTAAAACAACTTAGGATGTTATTTTATTGGATTTGGGTTATTAAGACAAAATTAATAATTTAATCAATATCAATTATTACAATAATAACACTTTATTAATAACGGTCAATAGATTATATTTACAATCTACAAATTTTAGGTCATAAATCCTAAGAGTTGTCACAATTTGGATCCTCAAATCCATATCCAAAGAAATTTATGCTAGTATTAATTTCTTTGACTCTGCATGCAAAATTTTGCTAGACCTTTTAGAGAGATACTAACAAAAGAATGACCCAAGAATCCTCCAAATTCGTTGTGGACTTTCAAATCTAACACAAAATCAAGATTCTATATCAACCTACTTTACAAAGATGAAGACTGTGGAATGAATTAGTCTCTTATTGCTCAACTTGCACCTGTGGTGGAACAAAAGATTTGGCCAACTACTTTCAAACAAAGAATGTTATGATATTCTTAATGAAGCTTGATAAATCCTTCGTAAAAGTCTAGACCTAACTCATACTCATGGAACTAGAACCTACTATAAATCGTGCATTTTCCTTAGTTGTCCAAGAAATGGATAAACAAAAAAATCTCAAAAATTCACCCACCGTTAGCAATCCTGCCATTTTTGTTGTTGCATACTATTAGTAAAGAACACGCCAAATTCAAACAACACATCCAAAAACCACTCTAAAAATAAAGAAAAACGAATATGTACCCACTGTAACCTTTTTGGACACATTGTGGACCACTGCTACAAAATCCATGGGTATCCTTTTGGCCATCGTTTGGGAAAAAACTCCACAGGTCCACAAAAAATAGAATCTTTCACAGACTCCTTATCATCGTCATTAACAAATGAGCAATGTTGAGGCTTGTTGAACATATTGCAAACTCACATGAATAAGGCCAAATCTAAACCAACTTCATTCACCAAAACCACCAATGATCATACGTAGCAGGTACTACCTTCTCCCTATCCTCTTCAAATCAAAAGATGTGGATAGTTGAATATGGAGCAACAACACATTTGTTATTCCAAAGAACCTTTTACTTCACTTAAATCCACCACCAACACCACTGTCTCTTAACCAAACCAAAGAAAGATAGGTACACTTCACTAGCAATGTGGATATGAATGATAACCTAATTCTCCATGATGTACTCTTTATACCATCATTTCACTTCAACTTAATCTCATTAAGTTCTCTCATCGCACAAATATCCATCATGATAAAATTTGTTGATAACTCTTGTGTCCTTCAGGACAAGTCTTCTTTGAAGATGATTGGCAAAGCTAGCAAGTGGAGTGGCCTATACCTATTGCACTCAAACAACAAAACAAACTAATTTGTCTGCAGCTCCATAGCTAAGTCTTTAATTACTACTTGGCACAACCGAATGAGTCATCCATCACATAAACACTTATATGTTTTGAAAGACTTGATACATGTTGATTCTATTCCTGCACAATGTCATGATAATTGTTTAGTTTTCCCTCTAGCTAAACAAAGATCGTTATCTTTTACCTGTAATAACCATATTGCAAAATAAATGTTTGACTTGGTTCATTGTGACACTTGAGGACCTTATGATATTACTTCTCATGTTGGCTATAAATACTTTATAACCACTGTTGATGACCACTCACTCTATACTTGGGTTTTCTTGATGAAAAGAAAGTCTGATACCCTAAAGATAATCCCCAACTTCTTTACATATGTACAAACTCAATATGAAACAACCATCAAAACCTTCATATTCGACAATGCCTCTGAACCCTACTTCAAAGAATTTTTCTTTCCAAATGAGTAGTCCACCAATTCTCTTGTGTTGGAAAGACAACAACAAAATGTTGTTGTTGAAAGAAAACATCAACACCTCCTCAACGTATCCCGAGCCTTAATATTTCAGTCCCGAATGTCTATGACCTTTTGAGGTGAATGTGTACTTATTGTTGCATATCTAATAAACATAACCCCATCCCAGTTCCTCTCAGGGTAAACACCCTATTACACACTCAATGACACCATTGCAGACTACAACACCCTAAAAACATTTGGTTGTTTTTGCTTTGCCTCTGTCATACAATCTTCTAGAGACAAATTTCATCAGTGTGCTGGTATTTGTATTTATTAGAGGTGTAATCAGGTTTGGTTGGGTTGGGTTGGGAGACATTTTCAACTCAACCCATAATTTCGAATTATATGGGTTGGCAACCCGAATAACCCGAATTTAGTTTTCAACCCAACCTGTAAAATATTGGTTACGTTGGGTTATCGGGTTGTGTTTTTTTTCACGTTTCTACTTTCTAACGAAAATAGAGGTGGACGGACACGATCGTGAGGGAGAAGACCGAAGACTAAGGTGAGATGAAAGAGAAGAATCGAACACAGTGAAGAAGGGTGAGTGGGGCGCAAGGGGATAAAGATTGAAGAGAGAGGAAGACCTATTTTTTAGATTTTATTTTATTAATTAAATAATATATATGTATAGTATATATATATATTATATTAATTCGGGTTGGGTTGGGTTGAACCAAATTTTTCAAACCTCCAACCTGAGACCCAACCCAACCCGAAAAAGTTCAATTTTTTTAATCCAACTCAACCTACATTTTCACCTAACCCAACCCAACCCTTATAATATGGGTTGGGTAGTTCGGATTATTTGAGTTCAACTCATATTCTTACACCCCTATTTATAGGCTATCCACAAGGAGTCAAAGGCTACAAACTATATGACATCCAACATCTCAAAAAATCTTCATATCAAGGTATGTCATTTTACACGAAGACCTATTTTCCTTCCAGCAAATCAACAACACCTCTAAAGTCAAAGTTTCATTCTCTGACCTAGTCATACCAAAACCTTCAAACATATTAAATGAAATATTTTTCAATGATTTTCCTTCCAATATCTCAGCCATAAACACCATCACTACTTTTGAAGCAACACCAAACAACCGCATTGAAAACCCACCCACACCTTCTAATAATACTCTCACCTTCAATTTCCAAACATCACACTCAAATAACACCCTTACAGAGACAATACTAGCCCCACAAAGATCAATCAGAGTCACAAAACCACCTTTCTACCTTAGAAAATATCACTGTGACCTCCTACATAACAACCCCACCCCACCAGTGACCTTAAAATTCCCTTTGGAGTCTGTCATCTCTTACAAAAAACTCCAAACTGAGTTTAAGAATTTGATCATTAACAGTATCTTCTGCTTTTGAACCAACCTTTTACCATGGTCCATTGTACATGGTCGTGATGCTATGAAGGCCGAGTTGAATGCTATGGAGGAAAATAAAACATGGTCCATTGTACCATTACCCAAATGACATCACACCATTGGATGTAAATGGGTGTACAAAGTAAAATATAAAGCCGATGGCTCTGTTGAATGCTAAAAAACACGCCTAGTAGCAAAATGTACACTCAATAGGAAGACTTGGATTACATTGGGACTTTCTCCTCGGTTGTCAAACTTGTTACTGTAAAAATCCTACTCACTCTAACCACCAGCATGAACTGGCCCTTTGTCCAACTCGATGTGAACAAGGTCTTCTTACATGGAGATCTTGTTGAAGAGTTCTATATGGATATACCATTAGGCTATAAACACAACATTGCTGAAAATCAGGGGGAGCACCTTAATATGAAAACTTTAAAAGTCCATCTACGAACTTTAACAAGTTTTTCGAGAGTGGTTTGGAAAACTCTCCCACACCCTACTATCAATGGGCTTTCACCAATCCAAGTCAGGCTATTCACTCTTCATTTGAGGCTCTAGTCCCACTTTTACAGCTCTACTAGTATACGTGGATGATATAATCATCACAAGTGGCTCATCCACTAACATAGACAAACTAAAAATACATCTCAACTTAGTCTTTCAACTAAAAGACCTTGGTCATCTCTGGTACTTCCTTGGTCTTGAACTTGCAATGTCATCTACTGGCATGTATATATTTCCTAAAGGCGCTACATACTTCAACTACTTGAAGAATGCGAATTACTTGTCTGCAAACCAGACTCATTGCCCCTAGACCCCCACCTAAAACTACAATTTGATGTTAACAAACTAATGGCAAACCCAACATCCTACAAAATAATGATTGACATACTCTTATACCTAACCATATCCAGACCTGACATCACATATATCGTACACAAACGAAGTCAGTTTTTTGCTAGTCCTAGACAACCCCATTATGATACAGGTTTATCATTATTACAATACTTAAAAGTGCCTCCCCAGGACAAGACATTTTATTAAAAACCACCAACCAATCTAACCTTTGTGCCTTTTCTGATGCCGACTGGAGATTATGTTTGATATAAGAAAGTCCACAACAGGCTTTTGCATATTCCTCGAGGATTCACTAATAAGACAAAAGGCCAAAAAGCAAACCACAGACTCACGATCATCGATAAAAGTAACATATCATGAATTAATAACCACTACCAGTGAACTCTTATGGATCACTCAATTGTTGAAAGAACTTCATATAACCTCCACCTCTCCATCCACTCTATATTGTGACAATGATGTTACCATACACATTGCTTTAAACCCAAAGTTCCATGAAAGAATAGAACATATAGAGTTAGACTGACACTTCGTTCGTGGTCACATAGCTCGAGGCATATTGAAACTTCTGCCCATTCGAACTCATCTACAAGAAAAACATCTTTTCTAAACCTTTACCTATCTCTACTTCTTAAAACCTATTGTCCAAGATGGAATCATCAATATCTCTATTCCATCTTGAGGGGGCGTAACAAAATAAATAACTAAATTTGTTATTAGTCACAACTCCCGTATAACTGTTATTTAATCTCTTCTTCTATCTCTTGTATTTCTCTTCTATATTCATTGCCTATGTAAAGGGCCTTTGATCAATAATAATGAAACAAGAGATAAATTTTATTTACCCGGTGGGTAAAATCAACCTTTGACCACCATTTTTTGGCAACCATAAGTAGCCACCTCCAATCACCATTCCGAATGACTACTTTCCAATTACGGCCGATGTACAACTTTGGAAGACCATTTTCCTCGTAATCATAACGCCTAACTATCAATGACAATTCTTCAATGATCATCGTCAATCAACTTCCAACGATTGTTGCCACAAGCTCCAATCACCATTTTTCAACAACCACCGTTAGCAACCTTCTACCGCCATCTCCATCAACTATTATCCAACAACGTCGGTGACCAACGTTTTTTCAGAAAATGAAAAAACATATTATTATAATTAATTAGTTAAATAAATTTTCAAATGTAAAATATAATTCAGTAACTTTAAAATCACTAGTAGAATCGAACATAATAACTCAAAATCACTTTTAAGCATTTTTTTGATCTCCATGAGCTATTTAAGAAGCTATTTTATGATCTCCATGAGCTATTTAAGAAGCTATTTTGTGTTTTTGTTATCCTATTAAGTCAAAGCTTATTTCTGTATCGATTATAAATAAGAGGAGTTGTGCAGTTTAGAGGGAACATATATTTGATGAAGATTGTCCATTGCCAGACTTTGAGATAAAGATGCTTATTTGATTTAATAAATCATTCATTAACATGTCAATATAACTTTCTTTAGATACCTAATAGCTTTCAGGTAAATTTAAAATTACCTTTTATTAGTCAAAAACTTGAACTTTAATTTTGAAAACACATCTAAAAAGTAGATAAAAAAGGGCATCATTTAACTTATATGGGATACAAACATCAGTTTACAATTCAACAAACTAAACTACAATTATTAAACTTATTCTTTTCAGACCCACTTTATCTGAAAAAGTTTGAAGAACAAGCATTCACCCTCCCATAACAGCTAATGACAGCTAAATGCATGCATGGCTCAATACATATGTCCATTTATGCAGCAAATGCTTTCCTAAATTGACCTCATAATGTTAGAATGAAATTGGGCGGGACCATGTAAAAAATGACTAAGAATTAATTAAAAGAGAAAAGCCCACCTCTGCAATGAGAGTTACTTGTCACAACAGAACTATCATTCACAAGGAAAAGGATGCACATCACACAACACAATGAAGACAAATTTCATTTTCATTGATTGACATCATTAAATTCTTGTCTATTTCTTTTGTTCTTTTCCTTTCTCTTTTTTCTTTCTTTTTTCTTTTTTTTTTTTCCTTTTCCTTTCTTTTTTTCTTCAAACAATTCTTTGAAAGAGGATAGAAAGAAAGCTGACATTCTTGCATAAGATTCCTCCATTCTTATCTAATGCAAGGAGGACCTTTGAGGGAGGGTCACATCATAAATTCCAGCATGATTCAGTAGATAAAGAGAGCTTAACTACGGACAGAAACGCCAAGCTGTGCGGTGTAAATGAGGGAGGAAAGCTTGAGTAAGAAACTCTTCTTACCTCCCTTTTATTTTGTCAACTTCAGTAAGACACCTATGAATCGATATCATTGTACATAATCTTCATAGTAGCTATCGCTTATAACAGAAACAAACCTTTCGAGCCAAGGAAGCTGGTGTATGTCCTTCATAGTGTCGACATAAGAGTCTGTACATCGTGGTGGAGACTGACATGGTTGGTGGTCGCTCAGACTAAATCCCCCAGCGAGGAATCGTTGAATTAGTGCCAATTGTGACCTCTCTTGCTCTGAGTATGCATCCATTATCATGGGGAGGGAATTAAAAGTCTCCCATGCCCACTGCTCAGATTCTTGGACAGAGTGGGTGACCAGGTTCTCAGAATTGTCTTCGTCCCAAAAGGCGCATTGGCAGGTCTGTTGCCCATCTTGATACTCAACACCACAAGAATAGCAGAATTCATGCCCACACCTGTAAGCACACCAAGCAAAGCAGTATAAGCATCCAACCTAAGTAATATACATTAAGCCCTGCACAAACTAGCTTATGACAAAGCCGGGTATTGCCAATTTGTGGATCATTTTCATAAGACTTTTGAGTGCAAATATTGAATCCCATTTGCCTGGCCATAGAGATGTATAAATCTGAGATATTCATACATGTTCGAAAATCTCAATTTCCCAAACACCTACAGGAATAGTAGTCACTAAATGAAGAAAGAATGTAAACCAATGGGTTTGGAATAAAGGCCATTTGGGAATTCAACTTTTACTGGAGAAATGTGTGCAGTTAAATTAGGCGGACAACTCTAGCTTGGTAGAAAGAGATGGGAGTTTTATGGGCAGATTTGGTTCAGAAGAAGCAGGAGATGCATCCAAGTTATTTCTTGAAACAATTGCATAACAAATTCTATTCACCAATAAAGCTATAAAGGACCAATTTTTTTATCTACAAGGCAATAAACCATCACACCAAACAATTCTTATATCTGCAAAGTTAATACTATAGGGACTAACATAATCGCCATGTGGGAGTGAAAACAAGAATACAGTGAGCACATATGTTCATTGATGTAAATAGTAGTGTGCTTGATAGACTAGACTCTTGCCTAAGAGTCTCAATGCGAGATTAAAGGAAATAGACAGAAAGTCGTAAACATAGCAAAAGCAAAAGCAATCAAAAAATAATAATAATATACCGATTCATCATATATAACACCCAAGGAGTTGAAAACATTTCTAGAGAAGCAGAGACCTGTAAATTTAACCTTATATTCATTGATCACTCTTTTACCACTATCATCACATTGACATTAGTTTAAGTGAACTGGTGGAGGTGTTCCACCTCTAGAGAAATCCCTAAAAAGGCCGCGACCATTGTACGACCAGCTCAGACTACCAATATATAGTGGCAAATGACATTTAACATGCTGACTATTATGTGCTTACCCACATTCTATTTCTTCAAATAAGATAGATATACTTGTGAAGTTATGCACCAAATTAATATTTACCCTAGTATATAGGCATGTATTCACTTAACGGTAAAACCCTATGGAAACATTTGCCTCACAATTTCAATAACTTGGGTTTGGTAGCATTGATGTGAAAAGTTTGAATTTATGTTTGCAACAAATCCCGATAGGAAATTTAGAAATATGGATTCATGTAAACTGGTAAAGTTTGTGATAAACAGCAGTTCCTGAGAGATGGACCCGATAAGTAAGAAATTTGCAGCTGGAAAATTTGTAAAACAATAAAAAATCTAATCTAGCATAAAGCAAAGTTTTTTTTTTTTAGATATCCACGAGTCAGGTCAGCTTACAAGTACCTCAACTAACCTCATAGGACAATTCGTCTGACCCTACAGCATTTAGATATCAAAGAAACTTGTAGAAAATTAACTCTAGGTAAGTGATCACCATGGATTGAACTCATGATCCCTTAATTAATGAGACCATGTCTCCTTTTTTACAGTTATGTCAACCCACGATGGTTAGCAGAAAGCAAAGATATTAGAAAGAGGAAGGAAGACTTTTTTGTATGCATGCGTTTTGATTATCCACAAACATGCATCTAAGTTTTAGTTTCTCAACAAGTCCTACAACCCAATCCTTCAGAAATCTAACATCCCACGAAGTGTCTGATATATAGTTATATTGATGCTGGATCACCGATTTTCCCACAATATGTACAAACAAAATGATTGTGATAAATAAAGTGAGATTTGGAGGAAGTAGCCTTACCAGCATGTCATATGAAAGCAACCCTGAGTTAATTCAATCATCCTATGACACTCCTGACAACGCCTCCACCTTTTGTTTTGTGCAAGACGATGTAAGGTAATATCTGCAGTGTCTCTCTCCTCTAATGGGATGTTCTGAAATTCTTCGCAGCTCACTGATGAATGCCAAGGAACTTGACATTCAACACAGATAAATCTCTGACAAACTGGACACTCAATGCAGCTATTTTCTGATTGACTTGATGAACTTGCCCTAGCTGACAAACATTCGCTGGGGTCTAACAAGACAGAGCAATTTGGAAAAGGGCAGTAAATTCTATCTGCATGAATATTTGCTTCTGCTAAGGTATTCTCTAATGATTCATATAAAGTCAGGGGAAGAAAAGATTTGAACTCATTGCTTGTGATGTAATACTTGCATCTCAACTGAGGGCATCTGATAGGAACTTGAGATGCATCTACTTTTCCATCAACATATGTCTTCATACATTGCGAGCAGAACTTGTGACAACACTTCAATGCAACCATCATAGCAGATGGTTTATTGTCACAACAAATAGAACAATTTTCAACTGATTTATCTCCTTTTTGTGGACAAGAAAGAACACCAATAGCCACTTTGGCAAGATGAAATGGCTGCTGAAGATCAGCACCTGAAGAAAGGCTCAGGGAAAAGGATTCAAAATTGCTAGCATGTTCCAGAATCCTTTCTTTCAGAGCTACAAGAAGTGGAATTTCAGGCTCCTCGTGATTTGTTATCTGTCAAACATTCATATTATCTGAACATATAAGAAACTCATAAGCTAATGGCTAAAAAACTATAAGAGTTCATGCATCTCTCCACTCTCCTCGACTTCCACAGCTCATAAAGTCACTCCTAAGCCACTCAAAATGACTTGCCCTGAAAAATGAAACTAACCCTATCCTTCTCTGGATTCTGCAGAAGAAATGGTAATAATCGATCCTAGTCCCTCCACTCTATTGACTAATTTCGTGTCATCAATAAAATTTGATTCTCATAAAGAAGATAATATAGAACTAGTCAAATTTAAAAACAAAAAAACTGAGATTTCCAGAAAATTACATCACTAGATTAGTAAGTGAGAATTCTCAATTTTTCTTTTGAAAAACAATACAAACATACCCCAAAAATGCGGTTAGAAAAATACAACAAACTTCCAGTAGGAGCATGAAGAAAAAAACTGATAGTTAGCATCTGTCATAACAAGCAAAATTTAGGAGGTTGGGAAAGTAATAACCTGTTTATATAACAGATCAGAGCTGGTGAAAGCTCGAATACAGCGGACATCATTCTGCATGGCCTCCACCAGACCATCCATTAGAGCTAGATAGTCAGCAACTAACTCGTCAACATAAAAATCAAGTTTTTTCTGAACCTGAACAAAAGGGATTTTCCCTGATTTTTCCATTAATACTCCAATACCAGAAAGACCAGAAGCAGAGTCCCCAATCTCAGCTATTGAAACGCCCTTAAAGAACATTTTCACAGAAAACTCATCAAGATCCTCCTCAGACTCTTCTTCTACTGCATCTTCAGTCTCTTTCCACACTTCGTGATCTTCACAACAACTTCGAAAATCTTCAACATCATCTTCCTCAGCTGGACCATGAGAAGAACCACGACCAAAAATCTCACGATGCTCCATTCTCCCAATTTCTCAAACCACCCACAAACCCCAAATGGTTAAGAATTAAAGTGGCAGTAAATAAGAGAATATACCCACCGGCAAATGAATTTAAGACTATCTTTCACACTTCACAATCACTCAAAAGAATCACGTGAAGAAGCTACCATATCCACCGGTAATCGAGAGTCCAACTTTTCAAATGTTCACCATAAGAAAAGCAATCTTCCCTTAATCTGCAAATTGAATCAGCAATCGCTCCTAAAATCAGGAAAAAAAAAAAAAAAAAAAAAAAAACGATCTACATCACTCAAAAATTCTTTTTAAACCTATATTCTAGATCAAAAAAGCAACAGAATACCCATTGCAGAATCAACTCAAAAGGATTAAGATTCGTAAAATCTCCACATCGAGGACATGGAATAATAAAAAGAGGAACATTTCCGAATTGCAGAAAATGTAAATAAAAACAAACAGTTGTTGTATTTTCTGTTCAAATCAAGATCGACCCACTAAGCAACTAATTAATCCATGAAACCCCATATATTAACACGAATAAAAAGACTAAACAAAACTGAGGATTGAGGGTTGGAGAATAAAGAAAGAGGAAGAAAATAAAGTATGCAAAGAAAACAAGAAATGAAGGTTCCATACCATGAAAAATTTCACCTCATGTGAAGGGAATTCTGGAGACTGAAAGATTTGTCTGTAGAAAAATGATATTAAAAAAAAAAAAAGAAAAAAAGAAAGAAAACCCTAATCTGACAAAGTGGAAGAATGAGCACCAAAAACTAGTACCCAAAAATTCTCTCTCCTGACTCACAAACACACACACTGTCTCTCACTCTAGGAAACAAGTGGATCCATTGATTGAGATTTTCAGAGAGAGTGAGATGAATCAGAAGAAAGAAGGAGGAGAAAGGAAGAATGTTGAGTTAGTAGTGGGTAATTTGGTGGCGTAAGATGAAAGGAAAGTTGGTTTTGTATTTGATGGGGGGTTTGTTCTTGTTGCCAATCTCCTTCCTTTGCTCTTTTGTCTTTCTAATGTTTCTTTGGGTTTTTTATTTCTATAATTTTGTTATGGATAAGGGGTTTCTTTTTTTAATTCTCATTCTATCTTTTTTTTTTTTATTTATTATTATTACTATTATAATCAAATTACTTCTAATCTTTACTTTTTGGGTTTTTTCAACCATAATTAAAAAATTAAACTTCCATTACACTAAATCATTTTATCAAATACAAATATTTTATCCCTTTTTTATTTTAATAACAACCTTCTTAAATTTTTTATATCCAATCTTTTTTAAGATGTATGTTTTTATGTTTCAATTTAGTTTTTTCTTTTTCATTTATAGATAGTTTTATTTTTAAAAATTGAGTCTCTTTTCTTCTTCTTCATTTTAGTCTCTTGTTTTAAGATTCCTACTCTTGGTCTCATTTTTTACTAAACATTTATTATGGTATTGGGTGTTAAGAATTAAAATTAAATTTGAAAATTAAACATTTTAAACATTTTTATTTTTAGATGAAACTCAAAACTTAAAATTAAAAGCCTAATATTTTGGTATTTAAAGATCAAAGAAAAATATATCCAAAACTTTTTACCAAAAAGTTTTTTTCTTTTTCTTCTTTTCTTGTTTATTTGAAAAGAAGTTAGAATTTGATGCCTTTAATTGTATAAGTTCAAATTTAACACTTATGGTTTTTGATAAAATTCTCATACATATTCTCTATGGTAAGGATTATTTAGGATGGTTTTATCAAACTCTAAAGACTTAATTCTAACTTTTTTTCAAATCATAAAAATTAAGATTGGTTCGTAATCATTTATTTTTTGTGTTTGATTTTGAAAATTAAGTCCAAAGATATTACTTTCTCTCCCGTTTCTTTTCTTATGAGTTTAAAAAATCAAACCCAAATTTTGAAAACTAAAAAAAAAAAAAAATTCCATTCAACCACTAATTTATTTTTGTTTGATTAAAAAACCCATTAGTTGTTTTCAATTACAATTTGGTCGAGAGGGCATTTAGGCAAAAAAAGAAGAAAAGATTCTTATTTTTGATGGGGAATGTTACTATATTTTAATTTGTTAAAAAGAAAATTAAAATCTTATCTACCAAGTTGAAAATTAGGTGTGAATTTGCATCCAATCCTAATTTTCAAGGATTTTAGATTTTAGGTATGCTATGTGGATTCTACCTACAATCTTCTATTCTATTACAAAATTGCAACTTTTCTTTTCACTCTATTTCTCTAATTTAATTACAATCGTTTTTAAATACTAAAATATTTAAACAATATAGCAAAATATCATGGTCTATCTTTAATGCATCTGTCATGTATAAAGATAAACTACTATATATGCTTATCTGTATTATGATAGATATAGATAATAGTTTGTCTTGAACTGTCATGGTCTTTCACTATGGTTTGTGATATTTTTCTATATTTATAAATATTTTAAATATTTTGTTTTTTAAAATAATTTTATTGTAATGCTGTTAATATTTTGTTTTTTAAAATAATTTTATTGTAATGCTGTTTTTCATTCCATCTGTTTTAAGACGGGAAAGGTAACTTTTCACTCATTTTTTTTCTAGAATAGGAAGAATTATAAAATGTTTTAAAAAATAATAATAAATCCTACAAAATTCATAAAATTAGGAAAATTTTCCAAATTTAACGAAAACGTTTGGGAACTAAAGAAAAAGTTGTTTTTCAAAGTTTGATTTTGTTTTTAAATTTTGATTTAAAGTTCAAAATGTGTTTTAAAGAAAAAGTAAAAGAAGCCTAAAAAAATTTGAGAGGAACAAGTCTTTTTATATATATATATAAAACAGAAAAAAAGAAAAACAAAAAGTAATCTAACATTCCAAAGATATATTTTTATTTCATTTTAGTTGTATGGATTTGATTTTTTTTCTCTTCCAGTTTTTTTTATACGTGAAAAATAGGTGAGACGATAAATAATATGCTCTCGCTATGACTAACGTGATTAATGACAGGAATAGCTAACGTAACAAAACGAACAAATAACAAATAAGACTTTCATAACCCACGTGAGCTTCTTTGCTCTATAAGAAATATTATTGAGATTCAAAAGTTTGCAACTTAACTCTAAAACTACATTAACAAGTTATCACCATTACTTAAAAGATATACTCAGGCTCCCTTGATAGTAAACATGAATCTCCTCGAAAATGAATTCAGGCTCCCCTGAATTTATTGACCGCAGTACAATTATATCAGCCTTCATTCATATTTCTTATCAATCGATATTTTGTCAAATCACTCAACGATCTTCAATTAATAATTTGGATTTGAGAAATTGGATTATACTGCTTCAGTTCAATCGCTATATTATTTTTAAACAACACTAATATATATATATATATATATGGATTGTTTTCAAATATTGCAAAATGTCTATAAATATCTAATAGTGATATAGTGTAATATTATGATATATTTGCGAATATTTTCAACTAACTCATCATTTAAAATCACTGTTCTAAAAATAACTAAGATCAATCGTTTACCTCTCAAAATAATTCTTTTTTATTTGTCAGAACTCAAATATATAATAACAACAGATGGAAGACAATAGTGAATAGTATAATGGAAAAAGAACCTAACTCAATTGTCTTATTGCATTACAAATAATGAAAGATCACTTGTGAAAAAACACTAAAAAGAATATAGAAAATTGCTTTGAAAGTTTCAAACAAAGCATGCTCAATATGCTTTTGTCCTATACACTAAAGAAAATGTAAAATAAGTTAAGACACAAGACAGGGCTGACCAATTATTCTCTTAAAGAAAACACTTGAAATGGAAAATATATATACACATAATAATGTTAAAGGCTTTCTACAAATATTAGGCATTACAGAATCTACACCATATGGACAAAGAGCCAATGGGAAGAAAACATTGGATACAAGTGAAAGAAAGGGTGAGAAAGAAAGCAGGCAATGGGAAGAGAAAAGTGTAAGCTAGGCAATGCGAAGAACCCTTGTTGGAAGGTGAGTAACGCGATAAGAATAGTTGGTAAGGGAGGTGTTGCGTTGGGCGAGGCATTGGCAGGGATACTGCGAGAAGAAGTATATGTGCCCAAGATATTGAGGTGAGGAAGTACACGTCTTGTCAAGCGACATGATGACTCGCTGCAAAAAAAGAAACGACGGTAGCTTTTTCGTGAAGAGAACTTGGACAGTCGAACAATTAAGAGTTTGGCTTCCATAAGGGATAAGGTGTGTGTCTTAAGGGAAAGTAAAATTGCCACCGACAAATAGGCTACGTGTCGAGTTCGAATTTGTAGCATAACATGGTGTGTTAGTAAGGCGACATGTGTAAGCGCAAAAGTGACCCTTAGATGTGAAAGCCTCGGTAAATATGGCCAAAAACCAAAAGAAAAGTGAGTTTTTCCAAAAAGAAAAAGTGTTAGATTTATCTGATGAAGGTAAGATGAGAAAGTTCTAAATGCTGAACAAACGATTCCTCCAACCGTCGAACGTGAAGAGAAAATCTAAAGCCGAGAAAAAAGAAGTCAATGCTAAGTATTTTGTATGAGTGACAAAATGATTTACATGTTTTGTTATGAACACTACACTATTTCATTTTACAAGCATTGTTTGAAAGTAATAAATGTGGTTTATGATCCTTCTGTGAATGATTAAGTGGGTTTTATGATCAGTTTTTATTTCCATGACTAATAAGAACCATTTCATCAACGTTTTCTGAAAATAAGTGAAAGACTAAACGTTTTCCATGAGTATTTTTTGAAAAATGATATGTAACATCCTAAAAATTAAGGTAATATTAAATTTAATTATCTTAATTTTATTTAATAATTATGTTCGAACTTATTGGACGTTAATTTGAAATATTTTATTTGGAATGGATGATTTTATGAAACTAAAATTAATTAAATATTTGTTGGTTGAATATTTAATTAACTAGTAGAATTGAATTTTTGGTGCTGTTGAGATTGAACTTAATTAAATAATTTGGGTGTTTATTTAATTAAATTGAATGGTGGAAATTTTGGTTAGAGATTTGATAATTATATATGTGTGGTTATATATATATAATTATTATGAGAAAAGTAAAGATAATTCTATTTGTGAAAAATTAATTATTGTTGAAGATAATTAATTATTTTAGAAAAAGATCAATATTGATTGTGGGGAGAAGTTGATATGATTTTGATTGGTTAAATAAGGAAAGAGAAAAAAATGATTTAATTAAAAGAAAAATTGATAACTATATATTGGAAAAAAGAAATATAACAAGAATTTATTAATTAGCTTAAATTATCTAGGTGTTATATTAAGATTGGAGCTAAAATTTAATTATGGGGTTAAGATAATTTAGGTTGGAGTTTATGATATTTTAAAACAATTCATTTAGTTAACTCGACCTTGTTAGTTAAAAGAATTGAGAATTTGAGTTAATTTGGGATCTTAAAAGGAAAAGTTGATTTGGGTGGTATGAAATTAAATAAGTATATATACATCAATATGTATATTTAATTAAGAATTTGGATTTTAATAGAATATGATATTAATTATTTGATTTTGAATAGATAATAAATATGGAAAAGTAAAATTAGTTATATGATGGAATATAGTTATAATTGTTTGAAAAATAAGATAATCTAGGAGGACGAGATGGTTGATTTGATTGGACGAGAAAATACAGATGAATTTAATGAAGAGAGAATAATGGTTTAAATAAATAAATATATTTATTATATATTTTGGTAAGAGAATAATAATAATAATAATAAAATAATAAAGAAGTATTATAATTATTAATAATGATTATGAATGTCTAACATTTCGTGTATTTAAAAAATTTATTGAGTAAAGATCATGAGAATAAAAATATAGATATATATATATATTGGTATTATATATATACAAATCCTAAAAGAAAAAAGAAATAATAATAAGAAGAAAGGATGAGTATAAAATCGTCAGTAAGGTGTACACAAACATGTCAAGAGAGTTAACAGTCACCACTAATCTTAGCATGCATTCAACGGTCAATAGGCTTTAAAATAATGTCATAGTTTAAAGTTTCTCAATGTAAATAATATCCATACAATACATAGCATATAAATTTATCCATTATACAATAGCATGCTTATATGGTACCATAACTAGAAAATATAATTATTTACTTTTGAGTGCCCAACTCAAGGATATCTAGTAGAGGAATTACTTACAAACTTAGAATTTAACTCTTGGCTGAGAAGTAATTCTCAAATCAAACCTAAACATGACAATTTTAATTAATAATTTTATCTAAGAGGGTAGCGACTAAGGTTATTTTAGAGAAGAAGATGAAAATGGTTCTCTTAGGGAAGAATATGAAAAACCTTTTCTTTTTCCCTTTCATTTCAATTCACGCATTCAATGCCATTTATAAACTCAGTTATTATTATTATTAGAATTTATGTCTTAAAACTCGTAGTTTGTAGTTTAAAGTATATTCTATTCAATAAAGTGGTTATTAAGGACTTATTAGTGAAAATAAAATACTATAATCTTGAACCCAATAAACTTAGGTCCCGAGGATATCTAGTGTAGACTTAATCTTTATGTAAAGACATACACGTGGATCAAATTCGAGTATATAGCCCAAATGATCTATAGTATATGAATAAGATTGCGCACCTTATTCTGAGACAGTATGAAAGCGGTGATCATGAATCATTCATGTGAAGACTGAAACCATGAAATAGTCACTTTTTAAGTTATAACACCATTGACTATATTATTTCGATTATTAATGACCTAGGTAACTTAATCTTAATCCTGAACTAACTATGAACTTTTGTTTACACGAAATTATTATTTTTAGATCTGCATAAGTGAGGGCAGCTCAATAGAACTGACCCAATAAGCCTCCCACTTCGGGGTAACAATGGGTGGATGGCCACGGACGTAAGGTGCAAGATAGAATTCCCTCCTACCCGCTTTAGGGTTAGTAGATAGGTTGTTCCCTTAAGGACTGAATCTGAGTCTTGAATAAAGGGCTCTCTCATTGGCCCGAGAGGGATTCGATTTATAGGTTGGACCTTAAACCAATTGTTGAATAATGGATCGATGGGACAAAATGAGCAAGATGCAGCCTCGGAGGTAAAACGATATTTGGACCTAACCGTGCTTACGAACAACCTGTGAAAGATTAACTTATTGATCATGGTTATATCAGATGGACACAAATATATCTATAGTGAGGGGAGTGCAAGTACGAGACTTTAGTGGAATGACTTGTTAGTTAACGAATGTCAATTAGCTTGGTCTAAAAGGGTTTAGCCAATTAATCTCGGATTGTTGAATCCCATGATCTATTGGTCAATTAGGTTCCCCTGCTAGCTCATATGGAATTAACTTAGAACAATATGTTGCAATAATTTGAATTGTTTGAATTAGGGAAAGAGAGAGAGAAACTGACAAATATTTGTGTATAATTGTCAGTTATCACTTTGAAATAGAGCTTTATATTTAGATCGTAATTAGTTAAGACAAACAAAATGGTAAAATGTCAAAATGTTGACTTTTGACTTGAAAAAGTCAAAGTTTGACTTTGATTTAAATGGTCAAATGACCATATTGTCCTTGGACTAAGTAAGTGGAAAAATCCAACATTTTGTTGGATAATCTCACTAACACTTAGTGTGATAAGTGGCTACATGAGATGTAGATCCACCAATAACTAGTGGAATGTTAGGTGTTGAGATTTTATAAACTAATTAGTTATAAATAAGGTTCATTTTAAGTTGAAAAATACTCTAGCTATTTTTTGTAATTTTGTCTTACAAAATTATTATAAAAAATTCTCTACCAAATCTCAACCCTAAGTAAGACCTCCCATTTTCATCTCTATTCTAATTTTCTTCATATATCGGGCCCCACCACCAGATTCTAAGTTTGAAGAATAGCAGATCAACACTAGTGGTGGTTCCGTAGTTCGTGATTGTGTGGAGTTATCGAGGATTTTGGATGCAATGAAGGCTAGTATTTCCTTTAACCCTAATTTCTTTTATTTAGGGTAATTATGCATGTTAATTACTAAATTATTTAATTGCAATTAGAGTAGAATTTGATCCGTTTTTCCATGGACATGTCTCAGTTTCGATTATGTGGTATTAGAGCATGCAAATTTTACTCAATTGCATAAGGTAGGTGTCAATTTATTTGATAAATTGTTGGTTGAACTAAAATGGATATATTATGGTTTTTGCCCTAAATTAACTGTAATTTGTAATAATTATTGTAATTTTCTTGGTTTTGTGGCTTATTCACTACCAGAAAAGTGATCTACGACAACAGTTATTTTCTGTCATGAATAAAATCTGTGACAATTATTTACAGTCATAGAATCAAGAGTCATGGAAAGTCATCACATGACAGTTTTTGAAAACTGTCGCAATAAGTTTTTTCATGACAGAAAAATAAATGTCGTTAATTACTATTTTATGACAACAAATAACTGTCATCATTTGCGTATTAATGACAGTTTAAAAATGTCGCAATTTTGTTTATTATGACATTTTTTAAATGTAAAGGATATGTCAATCGTGACAATTGTTTTAGAAATTAAATGTCATTGTTTTGCTACTGACGACATTTTTTTTTCTGTCAAATATAGGGCAATCGTGACAGTTTTTCTTATTAAAAAAATGTCATTGTTTTAATATTGACCACAATTATGGAGTGTAACAAATTCATAAATTATGACATTTATTTCCTATTGCAAATTCTTCAATTACTATCGTTTTTCCCTGTTCTCCTTGTCGCTCTGCCATTACACGAACCATTTGAACGACAATAATGTTATAATACATAACACCTATATAGAAACAAATGATCGACACTTTAATATATATACACTATAATAAACTTTGTAATATTCGTACATTTTTAATCAAGTTTGAACAATTTACAAGTATGAAATTACAACCCTTAATCAAAACTAGTGTAAATAATGTCGTCAATAGCAAAACAATGACATTTAATGTTATCGAAAAACTGTCACGATTGCACAATCGTTGACTGGAAAAAAATGTCGTCAATACCTAAACAATGACATTTTTACAAAAAAAAAAATGTCACGAATAACATATTCATGACATATAATACATGTCACAATAAATGAATTCGTGACATTTATTTAACTGTCGTTAATAAAGAAATGATGATAGTTATCAAATGTCATAAAATAATTTTATGACAGTTATTTGAAGTCGTTGAATGTTGATTAACGACATTTATTTTATGTCATAAAATAACCTATTGCGACAGTTTTCGAAAACTGTCGTCGAACGACTTTCCATGACTCCCGCTTCTATGACTGAAAATAATTGTCGTTGTAGACCACTTTTGTACTAGTGTAACCATCATAATACATATAACATGATTTTTTTGTACAAGCATAAACAACCAACCAGTAATCATTCACCTCTGAAAATATTCTTTGTTGCTTGAACCATGGTCGAATCCTTCATTTCTATAAAAAAACCAAAAAGTGTTATATCAATCAATTGCTCCAAGTTGGATTCATTGTTCCAATAGATTCTTCCAAACCTGGTAAGAAAACAAAATCTCATTAGAGTATGACTAAAGTACATCTCAACCTTTCATTCAAGCCCCCCTCCCAACACAATAAAAAACAATGAAAATGACAAACACATAACATATGTCTTTAGCCAATAGGTCATAAGTTAATACTCCCATTGATTTAAGATTGAAAAATAAAAAACAATAGTGAGATTATAGGAGAATAACTAGCATGTCCAAACTTTTGTGATAACATTTCTACCCCCTCCCTCTCAACCCCTATTCCATCAACCTCCCCCTCTCCAACCCCGTCCACAAAATAAAGAACAGTGAAAATGGCACATATAAAACATATATCCTTAGCCAATAGGAAAATTAAAAAAAAAAAGACTACCATAACTGTAGGATAGTCATAACACTTCAGCATGTATTTAGGCTCAAGAACTACCAGAACACCCCAAAAAAAGTAAACTCACACCCACACACTAAGAGATAGAACTAGAAATTCTTTGAAGATGAGGATATGTTAGCAAGTCTTTTTATTAGTTAACAATCATATGTCATAATTAGATAAAACTTACAGGTCTCCAAATATGAAGAAGAACAATATATCATATGAAAGAAACAAAATAGTAAAGATGTTATAATGAATTACTCTTGTGAAATTCCAAATATTGGTTAGAAAGTAATGCTTATAGTTCTCTTGTCCAATTGAAACTCCGTGGTTACAACAACACAGTGGAATGAATAACAAGGAAGCACATTCTTTTTAACTTAACAATCAATTAAAGAAAAATATATCTCAAATGGTTTAATTAATTGAAAAAGAAGTGTGGAGGACAGAAGAAAAGAGAAAAGCATACCTTTTAACCATCTCCTATAAGCAAATCTAACTCAGAACATGCAATTACTTATAGTAAAAATTAGTTTTTAAAATTGAAAATGTTGCTAGGCTGCATCTCAACAAATCATAGTGCAAGATTATTCAATAACAAAGCACATAAGACAACATAGCAATAGATTGTCAAACAAAAACTACATAATACGTTCAAGTGCAACTGCATTTACTAAACCTTCACATAAACTAAAAGCAAAATTGACTAGAAACAAAAAGATATATCAACTTCAAAGTAGAACCATGAAACAAAGTATAATGTGAAAATGTACAAAACTATTCAAAATCAGAGATAATAATTAGGGTTAGAAACAAAGAGTGAAGGAGAAATAAAGAACTCGTACTTCCCCCTACGGCTACTGCAACTACACAAGGCCGATGAAAACATGGTGGGATTTGGAAACTGTTGCTCAATTGAGTGCAATACTCTGTAAATAACTTGTGCCTAAATGATAAAATTATAAACATACATAATACATATATATTTCTAAAGAAAGATGTGATTAAAGTACATACCAAAAGATAGACAATGACCAATTGGTCAAGAGTTTAACAATGGGGTCTCAAACATCAAAATTAACAGCTTAACAATTACACTACTATTATATAATCAATATGAACTATAAGTAGATAAAAAAAAAAAAGAAGAAGAAGAAGACAAGAAACATTAATACAAGTTGCAACATGAAGACACTAAAGTCGCAAGGCGAACAACATCTAATTTTTCAAAAAAATGAAGATTAATCAAACCAGAGGTCACCCATTCAATCATGTGAAGAATCATTAACCCAATAGAAAGAGTATCAATAGAGTCTTTTAACATACTCCAAATTTCTAACAAAGAATGTAACAATCTAACAACATGAGCATTTACTGATGAGAAAATGGTGCACAAGTCTTCCATAGAAATTACCATTACCATGAAAACAACTGTCAGGAGCACCACAATACAACCTCAAGTACTTCTAAACTGAATCATGATTTCATATTTCTATATTAGTACTCAAGGTAAAGACAACAGTTGAAGAGGAGAAAAAATAATGAAAGAGGGTGAAAAACATGTATGCAACAATAAATTCTATTTATTCTTTTCTTTTTTCTTTAAAAATATAAAAATAAAAAAAAGGTGTAGTTAAACCTTTGCTTTAGTCTAAGTCCAGTTTATTGTATTATTAATTATTTTATATCACAACTTGTTTGAGAATTGAGATGCTTTTATTTGAAACGTTTATAACGACGAATGTTGTTAGAGAGTAACATTGCAATTTCTTACAAGTAAGAACAAATTTGAACAAGGTTAAAGTAAGTAAACTTGAAATCCCATACTTATTAAAGTACTTGAAGTTTGGTGTTAATTTGCATCCTCTTAGAAACACTACAATGTAAAAATAAGAGAAATTGAAGAAAAATTGAAATGGATACGTCTTGTTTTCTTCACTTCATTCTCTCTTAATCTTAATCTTAATCACTACCAAAATTACTCCAAATAAGAATTGATTTTTGTAAAACGAAGAACAAAAAAACTAATTAAAGAGAAATAAACCTAAAAAAAAAACAGAAGAGATCGGCCAGTTGAGAGATTTCTTCCATTAAATTTGCCAAACACAATCCCAAGAACAAAACAAATTCAAGCAAATGCCTGTAAATGGATAGTAATTACTAATAAATCCATAAAACACAATTTTGAAATTTGATTCATTTTTCAAGAAATATTTCTTAAAATTTAGAAAGAATTAACAAAAAATAGTTAAAATATGAAAAATGCACCATGAGCAAAAACAAAAGTATCATGAAAGTACCATAACTAAGTAGATTAAAATTTCAATCCATACAAACTTGAGATTTAAGGTGTAGGATTGATAACTTTTTGAACAAATTCTAAAAACCGGCAAATATGGTGGAAGTTGAAACTATATGAATAAAAATTAAACTCTCAATTTTATACAAATTATGACCCACAGATTTATCATAATTCTATAAATTCAACCCTTAAATTATAAACATTAATCTCTTCAAACAAATTCAAACAACAATATATAAATTCAAATGTCAAATTTTAACTCTTAAATATTGGCTTGGTAGTCTCTTGGGCTTATCTCGAGACCTTCTTCTTTTTACTTCACTACGTGGTTATTCATTCTTATCGAATATATTTTGAAGTAGGGATGATAAGATAATTGTTAAGAGGGATTTGGTGGATGAAAACATGGTGAGATTTGGAAACAGTTGCCCAATTGAGTACAATACTCTGTAAATATAATGTATAGTATGGTCTGGTTTTAGTTAAGAAATAAATAACTTGTGCCTAAATGATAAGATTATAAACACATAGAATACATATATATTTCAAAGGAAAGATGTGATTAAAGTACATACCAGAAGATAGACAATGACCAATTGGTCTAAAGTTTTACCAACGAGGGTTTAGTGAACTATATCTTGAGGATAAATCCAATGAAAAACGAATCAAAGTATATGGAAAATCCCAACAGAAAATCAACAAATGATAAAAGAAAATGTATCTTTTTTCTCCTTGCAGTAAGAACACTAAAATCATGAAATAATTGGCATGAATTTAGCAACTTGGACGTCATAATGTAATATATATTTTCCCTAGATCAATTAAACATGAGTCATATATGTGAAATTTGTATGATATTGACAACTGACCCTAGAGATTGAGAACTAGCAAGGTCATCTCAATAATTATCACTAAACCCAAACACTTTAGTGTTTGGTGTCCCTTACTTTCACTCCCTTTGTGTTGTGTGAAAAACTCAATACCACTGCCTTGGCCTATAACTTGGTGTTCCATGCTGGCACTAACCATATTGAGATAAATGCTCATTGCATTCGCGATTAAGTTGCTGCTTATTTGCCATATTGCATCTCATGAACATATTACAGATTGCCTTACAAAACAGTTGTCTGTAGGACAACATCAATGCCTATGTGACAAACTTGCTTTTCAATTCTCTCCTATGCTTCGTTTGTGAGGGGCTTTTAATTCAAACTCCATAGCTAATATCTGATATCTTATACCTTATCTATTTACTTTATTGATTATGATCTCGCCTCACCTAATTCTCCTTAAATCGTGGTTAGGTATGGTTTGGTTAATCAAGTCCTCTTTTATTGCTCCATTTTCTCCTTGTCCATAAAAGAAGTTGTAATCTGTTTTTATCTTCAAGAAAATACAAATTGAAAAGTTTTTCTCTCAACTCAAACTCTTTTCTCAATCAAGAGTTGTTGTTGTAATAAAACATGTTGGAAGATTTATTTTGCCTCTACAAGCTAACAAAGAGATTAGGCTTCAATAAGCTCTCTCTGATCTGTAAAAAAGGAAGTTGAGTCGAAATGTTGATTGTGCTTGAATTAGTCCTCATCATCCCAAAGCTTCTCCAACACCAAGTCAATGGGCTGAAAAAGAGGAACTCAACAATCCACTGTTATGTTGTGCTCTTATGACTACTTGTAACACCACTAGATGTCCATGACGACCTATGTCATTCTATGAAAATACAAAAACCAAAGAAGAGATAACAAAAATTATACCCATTTAGAGAAAATGAAGGTGCAAAGGTTGGGAAAGAGGAAAGAAAAATAGTCTATAAATGGATTGGTATAGTAAAAAAAACAAGTTGTGTAGTTTAAAGGTTAATTTTCATATAATAACAAAACACCAAAATATTTATGGTCCGTATAACAAAAAAAGAGTACGGGTAACAAAATAAAAAAGCCCTTGAAGTTGGTCATTTTTTTAAAATATTTCAAATTTGTGGTCATTTTTTTAAAATATTTCAGATTTGTGCTTTTTTTCCATCTTCTTTCTTCTTATGCAAATTTTCTTTTTCTAGTTCATGATTGTGTATCAAATATAAAAGATTTTGAAAAAAATAATTGGGATATTGGTACACGATCGTTAGATTTACCCTAATCTAAAGATTGATTGGTACCAAAACATTTTTAAAGATTTTGGTAGCCAAATCTAAACTATTTATAGTTAAATCTAAACGGTTGTGTACCAAATAATCTTAATCGAATCTAAACGATCGTTTGTAACCAGATCTAAACGATCTTCTAATCTTTTAAAAAACTCATTTAGATTTGGGTAACCGAATATAAACGATCGTTTGTAACCAGATCTAAACGATCGTCTATTCAAATCTAAATGATCATAATCATTTAATTTTGGGTAGCCAAATCTAAATGATCGTGTATTAAATATATTACGCGCACGAGTAGCCAATTAATGTAAATGATCGTGTATCAAATATATTACGTGCACGAGTAGCCAATTAATCGTGTATTGACTTGAGCTTTTTTGATATTTATCATTTTGGGTCTATGAGATTTTTCAGTTTTCAAAATTGTTCTATATATCTATATATTGTAAATATTTTACTCTTTTACAATATGTCATCCCAACCTACCGTATCATTTTTCATTAGTCTAGTTGGAGTCAAATTGATTGGAAGTATTTTTTTAAATCTTAAAAAGATAAAGCTTAATTATTTGATAGTATCTAAAGTTTAAGTATTTGAGAATGTTGAAAACCAAATAGACATCATACTAACCTAAAACCTCATGACTAACTCAATTATCCTTTAATTAGTCTACCCGAACAAGCGTGCTTAAGCAAGCATAGATGTACAAACATGGACTAACCTAATTTTATATAGGGATTATATTAGCTTAAGACTAAAAGAGATTTAAATCTATTTATTATTGTAATGCTCAATTAAGAAAGTACAAAAATCTATCCAATTCCAAGATATATTTTATGTATGTTAATCGTTTGACTTCAAACAAATAATTTAAAAAATAAACATGATATCATCATTTGTTTTGCCTTATCTATATTCTCTTTTCTTTTATTTTAATTTGTCTTCAGAGGAATTTTAAAAAAGGGTTCTTGCTCTAATAACTGAGTGTTATATCATATAAATCATCAATTAATTTCAACAATTTTCATCCATAGAAGACTGAATTAAGAATATTAGTAATACAGAAAGATATTAAATTGAAAATTTAAAAAATATATGAACTAATTGAGGGGGAGAAACTCAACTTAGACTAGTGAATATCTTCTAATTAAGCTCTGCTATCCAAATTGTATTTTGTATGGCTGACTAAACAAAGGCCTCAGTTTTAGATATTTGTAATTAAAAAGATTCGCCTAAGTTAGAATCTTTCATTTATAATTGTAATTTTTTATATGATTAAATACGTATTATATCATAATATTTTAATGTAACGTAATGAATACATTCTATAAGTTCTTTTTTTTTTTTGTTGTGAGATATTTCAATTGAATATTTGTGATTTAGTTGTGGACATAATCAGACAGTAGGAACTAGATGGTTGTAATTAATGTGAGTATTTATTAGGCTTGATTTAAGTGATTTGGTGGAATTTTTTATGATTTATTTGGTTGGTTTGTATTCATAGTAGTTTACTAATTTAATATTGAAAGAAATATTTTGTGATTTGTGACATAAAGTAAGAAAAAGTCACTTCTTTATATTCCCAATTTGAACTAAAAATATCCCATGTAATTATTATGAAGAAGATTGATGTTTAAATTAGATAATGGTTGGACAATTAAATTTTCATTTGGAAGTTAGTATGTGTAACCCATGTTTGAATGACATAACTCAATTGGCCATGGTATTTCCTCTTCATCGACTACAATAATTTTGTTTTTGTAATTTCGAGACTTTTTATCCCAATGCATCATTTTACGTGGACAAAAATATATTTATTCGGTTTAAATTCTAGTTTATCGACAAAGTTTTAGAAATTCATATATAAAACTGTAAACTACCTTGTGTCGAGAAATTTATATAAAACTCTAAACTATTTATGTATTTTTTTTACAGTATTTTGAAGAACGGTTATGTTGACAAAACATGTATTTTCATCGGGACGACTTGTATGCCAATGCAAAAATTTTCTTCAATAAAAATTCAATATGCCGACAAAATTGTGTATCGTTAGCAAAACTTGTACATCGACGAAATTTAGTTTCATCGGCAAAACTTGTACGCCGACACAATAATAAACGTTAGAGAAATGGTACTTATGCCGACAAAATTCAATTTTGTCTGCAAGAACTTATCCCGACACGCATACGATGACATTCTTGCCTACACAAAAAAATCTATCGACATAACTTAGAACGACGTGTTTTGAACTTTGGCCGACGTTATTTTTTTCGTTAGCAAAAGTGAAAATCCTTGTAGTGAGCGAGTGGTGAACGTCCATGGTCTACCATCTCACTCGTTAGACTAAAAAAGTAATAGAATCTTTTGAAGTGTTATGAGCAATTTTGGATCAAATGATATAATCAACTATATAAATTCAAATAAAGAGAACCAAAGGTCGAGAAAATAAAAAGGGATTTAGGTCAAATATAGCATGAACGGCCTATTTTAGGCACATGTGAGAGAGTATAGTTTATGTCAAAGTGCAAACTAACATGGTCCATTTCTACTTAAGGCTAGGGTTACGTTGAGACTTAGATAATAGCTAACCAAACACATGTTCGGTGCATGAGCCGATCCAAAAAGCATTACCCTAAGTATGTAGAGCAAAAGAAAAAAATGTTGATAGCAAATGAGTCGGACACTGTAATAGAGTTTGTGTGGCCAAACATCACAGAGAAAGTTATATTTTTCCTTAAGCATATTATATTTCTCATTATCGTTCAAGTTGGTTATATGTGTTTTTTTATATACTTATTCTAATCTCTAACCTTAGAGTATACTTGCTTAAATGTGCAAATTAAAATTTTAAATTTAAACCATGGGTGGGATAAATACTCTCTTTCAAAAGAAAGACAAAATTACAAAGATCAAGACAAAACTAAAGCAAGGAAATTACCTAAAGTATTGTTATAGATAGATGATCATTATCACTGAACATATATATATATATATATATATATCCTCCTATTTAAAAAAAGAAAAAAACATTACCTAAACTATAGGCTACTCAACATCAATCACACAAATGCCTTAGTTCACCTTCAAGTTAAATATATGATCTAGAAAGTCAAGGAATTTGAAAAGACATAAGGTTAATTAGTAATATCCAAGTCTGATAAAAGACAGATCACCCAACACATTCAACAAAGTCATCACCTACCACCCCCCCTTCTAATTTTATCACTTATCTCATTCATAACTCAACTGTATTTTATGGCCACCTCTATGTCCATGAGTATTTCATTCTTAAAATTAATTAACCATAATTTCTCTTTATTTATTATAATATTTTTCATTTTTCTTCACTGATGCATACCATATATAATTTCAAAAACAAAAAGAATTTATTATGATTTTCTGTGTTTTAATGTTTCATTTTTCCCTTAACTTTGTTATGTACCATTTACTAATGTTTAAGTAAACCAAGTCAAACGTTGAAAACTAAAAAATCTTCTTAAAAACTTATTTTGCTTTTAAAATTCACCTCAAAATTCAATTTTTGTACTTAAAAAAAAGATGCAAACTATGGTAAGATAAATGACTATTGAAAAGTTCAATTTTTGAAAACTAAAAACAAAAAACGGATTTCCAAACAAACTATTCATTTCAACCCTAAATATAATATGTAATTTAAATATTTTTAACTTTTTTACTTTTCAATTTCAAAAACTTGAACCAATATCCATAATTTTATAAGGTGAATTGTTATATATGGATCACACAAAAAAATGCAACTATTTACGTGACATAGCAAAAAAAAAACTTAAATAGATTATAAATAGAGTTGGATGAATTTTGTTATATTTGATAAATAGTTTTTCTTTTTTAGAAAGGTCATAATAATTTTTTTTAGAAAATAAAAAGTATATAATTAGATAAGAGTAGAAGATGACTAAAAGAGCACAAGGAGAAAAAAGAGGGTAAAATATAATCTTTGCCCAAACTTTTATTAAGAAAATGAACTCTCTATAGAGTAACGACTCACATTACAAATAAAAGAACTAACCATACATTTACTAATCCAACTTCAAAAAGAAGAGAAATAATCAAGAACTACCAAAAGTACACCATATCATTGACATTTAAGGAGATCACAATAATTACAAGCTACAAACACGAGAAAGGAGAAAGAAAGAGAAATGAATGATATGATCAGAAATTTTTAGAGTGAACATGCATTAATTTATTGAAAGAAGTTAAAAATAAAAAGCTTAGAGTGGGGTTCAATTAAATATCGAATCAAGCCCACTTTGCCATTAATGACATAGCACCAGCTCCTAAGAGAACAGCAATGTAGGATTTGACTTGAAGTTTGATGCTGCCTTGTAATTTAGGGCCCATAAAATCAGCAGAAAGAAGATCCACCAAAGCCATGTAAATGAGAAGGCCAGCTGAAGAAGCATTTAGCAATCCCACAGTTACGAGTGCAACAGGGCTATTTTCTTTGTAGGTTTTTGATAAACCTATTCCAAGTGCTATCCCAAATGGGGTTGTCACTGAGAAAAAGAATACCATTATTGCTTTCTTCATCCACTTGTATTCTGCCTGCATCAATAATATATATACACTTATAATTCACTAATCTAGATTCAAACATTCTTGAATTTTAGGGTTTTTAGGGCTTTGATGAGATATAGTTTAGGCCCTAGTTTTATGAAAGGTTATTATAATTATCTACAGGGGACCAATAATCATCTAAATCAGGACCAAACAAAACTAAACTTGGTTAGAATGGTTTTACTGATTTAATAAGAAAGAGTTCATGGTCTCGAGAGAACCACAATTTGCTTGAATAAAAGTTTGATCGGGTTTTTTTTTATCTTATTGAAAAGATGTTTGAGAGTTATTCTAAAATGCTTAAATCATTTTGTCATTTTCAAAGTATTCTAAACATTTGATCCGTCGGCAAACACCCAATCCACATATTATTTATCGAAAGTCACTTTTTAAGGATTAATCGCCTCAATGAGAACCATTATTTTAATAATTCAAAATCAACTGTGATGAAATGAAAAATACTATGCAACAAATTAATTTGGAGGGATTAAATGAGTATGTATGAGTGATTAGGAATATAAAAAGATTAATTTTCACATTTTAGAATCACCTCCAAGTATTAATATATTTTTTTTAATCAAAGATTTGAAACAAACTCTTTGACTATTTTTCTCCTACTTACCTAATTAAAAACTAATTTTTCAAATCAACATAATGATCACTACATTAAATGGTGGAGAAAAGAGTCATGGTATGGATAATAATAAAAACAATGTGTAGGTTTATTCAACGGATGGTTTACAAGGGCATGGACTTTCAACATGAATTGATAATTTAATGTCTAATAAATAATCCATTGACACACAATGCAAAAATTATTATGAGATATGATGTGTGACCAATAATTGTTATTGTTATTTTACAGTATAGATTGACCATAGGAGCTACTTCAATGTTTACTTTAAAAAACAATAAATAAATAGAGATAATCTTTAAGTAAATTTGAAGAAGATGTATATCATCTTTGTTCATTCCACTCTCTCATATCATAAATAAGCAATGAATTAAAATATTTTAAAAAGAAATAAAATATTTGTGAATGGAATGCATAAAAATAGATGGGAGTTGGGACTAAACTAACTATTTTCCAATAAATAAAATGTATTAAAAGTAATACTTTCACTTAAAACAAATAGTAATGAATTACCTGAAGAATACAGCCACCGAGACCCATCCCTTCAAACATTTGATGGAAACAAAGAGCAGCCACTAGACCTTTGATTGTGCAAGTATCGTTTGTTGCTCCTAGTGAAAGTCCAATCACAACTGAATGGACAACAATTCCCAACTCCAAAACCTAACCACAAGATTCAAACACAGTACCAAATCAATAATTTTTTTTATTATTCAATAACAAAAAGTGATAATATTATTCAAATTTTGATGATATATGTCTAAATCAGTTGAACTACTTTTGTATTGAATCTATAAATGAAGAAGAAGAAAAAAAACAAGAAGGGAATGAGAGAATTTTCACCATGGCAACAACACGATAACGCAAGAGTTGAGAACCAGCATTAGTTTCTTTGGTGTCCATATGGTGGTGGCCATGGAAATGGCCACCACTCACTACAGGCAACTCATGATCATCTCCTCCTCTCGGAGAATTCTCGGGCATAACTTCGTTATGTTTCTTGGTATACAAACTAGTAGCCATAGAATCGACCATGAGGGTGACGATGGCAGACATCATAGCAACGAAGCCCGAAAAGGGAAACTTATGCCATGGATTCTCCTTGAGACAATTCGACCAAAGCATATCGAAAGAGTCAGGCAAAACATGCATGAAACCGGTGGCGAGAATGATACCTGCTGCGAAAGCTTTGAGAATGACAAACATGTTTCTATCAGGGTGCAACATTGGGATCGATCGGGTGACGAGTGGCGAGCCGACACCAATGACACTCGCAATGAGGATCGAGAAAATGGCAATGATTTTAAGACGTAAAGCTTTGTGTTTGTTTGTACATGAATTGGCTGTGGTTTCACATTCATCAGATTGTGAAACAGCTTGGATTGAGAAAAAACAGATGAGAAACAAGAAGATTGAGAAGGGTTTAGTGAAGGATGCCATTGGATTTGACTTTTGGCTTCTTTCAAGGTTTTTTCTCTACTTGAATTTGGATTAATAAGTGAAATTTGATATCTCAATTTCCTTGAGTTGTGGAATTTTGCACAAGGACAACTTATTATTTATATACAAACCCTAACAACAAGGAGATTCTCTCATCAACCATCCAAAGGGTATTTTAAATCAAACGTTTCTATTTTTGTTGCCATCATGTGCTCTCTACTTTTTAAATTTTTTTAATGCAACTATCCCAATAGCCCCATTAATGAGTTAAAATGAAATGATAAAATATTAAAAAAAAATTAATGAAGTTCATTAAACTTTTATTACCATTATTTTGATAGCTAGCTCAAGTTTTTGTTCTATTTTTAAAATTCGTTGTATCTTTTGTTGTCCATCTTTTGATAAATACAGTCTTTGATGTGAGATTTGAAACATACAACATACCAAATTAATGATTCTTCTTCTTTACATATACATACTTCTCATTATCATCAATTTAGTTTTATCAAATTTTAAGCTATCAAACAAAAAAGGCGCTTATAAAAGGGTTTTTTCAAATTTTACAAGGCTTTTTTCAACTCCAAATAAATGTTAATAATTGTAGCACATAGTTTCAATGGGAATATTTAAGGGTCTTTTTTTCTTCGTTGTGAAAATGGCAAAAAATAAATATATAAAAATTTGGGTTTGAATTTGGAAAAGGCAAAGTACACAGCAAAGTACATGGAGATTTGTGAATATAAAAAATAGGGCAAGTGGTTGAGATTGGAAATGCTTGTGGAAGCTTGTGGGTAGCGTTGGGCAAAGGGCGTAGGCATGCATGGTTGTGTGTGTTTTTGCTTTCCATGTCAAGTTGGGGAAGATTGCGAGATTTTTTCTCCAATTAACAAGGGTCGAAAATGACTTAGAAAGTGTTTTTTTTTTTTTTTTTTCAATTTCTTTTTACAAATCTAGCACTCATTCTCCCCTTTTTTATTAGAAAGTGAAATTAATTTAGGCTCTATTAGATTAATTTTTCTATTTTTATTTCAATTTTTTAAAATATAAATTACGAAAAAATAGATACCAGTTATATTTGTGTTTGATAGTTTTAAATTGAAAAAAATAAGTTATTATTATAAAAATAAAAGAGATTGTTTTGAATCACAAAACTATTGAAAATATTTACAAATATTGCAAAAGTTTACTTCTTATCCATGGTAGTTCGAGATAGACTTAGATTGACATCTACTAGTACTATCACGATAGAAAGTAATTTTTTTTATATTTATAAATAAGTTAACTCATCGTTATATTTAAAAACGTTCATAGAAATATGAGATTTTGGTATGTCACATTCTTAGTTTCTAACCTTTTGTTGCTGTCCTAAATCTATCTTTAACCTTTCAAAATATCTATAAATTTGTTAAATGTATGTTTTATTATTTGAAAACTGCATATGTTATTATATGGTCCTTGTCATTATTTTCTTTTTCAAAATTGCATTTTCATTTAAACATTTTTTAACAAAAAAAAATATATATATTGAAAAAAAGTAGTTTAAAACCCTTTTAAACTTCACCATTAACATATTAAATATTTCGAATTTTTCATTTTTCATTTTACGCATTACATTCATTTTAATAAAGACAGATTCATTAGTTAAATTAAATTGTTGAACGTTTTATTATTGAAATGCATAACTATTTGTATCGTATGGTTTGGTGAAAAGCAGTATAACATTTTGTCTAATCTTTCAAATGTTTTATTTTATTCCGCTCCCTCCAGGTAGCGAATGACAACCAATTTTGACTTGCCAAATTGAATGTTTGTCATGCCATAATTGCATCATATCAACTTGTTACAGTACAAGAAAATGGGATCTCCTGATGCGAAAAATCGTTGGAAGATATATAGAAAAGCGTTGAGAAAGGATCTTCCAAATGCATAAATGGGCGTTGGGATGAAAGTGAGGCAGAATGATTAGTTGGAAGAGGATCTCTCGACGAACAAAATGAAGCGTTAGGAGATCCTAGACATCTCCTAACACCGTCATATGGCGTCAGGAGATGTCTAGGATCTCTCAACGCTTAATTTTGTGAATTAAAAGATCCTCTACTTTTTTAAAAAACCTTTTCATTATTAAATGGAAGGTATGTTGACAGTACAAATTGGGTAACCGTCCATTTCCTTATCAGAACCATCTCCATTGTCATCATCTTCATTACTTGGATAATCATCCATTTCTTCATCTCCTGTGTGCAAACAAGCAGAAACATAAAAGGATTGATCAGTCAAAAGTCCAAATCGTGCAAATGACACTAGTAGTAAGTAAACAAGAAGAAAATAAAACCATATTTTATCTTCGTTGTTAAGAAAATGAAGTACATTCACAAAACTCATTCCAAACTTTTGAATATAATTCCAAAAACAAAAGTCAAGAAGAAATATTGGGAGAGTTAAAATAAAAAAAGAAACCCACTGATCAAAAAGAAAACTAAGAACAAATAAAAAAAGAAACCCACTGATCAAAAAGAAAACTAAGAACAAATTCAAAGAGGTTTATATTTAAGGTTTTAAAATTTGAATTTTCTCCAACCAAGAGGTCGTGACAGAGACGAAGACGAAGGAAGTGGCAACGAAGAACAGAGGGACAACCGATGAAGACGACACACCAGCACTAACAACGCGATTGCCCCGACTCTGACGACAGAGGTATGAGCAACCATAGAGAACTTCATTTCTATCCATCCCTTTCCCCTTCTTCACGAATCTATGAAGAGCGGAGGTTTTATTAAAGGCTAACTCTTGATGCTTTACTTAAAGCGTTGAGATATATCGAAGAATTCTCGACAATTAAAATAAAGTATCGGGAATTCTTGGATATATCTCGACATTTTAAGTAAAGCATTGGGAATTCTTGCTTCTCCCAATGCCTCATTTTGTGTGTCAAGAAAGGTCCTAACTCTCGATGGTGTAAACGACGTTGAGAGATCCAAAATTTCTTGTAGTGTTAGTATTTTCAGTCAGCTCACATAACACGAAGTGTCTTAGAAGAGATGATCAAGTTACTGTTTTTGAAACTTTTATATCTTAGTTTGAAGAAACTTTGTACTTTCTTTATATGTACTCTCTTTATTCAAATATCAATGAAGTATTTTTTGTTTTCAAATGAGTTCTCATCTCACAACAAGTTCGTGTGTTTAGTTCACTTACTAGGCGTTCTGCGTTCTATCTAACGGAGAGAGATTCACATTAAATGTCTAGGCAGTCATGCCTCCACATGTATCACACAAAGTGATCTTGGGAGTGGCCGGGAGTGGGGAGAGGGGAGAGGGGGGGGGGGGAGGGAGAGGCCATGAGCGTGACACTGAAACTTTCAAAATTGTTGTGCCTAAAAGTTCTAGTTCACAAGCTTATTAACCAAGTTAACTTATGATAGAACTAGAAGAGTTGGTTTTCAACCTCCAAAGGGGTATGGTTTTGAGGATATGGTCACTTTGGATATGTAGGTTACTGAAGATGTGGATTCCCATAAGCCATCCATCAATAAAAAAGTTGTTTCATGTAGTGAGTATGGTTTGTTGCTATGGGGAATGAGATGGACTATAAGAAAATGGAGATATCTCGATGCAATAAAATGCGTCAAAAACCTTAGAAAATAGCACATACGTTGACGTCATAAGGTGTGTCGACAAATTGAATTTTTCCCGAAGTTGAGTTCATAACGTCGAGAATGGCCAGCCAATCCTCGATGTGTACATCTACACATCGGGGAAAAGAAAATAATTAAATAATAATTCTCTATTTCCCGATGCCGTGCATATACACGTCGGGATTGGTGCAACTATTCCGAACGTGAACATTTAATAGGTTGGGAAAAAAAAGACAATAAGATAATAATTTCATGTTCTCTGATGCCCATGCATATATACGTTGGAAATGAGTTAGCTATGTCCAATGTGGACATTTATGACGTCGAGGGAAAAGGAAACAGTTAAATAATAATTCACTTTTCAACCAACATCATGCAATTAATGTTAGAAGTAAACGTTATATTTCCAACATTGTTACTAAGGGCATCAGGATTACTTTGGTCGACACACTTGGTGTTTTCTCGGCGTTTTTATACCTCGGGAATAGCCCGATTTCTTGTAGTAAGAAAAGGCTCATCGTTGACTATTCTCACCGTCTTCCTCCGTCACTCACCGTGTTTGCCGTTTGTCGTTGTCTGCCACCACCTCTCTTCATTCCGGTGAGTGTTTTAGTTATTGTTTTGTTAAAGAATTAGTTTTAGATTTAGATTTTGAAATAGTGGTTTAGATTTTAAAATGTTTTTAGGATTTAATATTGAATTTGAATTTAAGGGGTGTAATGGTTTAAAATTTTGAGGAGGTGGGGGATTTAGATTTTGAAATGTTTTTAGGATCCAATATTGAACTTGAATTTGAGGGAGGGGTAATGATTTAAAGATTTGAGATGGTTTTGATTTCAAAATGGGGGAGGGGGTTATATTGAATTTGAGGGGGGAGGGGGTTATATTGAATTTGAGGGGAGGGGGTTTAAATATTGAATTTTGAGGATGGGGGTAATGATTTTAAAATTTGGGGGGAAGGGGTAGTTGTTATTTGCGTGGTTGAGATTTGTTTTGGCTATCTTCTAGTTATAGTAGCCTTTAGTTTAAACAGAGTGTTTTATTTGTTAGTAATTTTGTTTGTTGGAAGTGTTAGATAGCTTGTAAGGATTGAAGTAATTTATGGTTTATTTGTTCTGGCTATCCTGCTCTTATGGTAGTCTTTTTAGTTTAAACTTAGATTTTAATTTGTTAGTATTTTTGTTTGTTGGAAGTGTTAGGTAGCTTGTAAAGATTGAAGTAATTTGTGGTTAGTTTATTTTGGTTATCCTGCAGTTATGGCGTAGCCTTTTTAGTTTAAACTTAGCTTTAGTGAAAGTTGGGAGATTTGGTATTTATAAGGTGTAGCTTATTCATGGAGTAAGTTCGAGCATTTGAGAGGGGGAATATAAGACCTATCAAACCTATATATGTTTTAGGTCTTTAACGATGGACAAGAGTTAGATAAAACATAAGAAATAAATTCTCGGATGAGTATAGAGAGGGAATGTCCCAATTTTTAGAGGTTGCAAAGTGTCACGTTGATGATTACAGACGAACAAGGTGACCATGCAAGAGATGTATGAACTCAATTCGGGGAGTCATTAGAGAGTGTGGAGTAACATCTATTAACAATTGGAATATCCCTCTCCTATACAGATTGAGTGTATCATGGAGAGCTAGTGAACTTGAATAGAGGTATGGAAAGATTTGATGAAGGAAGTAGTAGTAACCCTTTTCATGAAGGAAATGAAATGATGAGTATGCTTATGATTTACAAGCTTCGATTGAACATGAAGAAGAAATATAGGAAAGTTTAGAGAATGAGATGTCGTTTAATATTAGTGTAGAACAAGAGACAATAAACGTATTTCAAGAGTTATTGAATCAAGCACATAATGAGCTATAACTCGGTTGTTCAGAATTTTACTTCCTGAACTTTTTGGTTAAGTTGATGCATATCAAGGTTTTTTCCTCCCTTAACTTTCTTACAATCAAAACATGAGCTCACTGAAGAACGAGGTCAATCAGTGAGACGTGTGGAGCTGTTTAGAGAAACATACGTCAATAGGAATGGCCAATTCGTTTCATAGGTACTTGCAAATGCACATATAAGTTTATGATTTATTTTAGTTTGTTTTATTTTTCAACTTTTAATTGTGAGTTTATAACTTAAAACTTTTGGTGCAGAATCAAATGTTGGAACTCCAGCCCCAACTCACCCCAGAAGGTTCTCAACCACTCTCTAGGGATGAGATATGCGAGACCGTTTTGGGTAGACAACTTAACTACTCAAAAGGTCTTGGTTGGGGTCCTAAGCCCAGGTCTCAGAAGAGTGGTAGCAATTCTTCGTCTTCGTATCTGCAAGAAATGCACTCTAGAAGGTTAGTGAACTAAGAGCTAGCCTTGAGTGCTCGCAATCAAGATTGAAGAACAAAGAAGTGAACTTGAAGAAGCTAAACGATTGATTGAAGAACAATGAAGAACATCAGAGATTCATGCCGACAAATGGAAGAAAATGTTCGACAAATGAAACAAATGAAGAAGATGATTGAGGAAATGAATTAGCCACACAGAGGACTTTGAACACTTGGAGTACAGTAGTAGAAAGAGTACCATGCTACGTTTGGACTTCAAACGTTTTAACCATGTTAAAATAGTTTTCATTTCCCATCTCATGGAAAACTCTTTTAGTCCCGCTTAGTATTTTTCAACTTTTAAGTTATTTAATTTGTTAACGGTGATATATAAATTTACTTTCATGACATTGTAGGTGTGGACTTGTTCGAAGAAGGCGTTTGCGGTGACTAGGACATGGTGTATTTTTTTTCTTTTTTACGTAATTGCTTCAAAAAATTTGTAATTATTCGAATAGTTCAATTTAGTTTCTAAGTATATAAATTCTAATTTGGTATTTTAATAATTTTTTTATTTATCTTTCATAATTTTATTGAATTTAAATCGAATCAAAACCAAAAAAAGTACCTCACGATAAAAAAAAATTTGAACATAATAATTGAAATATATATATACATATATTAAATTTATCTCCTAACGCACTAAAGGCATCAGGAATGATGTCTTTCCTCCGACGTCATAAGCAATATGCTGGGGCAACCGTCCTCGACGTCGTGTCAGGAGTACCTTTCTATTAATGTAGGGATGTGACATCGGAAGTCACCTATTGCTGAAGTGCTTTAACCATTGACATTTTTCAGCATCGGGAGTAAGTCGTAACCGACACCTTTTCATTTGCATGTCGAGAATTCCTCCCTGAGGCACTACTATCGACTTTCTTTCGACGGTGCTATGTCAATGCTTGATGGCGTTGGGAGACTCCTAATTTCTTATAGTTTCTCTTGACAAGAATAAGACTTAAGAAGATAAAATTGTCACTTGTAAATAGGTCTTTTACGAAAAAGAAGAGAATGTTACCTTTAGAGGGCATTAAGTATAAAGCTCGAGTTGTTGCTAGATGGTTCACACAGAGAGAAGGAATTGATAATAATGAGATTTTCTTATTAATAGTCAAACATACTTCTATACGGGTGTTACTAGTTAGCTATGATAGCATATAAGAATTTGAAACTTGAGCAGTTAGATGTGAAAATAACTTTCTTACATGGAGATTTAGGAGAAAGAATTTATATGACCCAACATATGGGTTCTAGTTTCTAGGTAAAGAAGATTATGTTTGCAAGTTAAAGAAGTCTTTGTATGAGTTGAAAAAGTCTCTGAGGCGATGGTACAAGCAATTTGATAGTTATATGGTTGGACATGGCTACAGTAGGAGTCCATATGATTGTTGTGTATATCACAACAAGGTTGCCGAATGGTTTGATGATTTATCTTCTTTTATATGTGGATGATGTGCTTATAGCTCTAAACTCCAAGTTTGATTTTAAGAAGTTGAAAATCGTCTCAATGTTGTGTTTGATATGAAGGATTTGTGTGTTGCTCAGAATATTTTGGGATGGAGATTTATAGGAAAAGAGATCAAAACAAGTTATTCTTGTCACAGAAAAGTTATATTCGTAAAATATTGGTCAGGTTTGGTATGCCATCAGCTAAGTCTATAGATACTCTCAGTCCTGCAAATGCTCATTTGTCATTAGTGTTTTCGTCTGAGTCTAAAGCTGAGAAGGAGTATATATCTCGAGTTCCTTATGTCAGTGTAGCAGGAAGTTTGATATATGTTATGATTTATACTAGGCGTGATCTTGCACATGTTGTTCATGTTGTTACTAGATTAATTGGTTAACTTGGGAAGAAGCATTGACAACCTGTGAAAAGAATTTTTGGTTATCTTAAAGGTACATATGATCTTGATCTAGTTTATGCGAATGACACAAAGTGTTTGGTGATCGGTTATTATTTTTTATTTTGACTATGCTGGAGATGTTGACAACATGAGGTTTAGGATTGGATATGCATTTTTTAGTAAATTTATTAACTAGCTAGAATTCCTCTCTAAAAAGACATTAGAATGGAATTAAACATATACTTCATTATCTCCGATGAACAACTTATGTGAGTTTGTTTTATTCAAATAAATCAAATTTTGGCTTAGTTAGTTTTGTAGATTCTGGATATTTATCTAATCCACATAAAGCTGGATCTCAATTAAGGAATTGTTATATCATGGTGATCAGTGAAATAGACCATAACGACCACTTCCTAAAATCATGTTGAAATTTTTGCAATCCACGACGCAAGTCAAGAATATATATGGCTAAAACCAATGATTCAACAAACATTCGTGGAACATGTGGCTTGTCGATCTTCAAGTAAAAATCTTCAAACGATACTATATATGAAAACAACATGAGATGTATAACTTAAATCAAATGAGGTTTTATTAAAGGCGATAGAACAAAGCATATGTCATTGAAGCTTTTCTACACTCATGATGGTGAAGAAAATGACAATACATCACATACACAAATTTTTTCAAAGGATAACCTAACATAATTATTTACAAAATCATTACCTACAACAATTTTTGAAAAATTGATGAACAACATTGAAATACGGTGACTCAAAAATCTCAAGTGATATTTCTATGATGAGGAGTAAATTATATTTTTGTAAGTGTAAATTACATGAAATATGTACTTTTTCCTTCATTATAATTTTTTTCTATTGAGATTTTTCCTAGTAAGGTTTTAACGAGACATAGTACATATAGGTAATGGACATCTCATTGGAAATATTATAAATATTAGTAAAATAGATGTCTCATTACACTTGGAGTTCGTTGCCCAAGTGTCACCTCCTTTGCATTCCACTACATTGTCATGTGTCATTTTATTTCACATGAAACATCTTTCCCTCAAGATACAAACCCTTAATAATCATGTAACCTACCTCATGCTTGTCAAATTGTGTATAAATAACAACATTTGGTGGATTTTGTAAGACATTCCAAATGAGAAGAAGTGGAATTCTTTTTAGACTTTCTTATTTTATTATTTATTTATTTTATTTTAATATTATATTTTTGGGACATTTTAAAAACTAGCATAGCGAACCAAAATATTTACAAAATATAGAAAACTTCTATCATTGTCTATCAGTGCATTTAATAGGCATTTATCGACTTCTATCGATGTCTAACAATGTCTACCATTATTAATAATTTTCTATATTTTATTTATTTTAATAATAATTTTGTGTTATTAACAAGGTCTATAGAACTTAAAGGATAAGTATAATTAAACAAATGTCATAGTCAGAACAAGAAGTTGAACTATTGGTGGCTTTGTTCTTTCTTTGAAATAATCAAAACGGCTTCTTCCATGCCTTTTTAAAAGGTTCATTTCTCCTATTTTAAGTTTGGTTTATGCAATACAATATTTTATGATCACATACGATTTTTGACTTCTGAGATTTTATTTTTCCAATAACTTCAAACCTTCCCTACCAACTTTTAGAACTTTAATTAAACTTCAGAAATAGAAAATAAAAAGTTTTCCCAAAAATAGAAAAAGAATGTACAAACTAAAATTACTAAAAGATAAAATGTATAAATATATTTTTTTTTGTTAAAATTCTATATTTTTTACATTTTTTTAAAAGAAAAAGTCTAATTCTGGTGGAGAAATAAACAAAAGAGAATTTATATGTTTCTTAATTTTTCTAAGTCAACTTGTTGTGTAGTATCATTATCCGTACTTATTATATTTCATCTCTCTGCCTCTAAACAATAAAAAAAATTGAAAATTTTGTTTCCTTATTCATTTCTATTTAGCTTCATTTGAACAGTTTTGAAGTTTGATTTTAATTTAGTCTTATTTTAAAATGTTATAACTTTATGTTTGATAGGAAAGTTTTGTTTGAATTTGGTCCTAAATTTCTATATTTACCTTTTTAGTCTTGTTAATAAATTTAGAGTAATTAAATACATTATAATTAATTAAATTTAACTATTTTTCATCCATTTTAATTATTTTACTCCATAATTACTGTAAATTAGGTAATAAATATTAACATCAATGTTTTGAACGTGAGTATTTTTAATGAAAAATTGAGCTTAGAAACGTAAAGATTTGAAATTTATAGATAAAAACATAGTAAATTAAGAGTCTCCTTTAAATATTGTTTAATCATTGATGTACTTAATGGTGTACTTTGCACCAAGTTTAGTAAATATATAAACTAATTAAGCCTGACTATGTCGTTACAAAATAAAATAAAGATCGAAAGTTTATAATAAATTAAAACTGACGATAAGATAAATGAGACAAAAAAGAAATCGTTAAAATACGATTATTTAGAGATCATATTATGTCCATCATATGAAATAGTTTTATTATGAGAATGAGTCCACATTGGTGATGTTTTATATGGCGAAAATATAAGAGTCAACCTCTTTAATTGGATTCCTCTTTACAAATGACTTTCCAACCAATTCCACATCATTCATTTTAGTTTGTTTTTTCAAAAAATCATAATTAAATTTGTACAGAAATGTATACTATTCAACAATGTGGTTGCAACTTTTTAATCGAAAGGAAATTTGATATTATATTGCAAGGCAGTAGCCAAATTTTAAAATATGGTTCAAATAATGGGTGTACTTGGGGTTCAACAATGTGGTTATAATTATATAGGTCGAACTATGTAATATCTTATTTTTCTTTGAAGAAATTTAAATTCATTGTAGTGTATATATCAACAAACAGTGCTACAAATCCTTAACTGATATGTACTTTTTTAGGTGTAACAATCCAACTACAATACTGTGTATAGCTTTAACAACTCTACAGTAAAAAATATGTATATCTTAGAATTCTACAAATAAAAAACACTGTTCTATTTGTCAATTGCCATTAAACAATAAATATAGGAAAAGTAAGAAAGTAGGGAGGAGAGAAAATTGAAAACATCCAGTGCTGAAATTGTTTGTGAGACAAATATTTACGTCACGAAAAATAGCAAAGTAACCCATGCCATACTCCCAGGAAAAGCTCGAACGACCTTCAACAAAAGGGCACCTGTACCCGAAACCGAGACAGGTGGGTAGGTAGAGAATACCTACGAGCATGAGACAACTCTCTCTAAGGAACTCGACAAAATAGCCCCGTAACTTCGGGAGAAGGGGTGCCTCCTCACAAAGGGGGTCGTGGGTAAGTTTTAGTGGAATGGAATAAAGTTAATGAATCAAGATAATTTAAAATAAAATAAGATTGGATTCTAGCATATATGAGATTAGAAAACTTATATCATAATTCCGGCAGGGCTAAGGTAAATCACGAAGCAAATCTTGCTAAATACAGTACATACTTTGAGTATAACGATAATGTTCAATCTCAAAAGTAATCAACATAACAAGGCTTTTAGAAATTAAAATAACCATGAGCTTATAAAATCCTCTCGGTCTTGTAGAGATTCAAAAAATAACCGAGACACACTTTTGATACATGTTCTAAAGACAACTATTCATTTTGCACAAATTACAAACAAACTATAATGATTGTCTCACAAGGATACAACAACTAATTCTAATAGAACTACAATACCAAGCTACTCGGGAAGTTGAGAAAACTTGTGAATACTTGCTCTCAATTTAAATCAATATCAAAAGAAAGAAAGACATGAGATAACTCTTCAATTCGAAAATGGATTTTATCAATAAAAGAACAAGTTTCTATACATCAGCTAGCAAGTTAGTAAATTTCCAAAAAAAAAATAAAAATAATAATAATAGTAAATAAATAAATACAAATTGAAATATTTGTCATATTTAATTCAATTTCATTGTTATTTCATCACATGTTCAAGATACTGTTTCTATGGTGTTTGCAAAAGGTTAAATAGTTATTGAACTGATTTCTCAAGCCATTATATGATTGATTGATATGATTATGGTTTATGAATGCAAAAGGATTGTTTCAATGTTTTCAAGTATGTTTTATCTTAGCTCGAATATTATATGGGATCTATTGTATAGATGTGGTTAACTTCATACTAATGGTAAGGTTGACGAGCCTATTTTTAACTATAGGCCATCAGGAAGGGTATATTTAATATGCCTTAAAGGGGAAGGATTATAGTGAAAGTTGTTTCCTATTGATGGTTTCGTCTTAGGACGGAGTGGTTTAATACTGCTTGGGGCTATGAATCATATCTTTCAAAAGCTATGCAATGCAATTAAAAGATCAATGTTTCCTTCAAATTTTATTAAAGGTATGAAATGAGTATGTTAAACAGTTAAGAAATGAGTATTTACTAATAAATTTTATTAAAGCTACATTTTTATGTTAAAGAGTTTATAAAAACTTATTTTATAAAACTGTCGCTCACTAAGTCTTTTGATTTACTTTTTAAAAATGGTTTCCCTCTTTTCAAGTATAGATTGTGAATATTTGAGTGCTAGACTTACTATTGCTAGGCCAATCAACTTTTAGTCACGAAAGGAATAATTTATTAAAAGTAAAACATGATTTGTGAAACTTTATACTTCTTGTGCTTTATATGTTTTACATAATATTTATAAAAGTTATTTCAAATGGTTTGCACTTTAGTTTTATTAGCATAAACACTTCCACTTACAAATTGATTTAAGTTTTAAGGTTAAGGGTCAGTTAGAATTATTTCAGACGTCGATGATTTTAGTTAACATCATACCATCTCTCAGGTCTAGAGCAAGTGATATGGGAGAGAGAGTGAAGTGATAAACCCACTGCAACTCAACATCCTAATCAGTCACCTTATGAGAAGAGCCCATCCAATCACTATAAATTTAACTTTCATATGTCTACTCAAATTTGTACATGAAACATTATCTAATCGTTGGAGTTTATGCCGTAAAGCTCGTAGTTTTGTACATAAACCGTTGATTAGTTTTAATAATTAAGTAAGATTTTGTTATTTTATCTTGTGTTTTTTGTTTGGCATAACATTATCAATTACAATAAACATTCATAAGGTTATTAAATAAAATTTGAAAAATATGAAGTTGATGTACAAATGGATCATGTAAAGGTAATAATCTAAAAGGGTTCATGATTATAAATAAAGTTAGGTGTCTTATTCTAGTTACATTATGGAGATGAACCACTTTGTGATAGTTACAAACGATTTGATCATAATCTAAATCATTCATATGAAGACATGTAAGAGGGGTATCAAACAAAGTATTTTTACAAGACCTAAATTTGAAACAATTAATTTCTTTTTGTAAACCCATTAGTTGGAGAGATTAATATTTCATAAGATGATTATGTGTAACTCAATTTTAATCTCAAGTGAGATATGAACTCTTATCTGTGAGAGTTCATCATTTGGTTTGCATGTGTGAAAATGACCCTAGTCGCTGACTAAATATGCCTACCATTTTGAAAGCTTGTCAAATAAGAACTTGAGGAGATAACTTCACAGTATGACATTCACTCATTCTCTTAAATTCCCTTAACTTCTGACTTAGAGACTTGATCACCCCTCTCAATAGCCCTCGGGGAATAGTTTATGGTTGAATCTTAAATAAATTGTTCCTTATAGGATTAATGGTACTTAAGGAAATAGAGATAATTACAAGGGTAAAATGGACTTTTGACTCAATTGATTTATGAACAACTCATTAAAGATCGACTTGTATTGTCTATGGATACAACTTTGTCCTACAATGCATAAGAAAGCAAATGCAGTTGATCCATAGGTTTATAGTGGTTTGTTTTCTAGTTCATGAAAGAAGATCAATTAATTAAAAAAGTTCACTTAATAAATTTTAGATCATTAGGGCTTATAAAGTTCATAAGGTCCCCTTGCTAGCTCACCCGACCCACACCAAGAATGATCAAATACATTAAAAGAAAATTTGAAGTGTTTGCATGTATGAGAAAAAATATTAATTTTATTGGAGACAGATAAATCATATTTTATTATAAAGTTAATTTGAATAAGATTCAAATTAGAACTATAATATGGAGAATTAATTTATTCAAATCAGATTCAAATAATTAATTTTTGGATTTGAATGTGATCCAAATTTAATAGATAATGGGAGAAATTAAATCTATTTGTATATGATTCAAATGTTTTAAGTTGTTTTAATACGAAATATGAAAAGGGGTTTTTTCAAAAATAGAACAAAGCTCGAAAATATTTACACTGTCTAGAACAATTTCAAAAAAGGAAAAAATCCACAAACTCACAACGTGAAATAACAAAAATTCCCCCACAATTAATCTGTCACACACCCGTGAAAAAATGATTTTGTATGCAATATAAACGATCTCTAAGCAATGATGTCGTAGCAAGTCTAAACAATCTTGTAGTAACGATCTTTTAGCAAGTTTAAATGATCTTGTACCCTTGTACCCAACCTAATCGATATTGTACCCTTATAACTAGTCTAAACGATCTTGTACCTAATCAAAATGATCTATTAGTGGTAGTGGTCTATCTTTGTCTATCTGAAATAAACAATTGAAAGTTTAGATATTGGTACACGATCGTTTAGACAATGTACCAATATCATTTAGATTATATACCAAGAAGAAAAGAAAAAAAGATGAGAAATGAAGAAGGAAAAAATAATAAAATTAATTTTTTATGTTTCAATATTCAAGATTGTGTGACTTTCTTTCACTGCATTATAAATATCCAATATTTTATATATAAAATGTTAATACAAAACTCAACATGAAAATTGAAAGTGAATCTAATATAGTAACATGCAAGTCAAGCAAAATGTGTTCTAACAAGAATAACTAATAAGTGTAAGTTAGTATTTGATAGCAGCATAAAAGTGTTATGTTTTCTAAGTTAGCATACCTGAGTTTAGTCAAACTTATGCATCGATCTCTTATTTTGTAGGAAATATTCATCAAGGGAGGCAAAGAAGTCAAACGTTACAAAAATGACACAATTCCAGGCAGAAGAGCACAATAAACGAAAAATTTGGAGAGCTTGATCGATGCAAAACCTGAGAGCATCCTCAAGCGCAACAATGTCGGTTATGTCGGTTAATGGCCAAGTGCCATTGTGCTACGCTTCAACAAAACGTGCCCAACATCATAAGCACCTGCCTAAAGCATCGTGGCGCTCCAAAGTTTAACATACAGATCATACGACTACCTTTTTGCTCCAATTTGAACAAAAAAGGCTATTTTTCCAACCTTTTCACATAACTTGTATCATTTTTCACTTAGAGCACTACACACATTGTAAAATCCTCTCAAAATTGTATCAAACTTGTTTGAAGATTTAATTTGATGTTCATCAAATTCCTTGAGACCTCCAAAAGAATCATGAAGAACTAAGATGTAACTTCTATTGGAAATAAGATTTGAATGATGTATAATGTAATCTTGTTTGTAATTTCATGCTTAATCTTGTATTGATTTCTTTATTGAATGACTTGATCAACCATTGAACTTGATTCTTATTTAAATTTAATGACGCAAAGTATAATCTTTGGATTGAGTTGAAAAACTTAGAACTTTGAATTTCTTTTAAGCATTTTTCTTTCAATATCTTCATATATGCACACACTTTTTGCTTAAATTTCTACAATATTAATCCCTTCACACACTTTTTGCTTAAATTTCTACAATATTAATCCCTTAGAACTTAAAGAAAATTTGAAATATGCATGAAAATTTTGAAGAGAAAAGTGCATGGGAAGAACATAGAATGAATGTGATTTAATTATTGTTCATGAATCTAGGGTAATTAGTCTCTAATCATCTACTTAGTCGTAGATTGCAATTGTTATCATTTTCTTGATAAAATTCTATGATAGAAAGTTATCTAAATCTCTTGTTCCAAATCATTTCCTTGAAAGAAACTATTTCATTCTTTCAGATTTCCATTTGATTTCATAAACAAGAAAACAAGTACATTTTCACACACATATTTTCTTAAAATTTTAGATTTATAAAACCTCCCTTTCATACGTAGAATTCTTGATTGGTGACAAAAGCATCTTTGTAAACCCTAGAGGAACTCAAGAGGTGAATAAGAGGTTGAGCTTAGTTGGGAAAAATCGATTTAAGCTTCATGATGCAAGAGAAATTGGAAAGAAATTTTCCAAAAGTTTGATGGTTGTTAAGTGTTATGAATAGTGTGTCGTTGTTTTAGTATAATGATTAAAATGACAACTGGTAAGGGTTATCATAGCCAAGGGGACTTGAGGAATGTTTAAGATTTGATTATATGTTAGCTATGCATTTAGCATACTCTAGACAGCTTAATTGAGTCATGAGAACCTCTAAGAACACAAGTTGGGCGACCAAAGTTAGTTTTGTATGGTCAAGAAGGGTCAAGGAGAATCTCCATAGGACAAGGCTAAGCAGCCAACCCATGCATGTTGAGCTTGTGCTAGACAACCAAGGACATATTCGCAAGGATGGCTAAGCGAGAAAGGCAAGACTAGGCAGTTGGAATCAAGATAAGCTCCAAAGGAGCAGGCAATGTGGTAAAGAAAGGCATGTTAGGCATGGTGTTAACCAACGAAGGCTTGCTAGGCATCTATATTGGAAGGTTGGCCACATAAGAAAAGGATTTGGTGGCCAAGATCTTGTCTTTAGACAACATAGTTTGTGGAAGATATTGTTAGATGGTGTAGAGGTTAGGTAAGCAAGAGTATATGTTAGGCGTTCTAAACTTAAACTAGACAACAAGTATTGACTAAAGAACCTCTCAAGGCAAAGGGGTAGGTAGTGAATGATGGTACAAGCATTATGGGCCAAGATGCGAGGTGTAATACAAGTCATATAATATGCAAAGTACGTACGTACGTTTTGTCAAGTAGGAAGTGTAAGATAATCAACATGAGATGGAAAGTGACAGGTATGGGGTGTAAAAGGTGAGGAGGAGGTGTCAGTTATCTTTTAAATTTGGCCGTTATGATGTGTACCTATATGTACGGTGTCCTTCGAGATCACCACAACTCACAGATCTATGACTGCATGCATTCGATAGGATCACCAGTTTGTCATGTCATGTTTCATGAGAGCTTCGACGAGACCACTTCACAGCCTGATATCACGTGTACTCCTTCGGGATCACTGAACTGATGAATGTTCCTATTGGATCGTTAAATTACATGTGTCCCATTGATCACATGATATTTTATGGTATTTTCTAATAGAGAGTTAACAGATTGCCTAATGGGACCAGTAACGGGTCTCTTATTGGGTATATGTTTATACTCACCATTTTTCTATGTTTAATATTTCATTCAAAGGTAGAGAAAATAGAAAGTTAGCGAGCAATAGGTAAAAGCAATGTGTTCTAACCTAATTATCATCGAATCTCTAATGTGAACGATAGATTTAGTTAAACAAAATAGATACTGTGAATATTGCATATATGATGATAGATACATAATAAGATAAAAACAAGGTGTTGTAACCTAATTCTCATCTAATCCCTTATGGTATGAGAGATACGAGTATTACAATATCTATACTATATGTCCTAACAATTAATCAAAATACTATATTTCTAATATTTTTATTTTCAAATATAATAATGCTTGAAATTCATTGTTAAATAGGTAGTAAATGTTACCGTGTATCATGAAACTAGAATCAACCTTAAATAGCTAGTCGTTTGAAACCTTCCATGTTGAAGTTCAAACTCAGGTTGATATGCGTTGACAAACTATGATTATTAGAATATAGAGCAATTAGCTTTTTCTGTCTTCACCCTCAAACATCTATTATAGCATATCCTTTATGTTTAGTTAGTACGTAGTTTAAAGTATACAATATTTGATATTTCTATTGTGAGTTATAGTTATTAAACTTATAATTATGTAACGATGTGACATACACGTTATGACCGTTGAGCACAAGGAGAAGCAATGCATGACCCAATTGTATTAGATGACTATTTTTCCTAGTACAATTCAACTACGAGATGATTTATCACACCTGAAGACGCTTACTATTATTGAGTGGTAAGTATTTTAATATTATACATTTTATAATTATATGACATGGACATTATTTAATGTTATTATATATAAACATGTACAATACTATTGTTCAAGACGTACACAAGTACTCAGTGAAACACAATTTATCAAATTTGAGTTCAATGCGTGATCAAACCTTTGGTAAATGTAGAACAAATCTACAAGAGACAAAACGACTCAATATTGCTAACACAGATTGAGAATGTATTCAACGTAGACGACGACAAGGTGATGATGTTGTAGAGGAAAATGTGGATCTTGCGGAATTTTTTAATTCATCTAAACTTCAGTTTTCAATTAAAAACTATATGAAATTGCTTTCTTCTTTTGTACCAAGACCATAGTCATATTAGAAACTTTAATAAAAAAAATTAACAAAATTCAAGGACTAATATATATTGAGCTAGAAAGAAAACACTTAGAAAGCTTAAAGAAGAAAAGAACACAACTGAAACAAAAAAAACAATCAATTGGTGTCACATTTCTAGAAATGGTTCTTGCAATTTAAGTCTATCTAAGATTTCATTATTAACTAAAACTTTTATGAATTCATTATTAAACAAATAATTTAAAATTTTAAAAACTATTACTAAACAACTATATTTAAATGTGTATGTTGAAAGAAGAAAAAAATAAGCATGCCATTAATATGTTTTAAATAAAGAAAAAACATGAATTGCTTTAATTTAACAATGAAAAGAATTTAAATAAAATATTGAACTCCGTACATTCCATCATAATATATATTTTGAATAACATATTTACTGTGAAGTATTGATATGTGAGCTAAATAAACACATTGGTTTGTCATGAGGTAGACAAACGATAATGCATGGCCACCATATCTTATATCAATATAAGAGAGAAAGTGCCAATGGAAATTTAATGTCATTGCTCCCTCGTCCTCTCACATCTATCAATTCACAACTTTCAATAATTAGTTGGATTGTTTTTTGGTTTTTGGATACAAATGGAAATAAATAACTATACAACAAAAATAACTTGGTACATAATTAAATGTTATGACCATGTCTAGTGTGTAGTTGGTAAAGAAAGCTACATTCATTGTTATTACATTCTATATTCTCACACATCTCATATATATATATATATATATATATTCTCTTGGAAAGATTATATATGCATATATATATATATATATAACTTAAAAATTATTAATAATTATCTTATTTTAACTTTATATTTACATCCATATTTTAATCATATTGTTTTTACTACAATTAAGGTATATATATATATATATATAAGAATTCAAACTACCGACTCCATAATAACTAACAAACATATATACTAATTAAATCTTCGTTTTGCGTACTTAGTTATATTTATGATATAATAAATATAATGACGTGATGAGTCTACGTGGTGAGTCATTAATCATGATCATTACGTGCATAATGCTCACTATTTGTCTCATCTTCATGTAAACACTAAGTCTTCGTTGAATACAAGTTTTTCTATTTCTTGTCTAGTGAAACAATAAGTTTCCTGGGTAATCTAGGGTTGAACACAAAGAATTGATATCAAAGTTTAGATCTAGAGTTCACTCTTCATTCGGACGGTATACAATAATATCTTAGTATAATGAAGTTCTTGTAAGTTTAAACTATATCTACTTATCTACACTAGAGAATTTGTAAAAAGGGAATTAAGATGGAGGTGAGATGAACATGTGAACTAACTTGTACTTAGAAAGAGTGAAGGAAAGCCTATGTGCTATTAGACGATTAAACTATGTGACATCCTTGATGCGACACAACTCAGTTAACTAGCTTCTAATTAAGGCAAGTACCTCTCAGTGCCTTAAACGCCACACTTGCTCGCCTCTCGGAATGAAAATGGTAAAGCATGGTTAAGCGAGATGCATCTAGAAGGTTTTACCTACAAGACTTATAACACTTCTCTTTTAAGGGTGACAACCCACATTTATTCTCCTTTCGGGATACAAATGGTGGAAGTTCTCTTGCTAAGGTGAAGTCTGTCTCCAAACTTGCCCTTGCGTTCGTTACCCATATCCTTGCTACTTGCTCTATCGAGTAGTTGGTGATTTACACTCGCCAAGTGATGTGTATAGCTCAGCTAATGCAATAAGCTTTATAAGCTAAGCTTCTTATCAAGTACTTATCACATACCTAAACTATAGATAACACATTGTCAAATAAATAGTAAAGACATGACAAATTGAAAATGTATAAATATGCAATATATTAAAGAATGTAGGTCTTACGCCACTGTATAATATGAACAAATACATTGCAAAGAAATACAAAAATGTACATTACAAGTTAAGGAAAATGGAAAATGGAGTTTCTCTACTCAGATCTTAAGCTTTCACCTACAAGCTGACCGGAGAAAAAGAAGAAAGACTTTCGGAGATGGCAAAAACTATCTAAAAGGCTATAATAACTTGTATTTCTACAAGCTATTAATGCATTTTGCTTGCTATGTGATCTGGCAATGGAAGACTTGTTATGGGTAGTGTAATAATTGATGAAACTTGCTAATGGCGTTGAATTTACTCTGGTTAGCTGCAACATGGAAAAATAGTATGGTAAACGCTTGAGTCAAGGCAGAGGTGCAAAGACTTAATTCAACTTACCGAATGATTATGCAGGTTGACTATGTGGTATGCAAGAAGACATACGACGTAGATGATTTGTGGTGATGAGATCAAAGAATGATTTTTGAATTAAATTGTATGTTATTTATGCTAGAATTTGACAGTTATCTATTTTAAGATTTGGACAAATATGATTAGAATACTGAATAAAAGATTCCACTCACTAGACATTTTCGTCTAACCTCTTAAATGTTTTGTTTTATCCCCTCACCCCTCCTAGGTAGCAAAATACATCTGACGTTGAACTTGCTAACTTGATTGCTTACCATGCCTTCTTAATCGCATCATTTTGATATTGGTCAGTGGTCACTGTCATCTCGCATAGTGTATAGAAACTAGGCAAGCAAAGTTAAGTCGTTGTCTTGAGTCTGTATTTCATTTCCTTTAAAAGAATTATGTACTAAAAGTCAAATGAACTATTGTGATTCATTTATAAATGAAGTTTCTCGTGTTTATTCAAAATCAAATTCTGCTTTAAATCATGTAGTGTGGTACACATTAACAGTCTAGGCAACATGTCTTCCCTTAGTCGTAGAGAGTGACATCAGGTGTATCAAAAATATCACGTGCATCAAGTGCATCAAATTTGTTGAGTGTACCAATGAAGCATAACAAGTTTATTGGTAGTGTATCAAACTTATTGGTAAAGCCTTTAAGTGTGTAAAGGTCTAAATGGTATCAAGTATATTAAGAAGAATCAAATATAACAAAAAGTATCAGATGTATCAAGGTGTTTTAGGTGTATCAAAGGGTGTTGAGTGTATCAAAGGGTATTTAGTGTATTAAAGAGTATCATTGTGCATGAAGTGTATCAAGATCCAAAGGTTATTGAGAAGTGTCAAATATATATCAAGTGTATTAAAGAGCATCAGATGTATCAAGGAGCATCAGGTGTATCAAGTGTTTATCAAATGTATTAGGAGTATCAAATAAGTAAACTAACAACATTTTCATTAAATAAATACAATAAGTAAACGAACGAACGTGTTTTCAAAATTTATAGTAAAATTACTAATAAATAACATAAATAAGTCTAAAAATTTAAATATAATTAAAGAAAAATAAAATATAGGGAGTTATTTAATAGATACTAGGTATTTAGGTTTAGTGGGCAGTAAATAAAGCAGGTTAAAACTTGAATTTGAATTAACAGTGAAATAGGATATAGTTGTAAGTATAGCAATTACATTAAAAAATAATTAAATATATAACAACATTTTAAAAAATTTACAAATATAACAAAATTTGTAAAAGTCTATCACCGATAGACCATAGACCATGTTGTAAATATTGGTCTATCACGAATACACAGTAAGAGTCTATCAACGATAGATTTTGCTATATTTGTAAAAAAAAGTTAAATGTTGCTATATTCTAAATTATTACTCCTAAAATTGCCATCAATTATAATTACTCATAAAAGTAATTGATATATAATCCATATTTAATTAATGAATTCAAATGACATATTTGATAGATAGATTACATGCTTGTGCGAATCTCTCAAGTGCTCAACAAAAACAACGAGAGATGTTTGTATTTTATTGTTTGCTTTTAGGTATAACTTTGTGGTTGTTAATCAGATATAATCATTGAGCAATTTTTCTTTCTCATGAAAAAAAATTAACTCGAAAATATATTATCTTGTATCTTGTTGACTCAAATTTAGGAGGGAGAATCTAATTAAGTCCTCAATCTAAACTCACCCCCAAAACATGATTTCACATATTTGAATTGAGTATTTTGAACCCGACTTGTAAAATAAAATTAAGTTCATTTTGTTACGAAAATTTTGAATCCAACTATTTTTATCTAATTTTGGTTTCATCTTCTATTACTTATTTTTTTGAATACTCCTCTAGTTCTATATTCAAGATCCATAAAGAGGGTTTTTAAAGTTGGGTAACTTTAGTTATGAAAATGGGTGTAGTCCTCCTACATACAAACATAATAATCTCTTGTAGATTGTGATTTGTTTGGATGTGTTTGGTACATTTGGACCCAATGGGCCTACAGAATCATGGCCCTGGGACCAATGGCCTAATTAACCACCTGCATGCCTACAATCTGTTTAACATTATCATTAAAAATATTTTTGAATAAAATAGTTAGAGATTATTCCATTTTAGTTAAACTAATCCCAAACATCTCAACTTATTGGTGGAATCTAAATCCAAAATTAAATAATTAGTGTTGTCATACATTTGTTTGTAATTTTAAAAATCGGCTAAAATTTCACACACATGGTTTGGGAAGGTGTTGAATAAAGAATAATGATATGTTTTTAAATTATAAGAAAAAAAATAAAAAAAAAAGCAATAAATGCCAATAACAACATCATTATAAAAAAAAACACAACTTGCATTCAAATAATACATATTTAAAATTCAATATTCTTTTTTTAAAAAGGAAAAACAAAATTCATATTAATAATTATGAATGATTCGAATTTGAATAACGTAAACAAAGCCATAAAATTAAAATAGAATAAAACGCCAGTTTTACCTTTCACTAATATTTAAAGTGCAAATACCCTAAATTTAAGATAATTAATATATATATATATATATATATATATATATATATATATATGTATATAAATAAAATATAAAAAAATATTATTAATAGTTTAGGATGATAAAATTTAAAAAAAAAATAGTCTGTTGTCGGCACTGCACCCTCCAAAGTTTTAGCCGACAAGGTGCTACAGATTTTTGCAGTACATTTTTACTACATGTCTTCTCTTTTATTTTTATTTTTCCTTTTCTTTTTTATATTCTAATTTTTAAAATCCATATTTATTTTTAAATGCCAAATAAATATAAATTTTAGAGATAAGAATGAAAGTAAGAAAAAATAGTGAAGGAAAGGGTGAATGGAAGATTATTTTTATCATAAACATATAAACAACAAGTAACAAAAAAAAGTATTTAATTAAATTAAACTTTGATAAGTTTGTTTACATAGTTTGAAGAGATAGGTGGAAGAGATGGGGTTAATAATTAGTTACTATTAGCATTAGTATAAGGTTGAATTGGCCATAGGGTGTCAGCAAATAGCATGCCCCCCATTCTTTTTTTATGCAAACTCAAAATCCAACCTTCCAACAACAACAATAATAATTACTCTCTCAATTTTTTCTTCACTTTCTTCACTTTCTTCACACATGGCGGCCCCCACTCCTCCCTGTCAGACCCCATCTCCTACGTGTGAACTCCCACGTGGCCCTCCCTCTTTTTTTTTTTTTACTTATTATTATTTAAATGTATATATTATGTACCATACCCGCATTTGAATAATTATACCATTCCCCCACCATAATTTTACTAACTCCACCACTACTTCTATCTACCTTTCAAAATCCCTTCATTCACCCATAACCTTATTTAAACTTCTCTCTTTCTTATTCCAATCCTCACAAAATACATATGATTTTTAAATATTCTACGTATATTTTTATGTCCATCCATTCAAAATTATATTATTCCCCTTTGTATATATCCAATAAAGATTTCATGATCACCTAATATTAACAATTAATTTCAACTATTTCATTAGGTCTACTTTCACTCTTTTTTTTTTTTTAATCTTAGTCATAATTTAATTTTGCTAATTAATTTTAATTTTTAAATTACCTATGATCAACAATAAAAGTAATTAAAAATTGAGAGTAATAATAAATAAAAAGAAAGAAAAGAATGGGAAGAATGAGAAGTAAAAAAGAGAGAGAGAATAAATTTTTATGTACCAAAAAAAGAAAAGAATTATGTTTGTTTGTTTGTGTTGTTGGGTATGAATTCAAGAAAAATTAACATGGACGCTGGCATTAATGGCAGAATTACATACTGGGCAACTGTGAATTGTGGACCCACACATTGTACACAAACAAAGATGCCTGCATGGCAACACCAACACCCTCGATTCCCCCGCCCCACACTTCCGGCACCGCCCTCCTCCACCACCACTCTCCGCCTCCTCCTCCTCCTCCTCCTTCCTTCCACACTCACTTGTACTCCCACAGCTTGACTCCGCCTTCTCCTCCTTCTCCTTCGCCCCCGCCACACCTCCCACGTTCTTATTTGCCGCCATTAATATCACCTGCTCCAAATTATTCCTTAAACAATTCACCGTCGCTTCATTGCTCTCTGCCAAATCCCTCCATACTTGATTCTCCACACACAGCCGTTTCACTCTCTCTTGCAACACCCAATTCAATTTCCCCATTCTTTCTATTTCTTCTTCTTTTTCCTTCAACTTCTTTACCACTCTTTCCTCTATTGCCCTTACCAACATCCCCGATTCCCTCTTCTTCCGCATCTCCATTTCAATCCTCATCTTCTCTCTCTGTAATTTAAAACCGATGTCAGTTTCATCAACTAGTCTACATCGTTTCATTTTAAACCCACTCTCAGAAGTTAATTAAAAAAAAAAATCTGGGACTTACATGGATTGCAATGAACCGATCCATTTCACTCTGTTGTTGCTGAATGTGGGAGTTTATGATTTCTTCATCCAACAACCTCCCCCCGGGTTCATCGTAAAAGGATCGCGATCTCGTTCGCTTTCGGGTGGGAGCGGTTGATGGGAAGTTATTGGATGTAAGTCCACTCTCTGCTTTTCCCCAATCGTACACAGTGGCGAAATTATTGAGGGTCGTCTCCGGTGTAACCGCTGGTTTGACGGCCGTGTAAGGCCATATTATCCCTGGGGTGGTGGTGTCCGTGACAGGTGTCATGTGGGTGTTTGCTAATTCTTGATTCTGTTTGATGAAATCTCTGAGAAAATAAGAGAGAGTTGTGTGTGTTAGAGGAAAGCATTGAAAAAGAAAAAGAAAATGAAAAGGAAGATATAGATACATAAATATATGGATTGAGATTATGGACCTGTCGTTGGGGATGATGAACTGATGAGAAGGTAGAAGATTCATAGGCCGTGCTTCAACTGCCATGAAAATTTTCTTGTTGAGTTGGTTTCGTTTCTTCTTTGCTTTTCTTGTGACTTAGAGATATCTTCTCAACAATTTCTTGCTTAATAGAGAGAAATATGTATATATAAAAAAAATATAAATATAAATAAAAGAGCATGAAATAGAGGTGGCGACAAGGAAGGAGAAGATTGGGGTTTTTAATTTAAATCCATTGGGTTTGTTTTGGGATTTTAAGAGAGAGAGAGAGAAAGTCAAATGAATTTACAAATAAATATAATAAAATATTTATATCTTTTTTTTAACCAATTAGGAAAATCACATGGGTTCTGGCAGTTTTTTTTTTTTTTTTTTTTTGTGTGTGTGTACTGGATTTTGTTTTTTCCTTTTTTCAAGTTAATATTCCAGGCCAGCCTAAGGGGTGCCAGCCACAGTTTGTTTTTTCTTTTTCCTTCTTTCTTTAAATAAAATAAATAATAATAATTATGATAAGTTTAATTTTGGGGAGTGAGGACCAATTTTCGGAGAAGGAAGCAGAGGGTCAGTTATGGAAATTGAGTTTGAGCAGCACCGTATCCGTGTGGTACGTTTCACAAGATCGAGACGTTCAGATAATTTAAGTAATAATAATAACAATAATAAAATTGTTGTTATTATTATGTCACAGTTTTAGGGTTTCTTTCTTACTTTACGGGGGAGGAAAGGACTGTGATTTTTTTTAAGGCAGTAAAAGGGTCCAGGTGGCAGCCTCGTAGAAGGTAAATAAATAGGAGAAGAGGTGCCACGTGAGCTGCAAGTCGTGGTCCGTGGAACTGGTGGGGTTAATATCGTGTAAAGAGTGGGGCCAAACCGAAGTTGGCACGTGGGATTCGAAAAATATTTATAAAATAAAATGGTGGTGGTGGTGGTAAATTGAGAATTGGAGAGGGAGATCTTTTTCTTTTTCCTTTTTTTGTTTAACAAAAGGGGGTGAGCCCTAAATGACACGTCAGTGGGACCCGGTGTTAGGCAATGAGGAGTGCAAGAAAAAAATAAAATAGAGAAGAGAGTGGGACCCAGATGGAAAAAGGAAAAAAAAAGAAAAAAAACTATCTTCCGAGGAGTTTCCCTGTTTTGTTGCAAAACTTTAATATTATTTATATTGAAAAGGAAAATATTAAATAAGGAGAGGTTGTGTCAGGTGAGTGCGTACGGACCATCTGGAGTAATGGGTCAAATCGAGGCATGGGAGGCTTGGAATCAGGTGTGGGACACGTACACCAGAACATGGTGTGTAAAAGTCAATCATTAATTCATTTGACTTTTTCTTCCATAAACCTTCACTTCACAAACCTACGCATCCAGCAGTTTTAAATTTTTTTATTTTGTATCAATTTTGACACTATATTTTTTCATTTCTTCTTTTCATCTCCAAATTTAATTATGAACCGATTTCATTACTATAATGATGTTAATTAGTAAACCTAATTAAGTATTTATTACAAGTTTTGAGACTAAAAGTCTCCAAACTTTACAAAAATAAAAACTGGACAACTATGACATTTTGAGAATTTTGGGTAAATGTTTGTTTTTCCTTTAATTTAATATTCCAACATTTTTGCTTTAAATAATGGGTTTTGATTTATATTTTAAGTTAAATATACGAGAAAGTTGTCAATATTTTAGATTTTTCTGAATTTGGCAATTAAGCAATTAATCATTTTAAATTTTGGTTTCTTTCATTTCTTTTTTTGTGAAAAGATATCTATGGTTATCATATATACGGTGTACTTTGTAATTTAACAATAAAACAATAGCTTAATGATGCATCCAACTTTTTAATTTAATTTTTATAATAATCATCTTTTACAACGATCAAATTGAAAATTTTAGTAAAGAAATTTTTTTCTAATTGAGATTTACATTTAGCCCGTAAATCTTTTTATATATCTTTTTTAATTAATACTTAGTTTGGAAATTACTTTCCCTAATTCTAGATTCAATGAATTTCTATATTCACACCAACAAAATAAATATTCAATGAATTTATTAATCAAAACAATGAAAAATATTTTACTCTATTTTGGAGTCAATTTTCTATATTTAATCACAGGTTTTTTACGTCTGACCTTTCCTAAACAAAAATGTAAAGTAAGCATTTTCCCCCCATATTCCTCATTTTTATATAATAGTAATTATATGTATATAGTATGTTACTAATTCTAACTATAATTAAGTTACTTAGTTCATATATATCTTATTCTAATTCAAATAATTTAGATCACTAGATAAAATATTAGATTATCATTATCCTTTCAAAAAATACATGCTAATATGTATATTCAATTAAGAATTTATCTCTTTTAGATTTTATACAAATATTGTACGTAATTCCATATGTGTTTTATTCGATTTTGTGACCAGCATGGATATATACAAAGTCATTTTCATCATATTCAAATTTACAAAATTGGAAGAATAATATAAGAATGAAATTTGTTGAATATACTTTTAAAACATATTAACTTTTTTTTTTCTCTTTAAATCTAATATATATCTTCTATACAAACATCTACTAAGAAAATAATGATAATAGACAACTACACCAATGAAACGATTTGAACTCTTGTCGATTCATACATATACATCATTAATAAATAGGACATAGTTTCAAATATTTCACAATAATGTTGAACTAAAAATTATAACTATTGTCAAGCCCTTCAAAAACTAGTCTTTTATTTGTTCTAAGAATATTAATTTTAGTTTAACGACGTAAGGTTCGAGTCTTTCACGCATTTGAAAATTCCCTCTCAACGGTGTAGGATGAGATCATTACTCTAGCTAGTTTGGTGACAAAAAATTAAAATGCTCTATTTTGTAACGGGAAGATTCTTCTCTAACCTCATTCAAACTCACCTTATATATATATATATATATATATATATATGTTATTTTTGAGAATGTATCACATTTAAGTATATATTATCAAGTAGTCTAGGTATGCTCCACGTTTGGTTTGGTTGATGAAACTTAAAAGAAACATTAAAGATTGAATAGTATTATATTAGGAAAAAGGAAGAAATTTCTTAGACCCTAATCTTAGGAAGGCATTGAAATTGACATCAACTCTTTGAAGAGTCGAAGAAGAAGTGGGAGAGTCACATGGAAGAGTCACCAACTTTGTTCAAAGTTGTCCCAACATCTTCTCAAATTCCTTAGAAAAAGAAAGCTTCAAACAGTGGAAAGAGAATTTCAAAAGAAAAAAAAAACACAAAAGGTGTTGTATTTGGTATTGTCATTGCCATGCCACCATTGAAAAAGAAGAAACAAGAAAAATAGACATGAAGACTTATAGGATTCCCACCACACCCATCACCATGTGTGTGTGTGTGTGTGTGTATATATATTCTCTTTTTAATTTCTATAGCCCTCTATTATTGCTCTTCTTAATTTCCCACTTTGTATCCCAATATTGATGGATCCAAAAATTCAAAAAGATTGAAAACTCTTTGTGTCCTTTCCTTAACATCCAACCACCCATTTTGAAAAAGAAACGTAACACTTCACACAAGATTAAAGCTTAAAAAAAGAAAGATTTTTTGGATTTAACCCAATTTAGAAACACATAAAATAAAATTACCTATTATATATACTCTTCATACAAATATTAATTTTGTTTTTTCATTTAATTAAAATAGAACTTTTCTCTTAATATTCAATAAGAGTACTTCATGTGATTAGAAATATATATGAATCATATATTTGTACCTAGCTGTGGTAAAATGAATTTTTAAAAAAGTTAGTTTTTCTTTTTTTTTTTTTACTTTTTAAAATCTTATTTAGATATAGGCGATTCTTTATTAATGCTATTAAGAGAAGAGTTAAGTCTAGGGAATATTGAAGGTGAACTAAAAATAGGAAAAGAAATCACTGGAGATAGAAGGTTTTCCTTAAAAGAATAAAGGAAAGGGGAAAAGGAAAAGGAGAATTAGATACCATTAATTTTTGGCATAATTCTTGGAACAAGTGTTATTTTCTCATGGATTTTAATAAGATTTTTCATACCTCATATATTTTTCTTTAAATGAAGTATTTTTTTCTCTGTTAATTCAAACTTCTTGTCGAGGGTAGAGTAGATATATGTTAATTAACACCAAAAATTCACTAAATTAAAACCTTAGAAGTTTGGAGTTAACATTGATATGCCCTTTTTCATCCTTAAATTTTCATTTAATTCATAGATATCAAAAGATGTTACGATTTTGGTTTAGTTTGATTTTAAATTAATTCTTAAATTTCAAATTATTACAATCTTAACCATGAGATTGGATGTTTATTTCAATTTGATTCATAAAGCTAAAGATTTCACTTAATTAATTTTACAAAACCAAAAAATCTAATTGATTAAGTTTCATCTGTTACTCAAACTTGATAAAATTAAGTCTACATTTTTAGTTCATATCTATTTTAATAAATTAATTAGTAGACATTTGTACGGCTAAAATGGAATCTTAAACCATAATGGAGAAATTGAAATAAAATTTTATTTTCTTGAATGTTTTTGAAATAGATTCCTAAAACGGATGGAAAAATGAAGCAAGTAGGCATATATATATTTAATATTTTGAAGAACAGTAGTAGATATAAATAAAGTTAATGGGTGGGTTTATTATTTGGATGTCAACTAACATTGATAAATGACTTAATGAGGCAATTAAAGAAATGAATTAGTTGTAGATAACGATTAGATGAGCAAATGGGAAATATTAAATGAATTTTTAATCTCTTTATTATATTATATGTTTAAGATATGGTTTGAATGTATGATTTTAATAATTGAGTAAGTGGGAATAATATTGCAAAGTACATGCAGAGATCTAGATTTCTATATATATCCTATAGTAATAATACATTATGCCTACACTCAACCACATGCCAATTATACTCTTATTTAAATTATATACAATGAACTTGCTAGAGTGTTGGACACCACAATGGGAAGAAAAGAAAGTAACATCTTTTTTTTTGGACATGAAAGTAATATGTTTTATGACACCCATTTAGGATGTTTAGGTCGGAGGCATCCACATTATTGGTTTTAGTTTTGTCGCTCACTTGTGATATTATTTGAGCCTTCGAAATTTTGGTGGAGTATGATTATTTAGAGGTTATTTATCTCTTTCTTTATTGAAAAATAAGAATTGTAAAATAGTTGTTAACTTGTAAACGTTCTTACACATTGTGTTGCGTGTAAAGTTTTGATTCAAAATAGTTCTTTATTCTCTTTTATCTCGTTTGATTGTGATTGATTATGTTTAATGATACGTTGTACTGTGATTAGGGTTGTGTTTTGGCGTTTGTGGTTCGTCCTTTAGCGAAAGTGATATGTATTGTTTTGTAAAATATTAAAAGTTATATGTATATTTAGGGGAAAAAAAGAGAGTAATTATACATTAAAAACATGCATGATTGGTGGGTCAAAAACTATGATTGAGATTCCAAGTAAGTACTCTCTCTTCCATGTTTTCTTTTCAAATTTGTATAAAAGAAAGGAGAGAGAAAAAGGAAATTATTACTTTCTAAGACTTTTTGATTAGCATACAAAAATCCCAATTACAGCATATTTATATTTAAGTAAAATAGAAAAATCTATAACACTAATTTTAAAATAACGCTGAAACATAATCATTCAAATAATAGTATACTAAGTTTAATGTCTAAAATTTCAAATTTAAAAAGCCTCAATTTTAAGTAAATTTTAAAGTTTTTATAATATAGACTTTTATTTTTCTTCATGTATTTGATAATTTTAATTTAGAATTCACAAACCTATATTAAATACACAAATGAAAGTCCAAATTCTCCTTTAGGTTAATTTTTGTAAATATAAACAAACGGACATTCGTGAAATTGATCCTTTTTTAATATTTTAGGGTTATCTTTAATTTTCATCGTTTTTCTTCTTTTCTGTAATTTTTTTCTTTTCATCATCGTTTTTTCTTTTCATCGTCATTTTTTCTTCTTCTACAGTTTTTCTTTTACTTTTTTTAAAATTATTATTTGGTTCAAGATCGTGTAAACGATCGTTTAAAATTTTTGAAAAAAACTGCTTAAACTATCATATCCCGTTGGATGACAATTAATCAGACATTTTTTAATTTTTCATATATATGTTTTTTCTGTTTTCGAAATGTTAATATTTTGAGGCTTTGTTATATTTTGTTGAAACGCCCTGAATTTTTATCTAGAATTTAATTAGTCGTTAATATATTAGAAATCTATATTAGATACCTTTGTATATATAACCTTAATTGTATAAGAGAAATTAGTTTAGTGATTTCAAGTTGTTTCTCAATATTTAACCTTAAATTGATACATTTTTTTTGTCCACCAAGAAGGAAAATTGGATTTATTTTGTTTTTACTTTTTTTGTAATCCATTTATTTCCTTTTACTTCATATCAAACATTAGGCAGATTTTGAGCCCTACCTTCCCAAAGGAAAATTTTATTAGAAAGCAATCTCCACTAATCTATTTTGTTTGGAAAGAAAAGTTGGTGAAGCTTTTTCTTCATAATATCAATAATATTTCTACAACAGCTTACACACCACCATTTCTTTGTGCCTTTTGTTTCTTAGTTCAACTTAAATTGCTTTTCACATCCCTTCAAATTTGGTTAATAAGTAATACTTCCACTTCCAACCTATATCTTTGGACAATTCAAAAGGTTGAAAATTAAAAAGAAAGATATGTGTAAACTTTTTGGTAGATCAAATACCATCATCACAAACACTTTGAGTTCACACATCTAAATAAATATATTACTATATCAATCTTTTTCCGTCTCTCCGTGAAATTATTAATTAGAATTTTATTTAATAATTTGAATATATAGTTACTTATGATCAGGTTTGATCATCTTATCTTATGTAGTGTTTAAATCTTGAATTGGATAACTTGTTCATCTTTGACGACTTAGATCTAAAAGCCGTGTTTGTATAACTATATATAGTGATTAGTTTTGATATCATATTTGGAATATATATTTAAAGGAATGAGAAAGAAATATATATTTGTAAGCATGTGGAGAAAGAGAGATATAAGACATTAATTAGGCACCAAAGTGAAGGGTAATATATAGGGTTGAAAAAACTTTATGGGAGTGGGAAGCTAAATGATATGTAGATTGAAGGAAGAGTTCTTTGATAAAAGTGGGTTTGCTTTTTTCTACTTGAAAGTTAAAAAGGAGAAGATAACATGGGACCCTCCATCCAAAAACCCTACCCTTTATTATATATAAATATAATATTTGGGTTGTAATAATAAAAACTTAATTATTATTTTAATGATGAAAAAGAAGACCAAATAAATACCCAAATGAAATGGGAAAGCAAAAAGTGAGAGAGAAGAGATTAATGAAGTTGATTTGATGCCACCATTTTTCCTTTTTCTCATGCATGCTCTCATCTTCCAATTATCATTATTTTATTGTCTACAAAAGTGTGAATCACATTTATGGACTTAATATCTCTTATTATAATGTTAGGTAAATTAACTTTTTCCTTTTCATTATACCTATCTTAATTTTAATTCGGTTCATAAATGCCCCAATTTTTCTAGTTTTAAGAATTTGGTCAGAATTTTAAAATTAGTTTTAAAAATCATGTAGAGATAAATATAAAAGAAAATGGTAGTAGATGGACATGAATATTAAAAACGAAAATGTCAGCAAAATGGGTCCTCAATGTTTGAATGCAATGTAGGTATTTCATTAAATCACCTTCATCTTTATCCAAATAAACAATAAAAACAATAAAGAAAAAAAAAAGACTAACTATAGTAATCAATGCATTGCATTGTCATTTTATAAATACTTATTTAGGCAATCGAAAATTTCTTACTCTAAAAAGGCTAATTATGAAATTTCCAAATATTATCACTCCAAATCCTACCAATAATAAGAATTTTTCTCAAAAGTTCCTTTCATCTTCCACAATTTTTTTTTGTCGAGGAAGAAAAATTATTTTAAAGGATAAAATTAATAAAATTATAGATTCTATCAACTCTACACAAGGATAGATTTCTATTCATATCTATTAAATGTCGATAGATATTGATAGATTTTATCACTGTCTGTTGAGCTTTGATAGATATTATCGTAGATTTGATTAATGTGAAATTTTGTTATATCTTTTTTTAGTATTTTGATTTATTGGGATGTATTTTAAAATATCATAAACTATAAAGTTAATATTTAGTCGAAAAAGAAAAATGAAAGTTAGTTGAAAATGAGGGTGAAAATTGTCTATAAATAATTGCATTTTCTAGATTTGGTAAGAAATATAGATATCGGTGGAATTCACCGAAATTAAATAAATCTCGAAGATATTGGACATTCTTTCTAATTTCGTATATTATTTGCAATTCTTATTGGGTTACGATATGTTATCAGCATGAGATTCTATCATTTTTTTTATGTTAAATTTTTCTTACTTGTTATAATTAATAAATTAAATATTATTTTCCAAATTGGATATATATTAAATTTTTAATATAATTATAATGTTTTATAATAGTGTTTCCTTGAGAAATATTATCAAACTATAATATAATATTTGATATTAATATTAATAATTATTTATTATAATTACAATGTTTTATAATAGTGTTACCTTCAGAAATATTATAAAATGATTGGTTGTTATAATCATTCAAATTTTTAAAATTTTTATAATAAATAATGATCATAAAAGAAAAACTTCACAAGAAAATAGAAAAATGTTAACAAATTTAGGTGCGGAAGATTTCTAAATCTGTCGAAGAGAAAATTGTCATATTTGATAAACTAGCAAGTGTTTGGTTCGTAACTACACCATACCATAATTAATGTTTTTTGTATCTCATTTTTACTTTTATATTCTAAGTTTTGTTTATCTTATTAAACAATTTTTTTCTGTTGAATAACTAAAAAAAAAGAGCAATGATGATTTATGTAAAAATATTTTTCAAAATTGAGAATGTTAGAAGCAAAAGTCAATATATAATATAAGGTCCTGCAAACGACCTAATTGAGGATTTGGAAAAGTAAATCTGATTTTGCCTAAAGAAACAAAATTTACAATTGATAATAATGCATTGTTCTATAGTCAATCAAATAGAAACCTATTTATAAGTTTTAAAGATATATGTTGTAGTCGTTAACATATTGATATTGATAGAAAAAATGAGATAAAGTATCTTATTATATTTTCTGTTTCAAATAAAAAATGCATGCCAAAAAAGTTGTCTGTTTTATCTTCTATATTATATTATACTCGTATATGAATGATTGAAACATATACAACAATGAATGTGAAGTTCATGAACCTCTACATATTTACAATTTGGCATGGCCGATTGAGTCATCTAATGTCTGTAATGATGAGAAAACTCATTGAAAATTCATATGCACATCTATTGAAGAGTCAAAAGATTCTTCAATATAATCAATTACCATGTGATGTTTGTTTTTCAAGAAAAATTATTAATTAGATCATTACTAGCCAAAGTGGAAATTGAATCATCGACATATTTAGAACGTATTCATGGAGATATATGTAGACATATTAGTGTAGTATATGTTCTAATTGTTCCACCACAACATACTAAAATGAGTCCTCAAAAGATGCTAGAAATGTATGCTAGATTTGATTTTTCATAAACAAAAATTTAAATATTAGGGAGGGAGGGAGGATTTAGAAGTTGAAAAAAGAAATTACATAAAATGCATTATTATTGCCTCATTTAAATCCTAGGATAGATTAACATGAACTAGTAGTTTAGAAAATAATTCATCTACAAAATATGGCATATTGATTACGAAATGTATTTATAGATACAAAGAAAGTAAGTAGATCTCAAACATGTTATTTTTTTACATGTTAAGGAACTACTATATCATGATGATTAATGAAGTAGACCAAACCAATTACCTCAAAGCATGATAAAATTCTTGCAATTCATGTGGCTAGTTGAGAATGTGTATGGTTAAGATCAATGACTCAATATATTTGTGAAACATGTGGTTTGTCTCGTAGTAAAATTTTTCCAACAACACTATACGAAGACAACACATCATGTATAATACAAAACAAAGGAAGATATAGAGATAGAGAATGCAATATATTTCACCAAAGCTTTTCTACACTCGTGACTTTGAAGAAAATGGTGACAACATAGTATAACAAATTTGTTCAAATGATAACCTAACAAACTTATTTCCAAAATCATTATCTACCGCAACATTTGAAAATTTGGTGCAAGATTGGAATCCGACAACTCAAAGATCTCAAGTGATGTTTTTAGGAGGGGGAGTAAATCATAATTTTGCAAGTGTATAAATTATATGAAATATGTACTCTTTTTCCTTCACTACATTCTTTTTATTGGGTATTTTTCTAGTAAAGTCTTATCAAGCCATATGTACGTAATGGACATATAAGGAGAGTATTATTAAATAAATATTTATTATGCTTAGTATCAACACGTCACGAGTCATTCTCTCCACACTCCATCTACATTGTCGGGTGCTTGAAGATACTAACCATTAGTGTACATGCGTAATCTACCTCATACTTGTCAAATTGCTTTCAAATAGTGTCATTTGGTGGGTTTTGTAAGAGATACATGCCAAAAATTCCATAAATGTTGGAGATGCACGGAGGATTTTTCTAATTTCATAAATTCTTATTTTTGTTATTTTTAATCAATTAATTTATACATTATACTTTATTTATTTTAATATTATATTTTCTCGATATCCGTCTGTTTGTGATTTATTTTTACCACGATAAATCTCTCACCCAAAAGAGTTTTTTACTACCATTTTTCAATTTTACAAATCTTTTTTAGCTTAACATTCTTTCCAAATGAAACGTTGTAACTTGTTCCCTACTTGAGGAAAAAGGAAACGTTAGAGTGAATTAATCCTTAAAGATTAGTAGTACAACTTAGGAGTGAATTAATGATGCCCCTAATTATGATTTCTTTTCTTCTTTTTTTCCTTATAAAAATCATTTCATGATTACCATCCCTTTAGCATAATTCCATTTAGACTTTTGTCTCATTCAATGGTAATCAATATCTTTAATTACTTTAGTTGAAATCCTTTGACTTCACTTGATTTATTTGATGTCTTTTATCGTCATTATGCTTTGCTTTACCCATGTAGACCCATTAAGTTTTACCAATGTTTATGTCTTTATCTCATTATTTAGTGCAAGTTGTCACAAAAAAAAAGCAAAAACATTACAAAAACACTTTAATTAGGTCTTGATGAACTTTAATGTGTTTGTTCAAATCACCTCTCCATGAATCAACTAAACTTTCAATTGGATAGTAGATACGAAAATGATCAACTGTACTTTAAAGAAAATAATGGTCATTACAAATTTGTAATACAATAAAAATATCTTTAGCTTTGAATTATTTTGTGTTTAGGTAAAGCTTTTAACTATTTTGGCTTCAATGCGATTGCAAAGCAATCACATCCAAGTGCATTGATTCAACTTATTTGTAACAAAATTTGATTTTTAGTTCAACCCACTTTCTATTCTCACTCAAAGTTGTTTGGTCAAAATTTTCACATACAAATCAATAACAATGACCCACCCTAATAGCTATAGAAGGGAGTTGGATTCATCAATTCAATTCATTTAATGGTTGGTGAAGATTTACACACATCCAATTGAGAAACTCACTGCAACACTTGAAAATGGATGAGGTTATAGAATTATGAGATAAGATTTTTCTTGAAAGTTTGAATTGAACTAGAAAAACTTATCGTGGGAGTGTGAAAATTGTCACAAGGGATGAAGTGCACTATTTTTCTAGCTCTAGATTTCTTAGTTGGCATTTTTTATTTCTTACAATTGCTTTAGTTTACTTTTATTCAATTTGTACTCATTAATATTTACATTGACAAAATTATTGTATTAAGAGATTCAACCGGATGAAATGTCATAAAAAGAATAAGATTAACTTTGCGATATATGGATTGCATTGTACCCATTTCTTTTTGTTAGTTTATTGATTTTCATGAAACATCTTGTTAATTTAAATGGGTTATTTAAGTTATCAAATTAGTTAAGTTAATTTTAATGTTGAGGTTAATTGTAATATGAAAAGTTTATAAAGGAAGACGGGACTAAAAAGGTAGATATAAGGCATCAAGTGACTCTAGACATAATGCACATGATAAGACAAAAGATATGCATGTTAATTATCTAAGTTACAATTAGCCATAGAAATATAGGTTTTATTACTTTGGCTTTTAAGAATAAACCAAAAGCCGTTTGAATAAAAGTTTAACCTAGTTCCTAATATGCAGAGCAGTGTAGTTGCAAAGTGGTCGAACTGCTTGGTTTACTTATCATAAGGGATGTGTTGTGTTTTTAACTAGAACCATGTTTTCTATCCTTATTTATATTTCACTTGCATCAACCAATCTCTAAACTACTTTTTATTGGTTACCATTTCCATCATTTTCTTAACAAGTTTTTGAGCCCAATGAGTAAATCTTTTTATATTAGCCTCACCTGTTAGATTTCATTCAAAGAAATGCAAATCATGGAGGGTGCATGACAAGGCAACCTAAAATGTGTCATGAGACTACTTGCCTTGTTTTCCAAATCCTAGAATTGTTTTAGTTGGTTTGAAAAAAAGAAAACTTTAAGTTTCAAAATTAGAAATATTATGAATGTTTTAGTGATCCCATATAGTATCAAATGATTTTGATTTTGAATCTTATTCTTTATAATCGGTTGATTCTTTCCAAATATTTTCTTAATTAAAGTTAAAGGTCCCAATTGTTTTATAGTTGGTCTATCATGCGTTTTAATAATAACTCTAGTTAGAGGTCTGAGTCAAGTTGTTACAACTCAAACCTACAACCACCACATCTTCAAATCTCATTATAAGAAAAAATAAAATTTTCAACGCAACAAACACCCATGAGGAGGGAGTTGGTTAGGAGAATCAAACTTCCAATGGACAAAAACATATGTCAAGAGTAAGACACAACTCTCGATGACACTGTAAAATGAGACATTGTGCGTTAGTTGAGAAAAAGCTTTTTGCATCTCTAACTCTTGATGTCATGGTATCAAGAGTTAGGCGAGAACTCTTAACACTACAATTAAGACGTCAAGGGTTCTCGCCTTACTTCTGATGCCATCATTAAGGCGTCGAGAGGTTTCATCTAACTCTCGACGCTTTAATTACAACATCATAAGATCCCTTGTAAAAACAAATTTGAGAGTTTCATATCACATTTATTGGAGTCCTAATTTTTTTTCTCTATCTCTCTCAGAACTCAATCGTTGCCCACACACTAACCCTTGTCGCTCCGCCTCTTTCTTTGTCACCAACCTCGTTGTTCCATCTGTCGTTGCCACTCCACTAGTTGTCATCATTCTCCCTATTTTGCTAAATAGCCACTGTCGCTTCCTCCTTCTTTCTTCCTCTCTAACTAACATATTGTAAGGTCCAGGTCCACAATAGAAGGGTCATTTTGAATAGTATAAGGAAGAGGCATTCTAAGAAGAAGTATGTGTTTTGAGGTAAGGCGACGAGGTGAGAAAGGTACATGTTCAAGTCCTGTAAACACGAAAAAGGTTACGTGTTTTGGAATAAGAAAGTTAATGCTCAGGATTTAGCATTTCAAGAAAATATCTAAACATGTGTTCACAAATGGTTACATGAGGAGTTTAAGTTGGATACATGACCTGATAAGTTATAAGCTAGCATGTGTAAAGTTATAAGCATGAGTTGGCAAACTAAGAGAAGTTGAAGGATGACTAATATTTTGATTTAAGATTAGTATAAATAAGATTGAAAGAATTAAAAAAGTGTTGTTATTCTGTGAATTTTCTAAGTGTTAAGCTGCTAAGGAAAGTGCTAGGCGAAAAGAGAAGGAGTTGAAGTTAGGGTTCTTAAAGGAAGTAAACTAAGTATTTTTTTTTGAGTGATTTTCGAAATAAAAGAAGTGTTTTGAAAGCATTCTTTCTGAGTCTTTAATTATGTTGTTGTAAATACTTAATGTATTGTAATATGTTGTTGATGTTGATGTTGATATTTGGAAAGAAAACAAATGTTTCTTGATTGATGATTGTGAAGCTTGTATGTGAATAAACCATTAGTCTTATTTTTATCAATGAACTAACTATTATATGTACATAATGAGTAAAGACAATCATGGTGTCTGCAGGCATATTGCGAGATCAGTTTGAGCAACGAGAAATCGAAACATTCCCAACGTCAAATGTGCATTGGCAAAACGTATATCGAGAATGTCCCACCATTCTCAATGTCTCTAGGTAAGCGTCGGTGGAGATGTCCATTCCTAACGTCTACATTCGAACGTGGAGAATGGTCCACTAACCTCTGACGTCAATGTTTATGGCATAAGGGAAAGAGATATTATTATTTTATTTTTAATTACTCCTAACGTCATGCCAGCACACGTCGGGGATGGTGTCAACCATTCCCGACACCATAAGTGAAACATCAGGAATGGACAACACTTTTTCTGATGTTGTACTTTACGACATCGGGAATAGAGGGATCTCTGGACGTTCACAAAGTGCATCGGAAGATCCCCTACATATTTAAGTTTTGTATCCATGGAACACAGAACTCAAATTGAAAGAAAAAAAAGGAAGAGGTCGACAGAGAGAGAGATCGTCGTTCGCCCGTTACCATCCGCTATGTCCGTCACTGCCACTCCCTCTGTCTTATTCACAATATCTTGATTGGAGGTAATTCAAAGTTTAAAATCTTAAATATAAACCCTTTGAATTTGTTCTTAATTCCTTTTCTATCATTGTGTTTCTTTTATTTTAACCCTCTTAACATTTCTTCTTGATATCTGTTTTTGTTATATTCAACAGTTTGGAATTTGTTGTAATCACTCTTTACGTTCTTGGCAACAATGGTGAGTTTAGAAGGTAAAGTATGATTTTATTTTTCTTGTTGTTTACTTACTCCTTAGTGTGTTTTCATGGTTTGAATATTTGCCTATGTTCGTTTGCACCCAACAGTTGCTAGAAAGGAGGAAGTTGAAGAAGATGATGAAATGGATGGTTACCCAAGTAGGAAGATGATGACGATGGCAAGGTATTTTTTTACAAAATAGAGGATATCCTGACGCACGAGATATCGCGTCGACTTCGATTTCTACGCAAATTTATGCATTGGAAAATCCTTTTCCAATGTTTTTCTATTTCTCCTGACGCTTTTGTGAGTCGAAAGATCCCCATTTTCTTATAGTGAATGAACCAGGGATTTCCAAAAGATGCTGGTGAAAGGAATCCTAAGTCCAAGGGTTGGATGCTGAAGAAGTGAATTCCGAATCTAAGTGGCTTGATGCTGGTGAAACGAATCTCAAGTCTAGGTGAGGGAATGGTTCATGTTCATGGTGGAAAGAAATAAGAAGGAGCTAATGTGCGATTTAAATGTTTTCTGAAATGAGGCGTTGGGAGCCTGTTTATGAAAACTAAAATGAATTTGTGTGATTGCATTGTATTTCCCAAAAGGATTTCAAAATCATCACTCACTAAGTATTTGACTTGTAGTTTAAGTTTTTCTTCCCCAAGTATCAGACGTTGATACCAAGTAAAGAAGGATAAGGCGAGCTACTACACAGTGAGGTGGGAAAGCTAAGCATTACAAGCTATGCTAGATGTGAAGGCATAAAGTTTATATTTGAAGCTTTGTTGTAAAGAGAGCATGTTCATTATATTATAGAACTCTTGCATGTTGCTAAGTTAATAAAAAGTTGTTTGTCATTTTTCGCTGCGTTTTGTCCGTCAAAGTTAAGTTGATGTAAGCGACAAAACTAAGTTCTAAGTTGCATTGAGATTGGTTGTTGAAGTATTTTCGCTTACTAGGCGTTCAGCATGTTATCTCACGAAGAGATATGCGTTGAGTGTCTAGGCAACACGTCTCCACTAGGTCGCGTAAAGTGACATTTAGAGCGGAGCGTGACACATATCAACTAGCTTTCTCATATATATTTTTGTTTATCATTTAAGCATTATTTTTCAATAGCACTTCTCGCTCTTTTATCAATGTTGTAAGAATATTATCAACGACTTTGTTCTCCATCTAAATGTATGAAAACAATTTGTTTAATAAAATTATTGTTTTGAATTTGGGATCTAAATTCTAGGTTACAAAGAACAAGAAAAATATAAGTGAAATATTTTTTTAAAAAAATGTACAACTCCCAACAATTTGGTCAGAAGATGCCACAACATTTGATGTGGCAAATGTGGAAAGGACTCTCAACACCGTCAAATCACCGTTATAGTTAAGATGAGTTCTTGAAGTTGGTAAAATAGGCGTAGGGAGTTAGTAACTGCCCACGTTGTATATATATACACCATCAGGAGTTTTTATAAACTCTCGATGATTTTTCACTATGAGTTGGAAGATACTCTTCTGACGCAAATCTCCCCACCTTACTCCTGACAAAGCTAAAGACGACGAGTCCCAATGCCATTTTAATTCTTTGACATGAATGTTAAAGTGTTACTTTTTTACATAACCGTTAAGGGTAACAAATCTCAGGCGTTGATGATCTTCTAATCATTGAGGCGTTACAAAATCTACCACTATATATATTTCATCTCCTCGTCTCATTTCATTAATCCGAATACACATTCTCTTACAAATTTCTCTTAAAAACTTATTCTCTTATTTTAGTTTTCGAGCTAAGTCATTCACGAGTATTTAGTATTCTAATTGGTTTTGGTACATTTTTTATTGAATATTTTGGTTGTTTTATCTTGGAGACAATGTGGCAACATCAAGAACTGTTACCACTTCGAGCAGAGTCACTAAATGTCTTAAAGAGAGCGTGTTCCACTACTCAGCAATCTTCTAATAACTTTATATTTTGCAATTAGACGTCCATAAATTTAAGCATTTTGTTTAGGCCACCACCATTCAAGCAGTCTAGGTGTTTAGAGTAGGTGACAAGGTCTTGGCCACATACCTTAGACATTCAACCTCTGCTACCATACGTTGAGTTCAAACGCATTTCGCCAGGCATTCAGTACTTGCACCAACAACATATAATGTCAGTCACTAAACACAAGAATCAATATCGATCAATCTATCACCATCCTAACTTATGTTTTAGCTTCCTTTTTTTAAAATAAAAAAAATTGTGTTTCTTCCCACCATCATTGTTTTTGCACTCAAATTTGGTGAATGAGATTTAAGAACAATTTTTTTTTTTTTTGTAGTATTTACTTATTTAATTTCTTATAAAATCTTTTTTCTTTCTTTTCTTTGATATTGTGCACCCTACCAATTTACAAGCAAGGATCCTTCACATTTTTAGCTATATTATCTTGAATCTAACCTAAAACTAACTCTAAACAAACATGAACATAGCTGAATGCATTAACCTAATTCAGTTTTTAACTATCCATATTTTAATCAAGGTTAGTTACAGAGTTCTTTAATTTTTTGTGTTATAATCCAAAGCCACGAGTCAACTATTTTTTTTATTCATATCAAATAGAATGACTATAGCAACATAGAATTTTGATCCACACAACTCCATTATCCTTTAGTGCTTCATTTGCATAAAAGACTTTTGATAATCATATCATCAAACTTTATATCAATATTCTTCACTATATATTATTGTTTTGGTATTCCATTCGTTGATAATATTAATTAGATGATTGACCTTGTAAGCCAAGTTTTGTTGTAAATCTTGCTTCCTTCTAAAGGAAAATGTCACTTAATGCAAGCTTTTGGAAGAAAAAAATAATAATGATAGGCATACATGTACTTTGAAAATGTCATTCTTAATTCTAAAGGAAAATGCCACTTAATTTCATTATAATATTGATTATCAACTATTAATTTAAAATTCGGTTGAAAATCCATTTATACATAGACATTTTTAGAGTTTTAATCGATTAAATTATGAGTTAATAACGATATCAATTTACACTCCAAAATTTTGTAAGTGAATCAATTTATATTTTTTATAATTACATTCTACTGGATAAACATCATGCCAGAAATTTAGCTGGTACAATTACAAGACTCATGCAAAATTTTCAAACAAAATAAAAAATGATATGGTACGAAGAATTGATACAATTACAAAAGTTATAAGTTTTACAAAATTTTCAAAGGTAGTGATTTGTTTAGTTGTCTCGCACAAAGTCTTAACATCTAGTTTTAATATTAGAAGATTTTCCTCCAAATATTTTTCTTATTGGAAAATATGTAGTTGTATTATTTTATCTTATATCTTTTTTCATTTTGGAATATTGGTTTATCTTTTTCTAATGGTTGGTAATTCCCTTTATGGATTAGACTATTTAAAGTAAGTTATGAAACTTATTTAGAGTTGTCAAATATATTTATTGTGTAAGAAAAAGTGGTGCTTGTAATTTCCCAAATTTAGGAGAGGGACATGAATAAATCGTTATCACATCTGAATGAGATGAATCCTAAGGACATGAAAGTAATGTTAAAAAAAGACTTAAAAGAATTAAAAAGTTTCTACTTAAACCAATAAGGTGCACCTTCATTTCCGATGGCTCAATCATAAGAACTCTAAAGTTAAGCGTGCTTAGCTTGGAGCAATTTTATGTTGAGTGACCTCCTAAGAATTTTCCTAGAATGCATGTGAGTGAGGACGGAGCATGCTGAAAGGACTCGTATTGGTTTATGGAGGACATAGCATATTGAAAGAATTTGTGTGGGAAGCACTTTCAGTCTAATAAGCCTTTAATACAGTAGGGAAGATATTATCGTTAGAGGGAGCGAGACTTTCAATATTAGTGGATTATCTTTACTAGGCTCATTGCCCCTCAAATGTAGATGGTGTATCAATGAACTAGGTTACCAACTTTTAGTCTCTTGTACTTTTACTTGTTGGTGGTGTTTTACTTGTTTCAATTATTGTTTGTGCTTTTTCGTGCGACATCCGAGAGTGTGTGATGAGTCATCTACATGATTTTTCAAAATACATCCTCAAAATTTAAATGAATAAATTGACATTAATAAATTCATCTCAAGTACAAAGTCTTCCACTTTCTTTGTTCTTCTTAATGGGCAAAGGCATATACCCTTTAAGCCTTCAAGAGGTCTTCATCAAGGGATGACCCTCTTTTTTCCTAATTGTTCCCTCCTAATTCCCATATTTTGTACCCCCATTATGCAAAATTATTTCACATTAATTCCCATCTTTTATACCAATGGCTGTTGAAACTTGATTGTTTTGAAATTGGAATTGTGTTTCATGGGACTTAGGGTGGAGTATATTGCATAGTGCTGGTGAGATCAATGCTTCTTGAGAGTCGATCTCGCGCAACCTAATCTATTTCGCTTGGTTGTAGTTTCTTTGTTTGTATGTTAGTATGTTTGGTTTGTGGGTTTATACAAGTTAATCCTACCTGAACAAGCCTACAACTTGACCTAGTTTGTTAACTCCATAACTTTTGTGACGGTTCTTGATTCTAGACCGCATAGGTTCAATTGTGATGTTGCCTATGTTAGTATAGTGCTTTTGAATTTGGATCATATGGTGTGTTATTGATTCAAAGTCATTGCATACAAAATGCTCTTCATGAATCCCTTCATAATGTGAGTGGATATGATCATTGCATGCAAAGTGCTATCAATATCTTTCATCATTGTACAAGTTTTTCTATTGCTTGTCCAAGTGTAAGTGAAACAATAGGTTTTCCTAGATGAACCAGGGTTGAACACAGATAATTGATATCAAAGTTTTGTTCTAGAGTCTACTTATCAATTAGGCGATATAAAATAATAAAATAATAAAATAATATAAAAGAATGGAAGTATAAAACTACATCTACTTATCTACACGTAGAGCATGCTGTAAAGATAATTTAATGAGGTGGTTGAGATGGTGTAAATGTGAACTAACTTGTATTAAAGAATAGAGTGGAGGAGTGTCCAATGCTACCAGGGGAATAAGCTATATGACCACCTCAATGTGATATAGCTTGATTAACTAGCTTGTGGTTAAGATGTGCTCCTCTTAGAGTCATGGAATATCACACTTGGTTTATTGTCAGGATCTAAATGGCTAAGCAGCCAAACAAGGTATATCTAGAAGTGTTTACCTATAAAATTTATAGAGCTTCACGTTTAATGACAACAACTTCTCGACGCCTATTGCCCACACTTGTTCATTTTTTGGAATATAAATGATGGAAACTATCTCACAGAAGAGAAAAATCTTCCTTGCGTGTTTTAGCCATATCCTTGCTACTTGCCCTCTCGGGTAGTTGGTGTTATACACTGATCAAGTGATGAAAATAGTGCAACTAACTAATAATAATTATAAGTAAAGTTGCTTGTCAAGAATGTATCATAAACCTACACTACAAATAACACAATAACGGATGGAAAGTAAATAGATGGACAAAGTGAATGAGGTGTAAACTTATATTGTATTAAAGAATGAAGGCATTCGGCCACTATACAATATGAACAAATACAATGTAAAGAAATACAAAAATGGTAAGAAATAGAAGTGATATTAAAAGTTAGGGAGAAATGGGGGATGGACTCTTCTTCACTCAGCTTTCAAGCTTTCACTTTACAACTGATCGAAGAAGAGGAAAGAATACTTTACATGTGGTGGGAAGGCTACTCCTTCCATCAACTCTCTAAGGTTCCACCTACCTCTTCAAGTGAGTGGTTGACCCAATTAAGCTTGTAGTGGCTGGTCCATTCAGACGTCTAATCCCTCTAATGGTAAAGATAAAGTTCATTTTCATAGGCAGATTTAGGCGGAAAATATAATATTATGAACATGTTAGTGCTTAAAGTTGTCCATCTTGTCAAGTCATGTCAACTCCATCTATCACTTTTGTCTTTTAGTGAATCTCTTCTCACGTTTTGATGTGGTCTTCTCTCCTAGTTTTTACGTGAGTTCCTTCGTGATTCACCAACTTCTTCTTTTGTTGATAATTCTACGTTTAGACACTAAAAGCTGGGTAGAGCAGACATATTGCTTGTGTAAAGTTTATTTCTAAATAATTATGCATTTACAACATGAACTATACGTTTTGACACTCTTATCATGCATTTTGAACCCATTATTCTAGCTAAAAGGCTATAATAACTTGTATTTATATAAGTTATCAACCATCCTCAGCTCAAACGTTTACCACACTTTTTTGCTGAGTTACGGCTGTGCGGAGTAATCTCCACACATACAGTAAATTTTTCATCAATTCCATTACGCATAACACGTCTTCTAATACCAAATCAAACAACAAGCAAAGGGTATCTTATACCAAATTACACAACAAGTATAAGAAATCTCATACCACATCATACAACAAGTATGAGACATCATATTTTAGAACACGCAACAAGAATAAGGCATCCTACAACATATCACAAAGCAAGTGTGAGGTACCTCATCGCATAGGGTACTGAAATCATTTCTCAACAACCAATCAAGTTCATTTTCAAATTCAATTCATTGGTAAACCAATTCCATGCATTTTAGGAATTTGAGAAATATAATAATAATAATAATCATTGAACTTAAGAAATTCAAAGAGAATATGCAAAGATTCCAAACTTCATGAAAATTCATTTAGTTTGAAAACATTTTTAAGGAGAAACCACTTAAAATCAAGTAATCTTCTCGTGGAGCTCTTAGCTAAGAATCCCTTGTAATTTCTTGAAAATGGTAGCTCACCAAAAATCTTTGCAACTCCTTCAGCTTTTCTTAAGTAAATACAAGGTAAGAGTACCTCCTAAAATGGTCGAACTTCTCATGTTTATAAGTTCTCTGATGAAGTTTTCTAAATTGAAATGATGGCTTATGTCCGCCAGTGAGGTTCATCCAATATTAAAATGTTACGTGTTACTATCACCTCTTATCCGGAACTCAATTGGAGAACAAGGTCAAATCAATTTGTCGACCTTATGAGATCAGCTACTTCATGATGAAGGAAGCTCCCATCGCCTCTCAGCTCAACGCATAGCTCTTCTTAATGCATAATTGAAATGGCTAACCCAATTTGCTTCACAACACTTCCAATCGCCAACTCTAATCGCACGCAATCTCATCGCATAATCAATTCTTGTTGCATGTAGTCTTAACACATAGTTCATAATACAATTAGGGTCTCACACTTATTCTCCTTTTGAATGATAAGACTTAAACCTTTGAGAGGTATCTTTTTATTATTATTATTGAGGTGAAGTTTATGATAAATGATTTCAAGTATGTCTCCTTCTTCCATGTGTGATAGGACGATGATGGCACAATTTGCTTGTACATTCCCTAGCAAGTAGTGGCACTAGAGAAGAAATTTCTACTTTTGGTCTTTTGCCTCCTATCCTAAATAGTTTACTTTCCTATTGTCTCGTGATATAATTCTATAGTTGATTGCAATGGTTTTTCTACAAAAGAATTTGATAAAAGTTTTCAAATTGAAAAAAAAAATCATTTAATTAATAAAGTTAGAAATTGATTACATTTTGGTTCATATATTTCAAAATTTAATATTGTAACCTATTTATTTTAGAAATCTTTAAATTTATATAGAGGATATATTTTACGATTCTTTTTAGGTTAATTCATAAATATAGAACAAAATCTAAAAATATTTACAGCTTTGAGTAACAAAAAAAAATAAAAGCCCATGAAGCCACTATTATATTTTCATACATTTCATATTTTCCCTTGTTCATTTTGAATTTCGCTTTGAGTGCTTGTGCATCTTATTCATATTATTACTTCTTTTTCATATTCCTAGTTCTTGTTCACGATTTTTTAATCTCCTCTCCTTCATAATTATTTCTTCCTACTTTGTCATCTCTCATTCTTCAGCATAATCTTCTTATTCTTTTTTCATTATCAGGTATTGTGTCTTTCTTCTTCTTTTTTCACTATATGATCGTATATCAAGATTTAAATAATTTGGTACAAGATCATGTACCAAGATCGTTTAGATATTGATACACTCATGTACTCTGAATGATCGTTTACCAATATATAAACGATGTTTTAGACTATATTATATGATCATTTTAATTAAAAGTTTTTCACGCACGTGTGTGGCCAATTAATCGTGGAATATTTTGTTATTTCACGCTGTGGACTTTTTTCCTTTTTCAAAATTGTTCTATAAATTTTGTGTTTTGTTCTATTTTTTAAAAAAACATCTATTTTTATATAACATTAGATTTTATAAATATATATTTAGGAAACGATGACATTACACTCAACCATGATCTCAAACATTTCTTATATTTACTCATCGTATCATTTTTAATCAAAATAAAATATTTATTTATAATTCAAATCAACTAAGAATCTACATATATTGCAAATAAATGCTAGCTACCTACAAACTTCATAGTATATACCATATTCAAAAAGAAAACTTTAATTAGACCTAACAAGAGGAAATATTTTCTTTTATTTTTCGAAAAGCCATATACAAATACTTTTTGTTAAAATATTGTTTTGGTTTATTTACTCGAAAGCTTACTCGGTTTTATCCTTTGTGCTATCAAATATCAAATTTTAGTCTTTTTTTTTTTTTGTAAATCTCAAATTCAGTCTCTAATACTAATTTCTTGATGATATTTTGAAAAAATAAAAATGATCTACTATAATTGTATTCACATATGGTACTATTACATTTATTGTTATTATTGAACACATTCGATAAAAAAACATAACTTGAAAGAACTATTTAGAGTAAATATTTGAAAATATAAAGATATATGAACTAGAAATAATATTTTAATTTAAATGATTATATGAAATCAAATAACTTTTGAAGAAAACAAAAGTGTATATATATGTACAAAAGTGGGATAGCTTTTCCACCACATCTCTTTCTTTTCTCTCTACTTACATTTGTATCTATTGACAAACAAACAAAAGCAATATAAAAAAAAAAAAAAAAAATCAATGGCATTGACAAGGCAACCAACACCTTTAATGGGAAACCAAATAGATTGCATTTGTAGAAAAAAAAAATTAATGAAAAAGAAAGGGAAAAAAAAGTCATTTTCTTGGAATTTCTCTTTTGGAGGCTGAATAATATTGTTCATATTATGGCATTTTTATTGCAATGATGTGTCCTTCACTCATTGAATTTTGTCTCCCCAAACATATGGTCCAATATATTCATCTTTTCAACATTCCATCTCTACAATCATTTTGATTTTTGATTTTTTTTTTCAAACCCCATTAGGGTTTTAAGTTTGGTAATCTGATTAATATCAAATCCACTGTCTCTTTCAATCTGCATATTCATTTTCTTCTTTTCTTTGTCATAATCCTAATCCATATTCTTCACTTCTACTTTTCTAAATATATTTGAATTTATCTCATTGTACAATATTGAATAATATATTAACTGTCGTGGCTTGACATATCAACATTTAATTGAGTGATGTGACATAGGATTGATTATTAAAAGATAATAGTTTTATAACTTTCCCCAGGACACAATTGAAATATAATAATACATATTTAATTTAGTTTTAGAAGGATATATTTTAAAATTTATAAACTTGCCAAAAACATGTTTGATTAATATTTGTACAATTAAGAATTAAATTATTTGGCCTTGTTCTTATTTAGTTTGTTTTCCTGGTTGACCTAATTATTGAAATAAGTATAAAGTTGTTATTCTTTCACAAATATCATGGACTATTAATTTGTACAAAATAGTTTTAAAAATAATCACTAGAAGCTCCCTCTCTTCTTTGAAAGCTATTTTTGTGTTTGATTTTTCATTTCTTTTGAATGTCTCACCAACTAATCTTGGAGAAAATAAAACATGCTTTAGCACCATGTTTATGATTATGTATTTAAAAATTAAAAATAATTTAAAGTTCAAACTTGATTTATATTGAAAGATATATGTACCAAACAAGCAATATGACAATTGATGCAGCAACCAAAGCTAAGGCCAAAGAAAAGTAGATGTCATCCCATCTGTCTAGAAAGGTGTACCAAAAGATTTGGAGAGAAGAATGAAAAGGAAATTTATCAACTTGAATCAAGTATCCAATTCTAGTTCCTACATTATACTTATCCAATTCTCAACATGGTTTCCATAAGGATCAATGATGGCCATGTTAAAAAAAGAAAAGAAAAGAACTATCAATTTTACTTCATGTGTATCTTATTCTTTTGCATGCTCTTTTTGTCATTTTTTTTCTATAAATTAATAGGATGATTTGATCCATAAACTTCTTCATTCTCAACGTGTGCGACGTCGATTAAACTAAAATTTTGTTGGCATTGCATTTGTAAAATTTAGAAAACAAGAATTGCATACTTAACTTATTCATGCACATACATGAATTTTTTTATTCAAAATAATAATATATATGTAAGGTTAGTATGATATTTTCACACGTACTCATATACTTAAATTAGAATTATGGAGATCCAAAGGAGCAGCAAGCTTAAGAGACTCAGTAGGTAATGTCTCATGCATGTGCTCAAGATTTGAACTTGGACCCAATATTTCCTTGCATACCATGCCACTCTAGTCGCACTATGTTTCTTGTCTTCAATTACTTGCTACAGTTAATACTCTTTGGTGAACAAAATAAGCTAGTCTTTAGACACAAAAGTTTTAGCTAGTTATTAAATCAATTTAGTACTTTCACGTGTTTAATTGATTAAACAATGGATTTTGAGTATTTAGAGCATAAAAGAGGATTTATTTAATGAATAGATGCATTTTTAGCATTAAAGAACATAAAATTAGTAGTGTTCCAAAATTTAAAAGAGGATCGTAAAAGCCTATGTAATGTTGCAAAGTTGTGTTGTAACATTATATTTCAACTTACTATATGTTAAGTGTGTGGTGGGAAGATAAGACAACATGCTTTGATTACTATACAAGATGCATTTTATCTTGTCTTAATTCGTAGATTTATTATTGGTGTTCTAAGTATACAACTTTAGTTAAGCAATAAGATCACATGACTGTGCTTTAAAAAATGCTTACTATGCCTATGCGTTGCTACTTCTAATGATAGTCTGTGTTGTGTACAAGTTTTTCTCTCATTTGTCCAAGTGCAAGTGAAGCAAGAGGATCCCTGGGTAAGCCAGGGTCTGTTATGGATTTTGGTTGCTATTTTATTAAAGGCAAAATTGGAGCATAAATTCCTTATACATATTTATTTAGATTTGGTTGAGTACAAGTTTTTCTACTGTTTGTCCAAGTATAACCGAATCACTAAGTTTATCTGGGTGATCCAGAGTCGAACTCGAGTAAATGATATGAAAGTTTTAGTTCTAGAGTTTACCTATCTATTAGGGGGTATAAAAGAATTAATTAAATAGTATAAATAATGTAAGGATAAACTCTACATACTTATGTACACATAGAGAATTATGTAAAGAGGAATTAAAATGGTTGTGCGATGAAGATGCAAATTAGCTAATGCAAAATGGAGGTGAAGGAAGATCTGCACATTATCAGACGATTAAGCAATGCGAGAGCTTTGACGCAATATAACTGCTTACCAACTTACGATTAAAACGAACTCCTCTCAAAGTCTTTAAACTCGCATTTTGAGATTTAAGTGGCTAAGCGTGATTAGGCAATATATCTACAATAGTTCATTTATAATACTCGTAGAACTTCTCGTTTAAGGAAAGCAACCTCTCGGTGCCTAATGTTCGCATTTGTTCACCTTTCGGGATATAAGTATTGAAAGTTATCTCACTAAGGTGGAGTTTGTCAAACTCCTCCTTACGCATATTAGCCTTATCCTTGCTACTTGTCCTCTCAGATAGTTGACGATTGGCACTAGTCAAGCGATGAACATAGCTCAACTAATGTGATAAGAATTGTAAGCGAGACTTCTTATCAAGAACTTATCACCAACTTAAACTACAAATAACACATTGACAAGTGAACAGTAAAAAAGTGATAGATTGAAAACGTATAAACAACATATATTACAAAAAAAAAAAATGCAACTAAAAATGGCAAGAAAAGAGAATGGAAAGTATTAAAAGTTAGAGGAAATGAGAATACCAAATCTTCTCTACTTAGAAGTTGAGTTCTCACTCTACAATCTGACCGAAGAAGAAAAGAATGGGATTTACAAACGGCATAAATGCTACTCTTTTTCATCTCTCTCTAGGTTTTTGGCCCTTGCAGTCTCTTAGGTCTATTCATATCTCCTTCTCTCTTGGTAGATATAAAGTTCTTTTATAGGCATTTTTTTTGCAGAAAATTTCTATTATTGTGATCATTTTAGCTTTAATAGCAGCTTTGTCACGTCACATCCATCTTTAGCTATCATTCTTGTCATCTAGTGAATCTTCCTCACATGATGATGTGGTTCCTCGCCTAGAGGTGTTAGTCACCAAACGAGTTTCCACCATGTAGCCTTTGCGCAAGATGTTCCATGTGATTCACGAGTTACTTTCTTTCTAATCATCATTTGTTAATACATGAAAATCACATAAAATAAGCATAAAGCTTATGTAAGATGTATTTCTAAATACTTATGAATTTGCAAGATAAGTACATGTTTTGACGTCCTTACCATGTATTTCGAACCCATTATTCTACCTAAGATGTCATAATAATGCGTATTTTTACAAGTTATCAGGGAGCCTAAACTTTTATATTGTAAAAGTCATAGAATTCGAGATAGTTGATTCTTGATAAGCTATGTACTTGTGATACTCTTCAATCTTTATAAATGAACTTTTTAATTAGACTAAAGGCCCTCCAGATGTAGGTGTGATTACATCGAACTGGGTTACCAAAGTGTTCGGGTTCTATTCTATCTTTCACTCTGTTACTCATGTTCTTTCCTCAGTTATTGTTCTTTCCTCAGTTATTAGCTTGAGCATTAACTTAAGCCGTCAAGTAATTAATTATGACTTAGTTTTTTTAATTGGTATTAGAGCGGGTGACTGTTGGTTCATTGAGTCTCAATGGAGTCGATCAAGGAAGGTGGGGCTACAACTCATCCTCCAGTCTTAGATGGAACGAATTACTCATATTGAAAAGCTCGAATGATTGCTTTTCTCAAATCTATTGATTATAAAACTTGGAAAGCTATTGTGACTAGATGGTCTCCTCCTCAAGTTACTGATAAGATTTGAATTCTTAGTCCTAAAACAAAAATTGAGTGGCAGTGGCAAACGATGAAGCTTCAACTGAAAACTTACAAGCCTTTATGCAATTTTTAATGAGATGGATCAAAACGTATTCAAATTAATCAACACATGTACATCTGCAAAGGAGGCCTAGAGTATCTTGGAAGTAACTTATAAAGGTACTTCTAAATTGAAAATGTCATTACTGCAACTCTTAGCGTCAAAACTTGAAGCCCTCAAAATTTAGAAAAAACTTATTCATTGGTCAAACAAATTTTCTCACCTAATTTTGGGCTAAATATTAAATGAATCTATCAACAAAAACTAGTCTTAGTGGCAAAATCGGGTCAAACGTAGAAAGCATGTTAGATTTCTCAATTAGCTCGAGGGTAACCAATGGAGGGTTTGTTATACTTTGTTATGAATAAAAGACAATTGCACTAACTTAAATTAAGTAAACAATCAAGATTAGAAAACCTAGCTTAGGTCGTTACGAAATTTCTCTATTTGTAATATTTGTTCATCGAATTCTCATCGTCAAACTTAATATATCAGTTACTGACAATTTGTATAAATACAAGTTATTAGAGCCTTTTAGATAAAATAATGAGACCAAAATGCATCATAAATGTGTCAAAACGCATAACTTATGTTTTAAATTCATAAATATTCAGAAATACACTTTATATAAGCATTTACGTCTATTTCACCATGATTTTAGTATCTTAAACCAGGATTAGGAACAAAAGAAGAAGCTAGTGAATCGTAGAGGATGCGAGAAGATTTTATCGACAAGCGAGAAGAGGTTCGCTAGATGACAAAAGTGGTAAATGGAGTTTATGTGACTTGACACAGGTAGCTTTCGATGCTGAAATGTTCAGAAGAATAGATTTTCCGCCTAAATCTGCCTATAAAAAGGACTTCATTCCCATCAAGAAGGGTATGCATGAATGAGCCAAATCAAAGAACGGCGTTTGAATGGATTGCTAAAACAATGCCCAAATAGGCCAAAATCCTAGAGAGTCGGTGGAAAGGAACAGTCTTTCCACCATCTGTAAAGGATTTCTTTCTCTTCTCCGATCAGTCCATTAGTGAAAGCTTGAGGTTTAAGTGAAGAAGATCTCATTTCTCATCTCTCCTAACTTATAATGTTATTTTCTATTCTTTCCATTTTTCGTATTTCTTTACATTGTATTTGTTCATGTTGTACATTGGTTGAAGACTTTTATTCTTTAATACAGTGTATATTTATATCTTTTCAATCCATCACATCTTTACTGTTCACCCATCCTTGTGTTATTTGTAGTTTATGATATATGATAGATTCTTGATAAGAAGCTTAGCTTATAATTCTTATCCTGTTAGCTTAGTTATTTTCATCACTTAGTCAGTGTATATCACCAACTACCCGAGATGGCAAGTAGCAAGAATATGGCTAATGCACCCAAGGAAGAGTTTGGAGACAAACTCTACCTTAACGAGATAACTTCCATCATTTGTGTCTCGAAATGAGAACAAATGTGGGTATTAGGAGTCGAAAGGTTATCACTCTTAAACGAGAAGCTCTATAAGTCTTGTAAGTAAACTCTTCTAGATATACCCTATTTAACTAGGCTTAGTCATATAGATCCCGAGAGGTGAGTAAATGTGGCGTTTGAAGACACCGAGAGATGCTTGCTTTAATCATAAGCTAGTTAACTAAGTTATATTGCATCAAGGCTTTCAATCTTACAACCACCTTCATTATTCCACCTTTACGGATTTTCTAGTGTAGATAAGTAGATATAGTTTAAACTTACACTCTTTTATACTATATAGTTTATTCTTTTATATCACTTAATTGAAGAGTATATCCAGAACTAAGCTTTGATATCAATTTCATGTAATCAATTTTGGATCATCCAGATAAACCTATTGTTTCACTTACACTTGTGCAAGCAATAGAAAAACTTGTACTCAACGAGGACTTAGGAATTACATTATGAAGAGATACATAGCGAGCATTTTGCATGCAATGATATTGATCAATGACTAATCAAGTAGAATTAAATACCAACATATGCAACAACACTATTTCCTAAGTTTGAACGAAGTTAACCAATCCAAGTCAAGTTTTTGGCTCCGTTGAGTTGACAACAAGCACTTACACCTAACCAATTTAATTAGAGAAGCTAATTACATGTATTGTTCCAATTAAATAATTATTCCAATTCAACAAGTTGAAAAGCATATATGTTGAATCTTCCTAATCACATTAATATCTAGAGATCGTTAAGGTGGAAAGACCGATTTTCAAGTACCTAATTGAGTATTCGTTAGGTACAATAGTAAGTTGATTAGAGCAAAATTCATTTAATTTGAGTAGCAAACCAACCTAACATATTGCTTATAAAAGAGTGTAAGTATAGATCAAATATTATAAAATTTTTGTTTGTAACCCAGGTTCCATTTATATAATCTATGGAAATAATGAAATTCTTAATTTAGTCCTTAAACCACGATAAAAACATAAAAAATGAAAATTTAACGAGGAAAAAGCCAAAAAACTTATATGATCTTCAACATATCTAATCGAAGCTTTGTCCTCTCTTATTTGTTCATCTCACAGAAAATGCTAAAGGACTGAAAAGTTATTTATCTCTTATTTTTTTGATATATATATATATATATTATACTCATAACTATATTCGATAATAATTACACAGCAATAATAAGGACTTTTATTTATCTTTTGTTTCCACATGAAAGGGTAGCTTTCAAACAACATTTTTTATACATTATTGCTGTTGTTATTTTGAAATAGAAGACATGCATGAACTTAAATAGTACTTTTTTTTTTTGGCTTTATTGAAACATATAGTACAAAATTATGTATATTTGAATTAATTCAACCCAAAATATTAAAAGAAAAAAGAAAAAAAAATCATTGCTTAATTTGAAGCCTACCATATATCAAAGAGTTATCTAAAACTAGACTCAACTTTTGTTCAAAAAAACAAATGAATCTTCATTGTTTATATATGATATAGATTGGTTGGTTGGAATACATTAGTCATTTAATTTCTTGCCTAAATTTTCTCATCCAAACTATGTCTTATAATTGACCTTGAAAAGTGTTGATTAATTCTAATTTTTGTTTATAAATAAACATATATATAATATATATGTATTGCGAAATTCGTTTTCTATCTCTTTTCTACATATTTCAATTCCCAAGTTGCTTAATTCCAAAGATATTCAACTACCAAATGCCGTCTTCAATGCGTATAAGCATTGGAAAAAATGGCCTAATTAATGTCAATTTTTGTAAATACTATATATACACATACATATGTAACTGTCTTCATTTATTTTTTAAAAAAAAATCATAATTAATGATTGAAGTTTTAATAAGAGACTTAACACACAATACAAAAGGTTATATGATTTTTCTTTGGACGATTTTCAAACCAAAGAGCATAATCCAAATTATACATCTTTATCGCATTGAACTTATCTTATGAATATATCATTGTGACTCCAAAATATGCGTTAAATCAATTATTACTTTCAAAGCTTAAATCTTTCCATATCTAACTTTAACATTAAAGAGTGTATAGTCAAATTTTATCCAAGGTGCAAATTTACCATTTAGTATTTACTTTTTAGTCAGAAATAATTATTGGTTCAAAATGGTAAACAAATGCATACGTTCACTATGTGACCCTCCCTTTCTCATTGTTTAAGATAAGGTTAATTATAATTATTATTGCTTTAGTTTGACAATCAGATGGACAACTTAGACACAACATCTCATTTCTCGAAGTTTGAACAATGTATTTTTCTTCTCATATATTAATTAATCAACCCATATATTATCTTAATACACAATACCTATCCATTTATTTGTGTTTCCAAATTGACTAGCTACCAATGAAATATTATGATCTCATCTAAATTTCGAAACAATAGAATATCAAGTCTATATGCCTTTAATTTCTAGTAATTTTTAACTTAAAACAATTACACATATATATAATATATAATTTATTGGGATTTAGATTATTTTGGAAAAAAGAATAGAAAAATGGGGTTTTGAATGGTAAGTCCTTGATTTTCTCATTTCGAATGGAAACTTCTTGATCTTCCCAACTATGGATTGAAATTTTAGTAAAATTTGTGTATGCCTATTTGATTGGATCAAAGAGAGAATAGATAATAGAAAATGGTTGGGGTGTCTATTTTCAAATTGTCTTTGGTTCTGTTTTCCAAAACTTATAAGTAAAGATAATAAATGAAATGGTTTAAGAAAACAAGAAGTATGAAAAAGAGAACAAGACAAAAGAAAAAAAGAAACTCGAGTCAAATTCTTTTTCAAAAAGGAAAAAGGTAATTAAAGTGTTGTTAGATTGGGATTGAATATTTTGGTACTTATATATATCAAACAAGAATTTGCTCAGTCTTCATTGATAATTGCTAGTCAACTTATGAAAAATATTAATTTTAAAAGAAAAAAGAAAAAAACTTTATTATGTCACTTTAGGAATTTTCTTCCCCATGGCTGATTTCTCTTGGAAGGAGAGGAGAAAGAAAATAAGTAACCATTAAAAAAAAAAAAAACTTTGTTAGGATTAAGTATAGGGTTTAATTTAATTATTTCCAAGTGGAAAATAAACATGTTTTAGTGAACCAATGAATGGATTAGTGTGCACAAGAGAAAGGGAATAGAGGGAATAGAGGGAATAGCACACCAACCTTGTTTTCATATTTATAAGCAATTAATAAAATATTGTATGTTACTGGAAAAATATAATATAATATGATTTTACCGAGAAAAATTGCACCAATTAATACAATTTAGAAAAGTATATAAAATTTATAGCACGAGGAAACAATATTTGCAAAAACGCCAACTTTTGACCACCCGTTATATGTTAGATCTTTTTGAAATTCCAATTTTGCACATTGGTTTCCTTTTCTCCTTGACTTTCACTAATTTTGAACTTTGGTTTCCTACTTGGTTGGTTTTGTTCGTCTTTTCTCAACAAGTTTATCCATATTTTCAGTTGTGGCCTTTGTTCTATACATTTTGTACTATTTTTAAGAGTCCTTTCAAGAACCTAAAATCATAGAATAAAAAATTACACAACATCTAGCAGTAAGGTAAATAAAGCATGTATCATTTATACTATAAGTAATCAGCCACTCAAGACTATTACTGATAGGATGCTAATTCTATCTCTTTCCTTTGTTCATTTATACTAAAATCAAACAACTACAATGTAACTTTATAGACAAATTACCTTGATATATCAATCATAGCTGTATATTAAGGATGTCACTTCGGTGATATTCTTCTACTATTTAACACTGATATATACTATTAGTAGATGGTATCGATGATATCCTTCTACTGTTATTAGTACACTTATAGAAGATATCAGTGATAGTAATTGATAGCACATTTCTCTAATCGAAGGTTAGTTTGCCCTTTAGTGACTTTTATTGATAGAAGTTATTGTTGATAGTCGCTATCAATGACAATCTCAATTGATATCAGATTTCCCAAATTCAAAGTTGTCATTGATAGCATTTATCAGTGACAGAAATTCATAACAACTATCAGTTGTTATAATTGATAGACGCTATCAATGATAATATCAATTGATACCACATTTCTCAAATTCAAAGTTGTCATTGATAGAATCTATCAGTGATAGAAATCATAAGAATTATCAATTTTTATAACTGATAGTAGCTATCAATAAAGCATTCAATTTGAGAAGTCAAAAAAGAAACACTCGTAAGGGTGGCAAATAAAAAGTTAATTATCAATGATAGTAACCATCAGTGATAACAAATGATAGCATCTATCATTGGCATTCATTGATTGTAACTATCATTTATAGCTTTCAACATGAGAAAATCGAAAAGAGGTGTGCATGTGAAACAATCATTTCTCAAATTGAAAGTAATCATTCATTTCTCAAATTGAAAGCTATCAATGATAACATCTATCAGTTATAAAAGTTATAAGTGATAACAACTATCAATGATAGTCACTATAATTCGTAGTCACTACCAGTGATATATACCATCAATTATAGGTTTTAATTTGTTTAAAGATTGTTGATAAAAAAATTATTTTAAAATAATAAATATATTAAAAAATATATAACATTAAGAATGAAATATGACTAAAAAAAATGTTCCTAAAGTTTGCAGTTTATGTCAACAATGCTACTAAACTTTGAAAGTTTCAAACTTGCCCTAATTGTCAAAAATAGAACATTTTGACAAATGTTTTATACTTCATAGAAAAATAAGTGTAATTAATTATGTCTGTTAGTAGTTTTGTTCTATGGAGTATAAATAATTAGTCAATTTTTTTATTTTGAAAGAAACCCTACAAGATATACTTACCATTAGATTTGGATAAAAATAGTTAATTTTTTTTTGTTTTAAAAGGAGAAATTGTCAAAAATAACAATTTTGACAATATTTAAAACATATAGCAAAATTTTCAAATTCTATCAATAATACACATTGATAGACACTGATATATTTCTATCAGTGACATAGATAGATAATGATAAAAGTCTATCACTTTTTATTATTGATAGAATCCAAAATTTTGTTACAGCTTGTAAATATTTTATTTTATTTTAATGTTTTTAAAAATGCCTTAAAGTATTAAAAAAATTCATGAATACCTTTAAACTTAGAGAATTTTTAAAAATACTCTCATTGATCTAAATTTTACCCCACAATTTTCAACGTCCAAAATAAAAACCAAAATTTTAAGTTAAAGTATAAAATTCTACTAAATTTCACAAAATAAAAAATAAAAAAAATACTAAAACGATAATTAGTCAATAAAAAATGAATTTAACTATTAACACGCTAAACTAATTTATGAAAGTTTAAGGTTATTTTCAAAGTTTACTATGTGTTAATAGTAAAATATGGTTTTTATTTGACTAGTTATCAATTTAGTATATTTTATGGAAAAATGCTACTTAAAATTTTGAGAGATTTTTTTAGAATTTTATGTTTTAACTTTAAGTTTTTGTTTTGATCGGTGAGAAAGTTGTTGTAAATTTTGAATTAGTGAGAGTATTTTTAAATTATTGTTTTTAAGTTTAAGGATATTTATGAAACTTTTCAATCATTTCTCGAGGTGCTTTTTTAGATAAAATTTTGACTGTTTCCATCCAAAACTTTAGGTAAGGTTATTTTTTTAACCTTTTCTTAAAATTTAAGGATTTTTTTTTCAAAAGTTTAGGAGCATTTTTTACACAAACAACAATACTTAAGTGTATTTATTATAGATTAACTGAAAATATAATTACGACATTGAAGCCAAAGAATATTGATCATACCACCATAGAAATGAAAATGTTAGTTCAAAAGAAAAAAAAATGAAAGTGTCTAAAAGAAAAACAATAGAAATGAAAATGCTAATACTTTGATTTATGTTGTCTACTAGAACTTGTCTAAAATCAAAATATAATTATCTTTTTTTAAAAAAAAATTGTCATATGAAAATATTTAATGAAAGCTATTTTGAGAAGGCAATCATGTAAAAAACACTAAATTAAACTATTTCATATTTTTAGTGACGGTTATAGGTTAATTTTCATAAATATAACAAAACACTAAAATATTTAAGGTCTGTATAATAATATCAAAAAGCCTATGAAGACAGCCATTTTTAAAAAATATTTCAGTTTTCCTTTCCTTTCATCTTTTTTCTTCTTCTCTTCTTCTGCATTTTTTCTTTTCTTTTCCATTGTCTTTCTTCGCTTCTTCTACAATTTTTCTTTCATATTTTTCTGAAATCATGATCTTTGTTTTCAATCAATCATAAATCTTGTATTTTTTTTAGATTGTTATTTAGTTTAGGATCGTGTACCAAATATAAAATATTTTTAAAAAATCATTGAGATATTGGTACACGATCGTTTAGATTTGATAGTCAAATCTAAACGATCAAGTATCAAAGAATCTGTTTTAAAAATCCTTTAGATGGGTAGCCAAAATAATATAAACGATCGTGTTACCATATCTAAATGATCGTCTAGCCAAATCTAAACGATCGTGTATCGAAGGATCTCCAAAGAACCCTCGAAGTCTTCCTCGTTATTTTCAAGGTGAAAATCAACATAGAGTTGTGAGCTTCTGTGATTTGGTTTGGTGAAAGGGAAAAGCTTTTGAGAGATTTTTTTTTTCTTTTGGAACAAACTGAGATTGTAAAATACAGTGAGAATGTTTCTAATTTAAGTATAAGAAGAAAAATATGATCAAGTGTTTTGAAAATTTGCGTTTTGGATAAGAGGATGTGTTTCAAAGTAACACTTTGCGATAAGAAATTAGCATTTGAATCAATCCACATAAAGGATTAAGAGATAAAAAAATATGATTAAGTATAAGTTTTGCGATTAAGAAGTTAATTCACGGGAAATTTTGAGAAAAGAATGATTTGCGATATGACCTATAAATTTAAATGCTCAAAGTGAAAGAGTCTTCGCGAGAAAAGGTTGGGTAGTCCGCAAAAAGAGTTTTTGTGTTAAGACCTTCAAAAGCCATGTTAAATAGTTGAAGTTATTCGCATAATAGAGTTAGGCGAGAAGAAAGTTCTGGCAAAGAAAATATCAAATATGATTTAACATGGGTTAACGTGTAAGATTAAAGATTTAAGCATGTATGAGTTAATATTAAATTTACACATGTACAGTTTTAAGTAGAAGTTGGTGAACTAAGAAGAGTTTAAACATGACTAAGTTAGTTTAATGGCTCTATAAATAGAGAACTTGGTAATTAAGTAAGCACAAAGATTTTATTAAAAAAAGTTAAAATGCTATTGTTTTGCTTTGGCAAGGAGAAGAAAAACAAAGTATTAAGTATTGCAGTTTGTTCCGCGAAAAGAGAAGGGAGAGGAGGATCTTTGGTAAAGTGTGGTGAGTGTTTTCTCTCAAATGAATTTATGTTAAAATCTTTATTGTAATTTCTCTTTACTGATTTGAAAGAAGAATTCAAAATGAGAAGTATTTCAAAAGAGACTTCTATGAAAATTTTATATGTTTTGAAGCATGATTTATAATGGTAAAACTTGATTTTTTATGATTACGATTTCAATACTATAGAATGCTTTTCAAACCATTAGTTATTTTTTTTAAAATAATGCTAACTTTTATATATACATAAAGAGTCAACCATGGGGTGTACAGGGCTACATGGTGATAAGAAGTTGGCCTATGCATTGAAAGGAGCGTATAAAGTTTAGTGACCTGAGCAACAGGGACGGATCTGTATGTTCTCGATGCTGTTGAAACAATAGTCTAAACCAAAGTAATGAGACCAAGTGTAAAGAACGATTCAGGATCCTTGACGAAAAGAATAATTGAGTAATGGGTATTTATGCGAAATAAATATTGATGTCATTTGTATGTTTATCTAACTTTATTGTAAAAATGATTACATACGTTTTGATATGTTTTGCAAAATGAAGTATTTATTAATAAACTGATTTGTATTGGAATTTGTGATTTTGCAAAAATGATTTATCAAAGGGCATTGCGAAAACGACTTCATAAAATCTCACTAAGTCTTTTAGACTTACGTTTTAAAAATCTCATCTTCTAGGAACATGTGTTTAGGCCAAGTAGAGAAGGAGGTTAAAGGGCTTGCGGCGAGTTGAGAAAGTCACCAGGCATTTAAGAGTTGTTATTTATGTTTGGTCAAAGTGTTGTAATTGTATATTTTTAGCTTGTTATTAATAAGTATATGTTTTGGTTATGTTATTTATCATATTTGGCGTTTAAGGTTGGCTACCATTGCATTTTGAGTTTTGTTGATAGTTTACAAGGAGTTGAGAATAAGCTTAGCTATCAGACCAGCTGCACAAAGCTAAATCGCATTCTATTCGCACTACATTATGTGTTTGGGTTGTCTTGCGGATTAAGGTGTGACATTGTATCTTAACCATCTTTCTCAAGAAGATGGGGGAAGTTATCAAATAACTCACTCTCTCTCCCTCACCTAGAGTTATTCTATTAATTAAAAAATATATTCAATAAAATAAAATAAAATAAATTTAAATTTAAACCATATTATATCTTATATAATATAAACTTTATATTATATCATATATAATGTAACAAATAGTTTATATGTTTCATATGACTTATAGTTCTAATATAAATCAAATTCATATTAATTTTGACCCATAGTTTATTTATGAATCTTATTTATATTAATAATAATAATATTATTATTATTATTATTTGAATCATATTCAAATATTAACTTCTCTCGTAAAAATTTTAAATTATAATACATCAAATACATTATATTAAATGTATCATAAACAATTTATTCCCTTTAATCAATTTGAATCATTCAAATTAAATCAAAATACATTTTATTCTCATTTATCCTTCTCGAGCTAACAAGAGGACCTTATGGACCTATTGATTGATGCTCCAGTGAAATAAGATTAATTAATTAAACTCTTTAATTAAATTAATCTTTATTCATTAACTATTAGTCATTTCACTAAAGACTAACAATTGCACTCTTCTTACTATAGACATATGTTGTGTTCATTAGATATAACCAATCAACAGCGCAATGACCCTTCACAGATTGTTTGTAAGTACATTTAGGCCAAAAGTTACCGTTTTGTCCCTATAATTACATCTAACTCCTTAAGTACCATTGATTCCTCTAATAAACAATAAGTTATAGTCCCACTATAACTGAACTCTTCTCGAGTCAAGAGAGAGTGTGGCGTCACATTGTTCAAGCCCTGGAATCAGCCCTTAAGAGAGAAATTTCTCTACTTACTCTATCTATAGAGAATGAGTGAATTCTTTCTTGTGTAGTTGTGTTCTCAACTCTCCAATCAAATGAATCACCAAAATGGTAGGTATATTGAGTAGGTGACATAGGTCACCCATGCAAATCAAACGAATCACCGAGCGATACAAGTTTATTAGTGGTAGTTTTGCTATATTTGTAATTTTTTTAAAATTTTGTCATATCCTTAATTATTATGGTTGAAATGGTTATCCATTCCAATTTTTCAATAAAATTCGTAAAATTTATATAATTGTTGGTTTAAAATTTTAAATTAAAAGAATAGAAATTGGGAATGATTATGGATTTTGCCTCTGCATACTAAAAATAATAAAGCTATGGAAGGGAACATGAGCACATGAAGGACTCTTTTTAATCAATTCCTTCGTTTCATAAATATATATAGTTAATAATCAATGTATTTAATAATGGTCTCTTATTCTTATGATTATAATATATATATATATATATATATATATATATATATATATGACCAACAAATGTTTATTCTATCGTGAATAAAAGAGAGTAATATTTTATGATATTTATAAATATTTTCATTTATCATTTAAAACAAACTCTTGTTTCTTTATATTTAATTTTTACTTTCTAAAACTATAAATAAAAAATTATATTCAATTTCTTAAACGTTTCTTGAAATTAAGATATGAAAAGGAAGGTAATTAATATATACACTTTATGGAATACTCAAAACAATAATATGAAAAAGAGAAACATGTACATCATAGACAACTCAAGCATTCAACTTTATCAAATTAATTATGACCTATTGTTTTGTATTCATTTAAAAAAAAAACGGACCACTCAAACAAGGAAACAAAAGTCCATCCCCAATAAAACCCATTTTCCTTGGTTGTGTTCTTTAGAGAAAGAAAAATAGGTCCATATGTCACATGAGTTGATATATATATATATATATATACACACACCCTCTTTAATTATTATATATGATCTAAAAGGAATATACAATATGTGATATTATCAAAGAAGAAAGAGGCCATAATAACAATAATGTTTACAATTTGGAGTTAATAGTTTTTAACATATGTATATAAATGCAACCAACTTGCCTAATATTATCCCTTTGCATTGTCTATGCAAGATATTATTATAAGGTAATAATGTTGTTTTTATTCATTACCTTATGCATTTAATTTACTTTATTATTGCCTTTTCTTTTCATCTCTAATTAATTAACTTTATACATTAATATGCAAATTTATTGTCTTTTTTTTTCAGCTTCTTAAAAGCCTTTTTGTATTATAATTAACTAAACTTTCCTTCAATCAAAGCATTTTTTTTTATTAAATTGTATATATATAAGTTGAAAAAAAGGGAAATTTGAAGTTGAGATGTGCATATAGTAATAATGGTATATCAAAGTCTCTGTCTTCTTTATTGTACAATGTGTAATAAACTTTAAGACAAAATTGATGGGAAAATTTAGAAGGATAGAGAAGAGAGACTTTATAACTCAAAATAAAAAAATAATGTATCTCTTTCACTCAAAAACTTTTGAGTGTGATTGGGGGGTTGGGGAAAAACTCCATTAAATGAATTCAATTTGAGAGAGAAAACAGATATAGATAGTGAGAGATCTTTGGCAATAAATGGGGAAGGGATTTGAGAACGTTTTAGGTTGTTTTTCAATTATAAAAAGGGAAAGGGCAACTCAAAAATTTATGGTTTGGTTCAAAACTAAAAACAAAAAATCTAACATTAGAACAAAATGAACTTCATAGGGTTGGCCAATGGCAATTATGGAACAAATTGAGATCATTCGGGTTTGGAAATTTATTTCCATGAATCAATAAGTTATTTTTCGACCTATTCTTTTATTATAAACGTTTTTAAAAGAGTTTCTAACGTAGAATTGTTTCAAAAGGGAGCACACTTAATCTAGAACGTACACATTGTCGGTATAGATAATAACTTTTATTTATTTTAAGTTTTCCTTAACCCTACGACTTTTATATACTTTTAGATGTGGTCTCGTGTCAATCATATATGTACATATATCTTTTCTTAACCTAAGGTGTTATATCGACAAACGTTAACCAGTGATTAAGTCATCTATTTTGAGAATGTAATTTATATCTTACCTATAATAGGGATTGTTTTGATTTTCATTGTTACTTTATAGATAGAAGTATATGGGAACATATTTTTCTTTCAAAGAAGAAAACAAAAGAGTAATGATCATTGATAAAAACTAGGGTTTTCTGTTTCACACTGTGGGAAAAGGTGTGGTGCATAATTTGGCCATTAATTTTATGACAATATCATATTATACATAAGATATATATATATATACACACACAAACCTATTGATCTCTCTTAAATGACATTGACACCACACCTGATCTGATTTTCAGGATGAAAATAACTAAAGAGAGGACATAAGGACAAACTTATTACTTCATCCCACATGCAATAATATCCTAATTTTCTATTTATTTTATTGAAATTCTCTCTCCTCTGTGCTAATGGGTGATCAATCTGTTGTTTTGTATGAAATGATTAATCAAATATTTATATGAAAAGAAGAAGTGGGAACCCCACTTTATGTTTATATATTGTTCATAAATTTCTTACCCAAAGTAAGAGGCAATGGGAGTGCCCCACATTTTGTAGGTCATCTATGCCCTTAAATCCTTGAGGAACCCTTTAATTAGTCCTTATTGGAAAAAAAGTTGCTTTCTCTTCACTTTGGCAGAGATATTCCCATGTGGAAGTTTGGTGGGAAAGATGGGAGTGGACAAAATCTACCTTATAATAAAAGTATGGGTATCATTTAATTTTCTTTTAAAAAAAAATCAACCCTTATTGTTATTATATTGTTTATCACAAAAAAACATGTTACTTTTTTCCTCCCTCTCTCTCTCTCAAAAAATATATCAAATAAGAAAGAAAGAAAAGAAAAACCCTAAAACAAAGGGCTTTGGACCCCTACAAGTTGCACCTTGGCTTTAGGACAAAAATTTATTATTTCCCATCACCTTGAAAGTGTCCCATGTTTGCTTCTTAACACACATTTTCTCTTCCTCCTTCATCACATCTAGGGTCCCATCCCACATCATTCTCTAAGTTTTGTGGACCTATTCTTTACTTTAATAGATTGTGGATTTAACAGAGATATGGTAGATGGGATGTAGAGACAAGTCATTATTTCTTTTAACAGTTTGTATACATATATATATATATATAGCATCGTCATTCTTTTTTAACTCTTTTTAATCATTTATAGTTGTGTCTCTCTTAAGTTATGAAATGAAAAATTGATATTTGGTTAAATGGTAAAGCTGTCTATTTAATTTAAAAATGAGATATGAAATTAGGAGAAATGCACTTAATTGTACTAATGTGGGTCTGTTGGAATAATTTTGTAAAAGAGATTGAAAGATATTACTTCTTTAAGACATGGAGAGGGAGTACTATTTACTTTAGCTAGGAAAATTAATGTTCATTTTGTGGGGAAAGAAACAAAAGTGAAACCAAGGATGAAAGGGAATTTTGTGCAAAAAAAGTGTATAAAAGTATGCATAATTGCACATGCCAACCTTATTAAAAACCTCAAACTTAATTAAACTAAGGTTAGTGCCTAGCTATCTACTTTCTTTTCTAAATATAAAGAGGTTTTTTTTATTAAAAAACTTTAAAAGAGAAAAAAAAAAAACAAACAAAAGATAAGAAACTTGAACCCATCATTGGGTGGAATTTTGGAAGTTGATTGCAACCTCAAAGCTAAGTTTAGTGCATACCTAACTCATACCATAGGATTCAATAATTATGTCTCACTCAATTGCCAATTTGTAATTAAATTATGTATATAAATATAAACAAATTAAACCAATATTAGTTCACCATCCAATATGGATGACATTTATGCCATAGCTTTCTATATGAGAGAGAGAAGGGGATTATATTCTACTCCAAATATTGGGTTAGTGGTCACCCCAATGATATATCTATTACAAAATATTTGACCTTTTTATACCTTTAAGGATAGGATTATTTGAGGAAGATCTAGTTGGAAGGCCCTTTTTGTTTGCTATATACTAAAGATATATGTAAAATATGTGAAAATAACCCTACATAAGTATCAATATTTTTTAAAAAATATAATACAATAATACATGAGTTTAAATATGTACCTAAACTTTCTAAATCTAATAATATTCTTACACAAGGATTTGAAAATGCAACAAACCCTAACTAGATAAACGAGGGTAATTGCAAATATAAACAATTAGGTCTTGTGAATGATTTAGTACACACTAGCTAGAATTTGTTAGTGATAAAGCTAATTATCACTAATAGGAGTTTATAGTAATAAAGTTTATCGCTAGTAAATAATTTTGTTATATTCGCAATTTTTCTAAATATTATTATACATTCATTAGTATATGTAAAAGTGTAGTATATTACATTTAAATTTCAATGTAAAAATTATTAATACCGTTTTATCATAACTCAACAAATATAAGTATGTTAGGGATGTTTAATGAAATTATGGAAGACTTGGAAAAAAAAAGGGATAATATGTTATCTTTCTTTATATTTTCTTGTTCCTTCAAAATTTCTTGGGAAAGGGAAGTATTTGAACATGCAAGTTTAAGGGAAAAAGACAGCACTGTGAGGAGACTTGATAATCAATAAATGCATACTTAAGAAGTGGGGAAATTTGATTGAATCTTTAACCAAATTACAATGTTCTTATGACTTATAAAATGATAATGAAACACCACTTTTGTTAGATAATATTATTCCATTCAATAATGCATCACCTTTTTTGCATAAATATTCAATATGCTATTTCTTCCCCCTTACAATAATTGCTACACCCAACATGAAATAGCAACAAATCTTGATTGTGATTTTTACTTACCTCTCCCCCCCTTTATTTTATTACAATCTTCTTCTCAATTTTCAAAACATATTTCCAATATTTGACTTGTTTTATTTTTTATTTTTAAAAGTTGTGCTTTTTTTTCTCATTTTTCTTCAATTAGGGTTTTTCATTTTTCTTAGGTAAACCATTTAAATTTTAAGCCGTAATTCCAAAAAAAAAAAAAGTGGTCAAAAACGTTTTTTTTTTCCAAAACTTGATTTGATTTTTTTAAAAAATACTCATTAAAAAAAATTAAAACAGAAGAACCAAGAGATGGAACTAATTAATGTGTATAAGCTTGTTAATATTTAAAAATTAAGTAGTCACTCTGACAAATCAAGTTCTTTTTAGGAAACATGCTTATTTTAAAAGTTAAAACAATTGTTTTGATTTCTTATGATAATGATAATAAAAAGAATAGACCACTAAATTGAAAAAAAGAACCTCAAGAAAGAAAAAGAAATAAATAAATGGTGTAATCCAATCCAACCGTTTTAGTGTACATATTCATAATTATTGTACAAAGTCTAAGTGTTTGTTTTGAACTATCCCTTTTCTTGACTTCACTTCCCTTTATTTGAAAGACTTTTGATTTTCTTTTATTGGAAAAAGAGCATATAATTGTAATTTCAATTCAAAACCGTGTGGGCTAAGTTCTTCACATTTGCTTCATTGTTTTTCCAACTTTCATACATTATAATTATTTATTGGGAGTTTGTTGAATTCATTCAAAGTGGGAGATTGGTCAAATATATTCATTACACTGTGGAAGATTTGTTTTTGAGATACCTAAAATGATAAGTCTATTGGTGTGACTTTTACTACCACACCTTCAAACACAATGTCCTTGAATTTATTTATAGATTTATGGTGAATTTGAATTTGAATTTGACAAACATAAGTCAACCGTTGGGAAAGGACTGTTCAAAAAAGTAAGTGTAAGATAAAGTAGGTTTGGATTCAAATAGATTGATTGAAAACAATTAATCAAGTAAAGATGATGAAGAAGATCAATAATATTTGTACCATAAGCCTTGAGGTCAGAAGTTTGATATTATACAATTCTCTATCTTCAATTTTTACGCCTTTAAAAATGTTCCTGAAAATTGACAAATTTTAAAAATACTCTTAATCTTTCAAAAAAGTGTTAGGATGTCTTGATATTATTAATTTTGGATGGAAAACGTTAATGTATTGTTTCAAAAGTTACAAAAACACTCTTATTATTAGTATACAAACAATTGGTTAACATGTTAATTGCAAAATGATGTATGGAGTTTCAAAAGTTCCATCAGTGTTTTAGCTGTAAAAAAAAGTTAAAAAAAGTTCCCTTACGGTTAACCAAAAGCTACAACTTCTTCTGTTTCCCTTACGGTCTTATTCTCTCTTTCTGCTACCATTGTTTCATGTTGAACTGTTGGCCTTTTGCGTGTGTGTGTATGTATGTCTTAATTGAAGAACCAAAATAAAAGGAAATTTCTCAACAAATTATTCCAAACGTAGTGCTTCTATGTTTGACGTAATAGTGCACTTATGATATCTAGTATTGCCCAACAATTACATATATTTCAGCCATATGCTTACACTTGAAAACTTCTTCATGGAAAAGAAAGATTCTTATTCAAGATTTTGATTTTGATATTTCCTTTGAAAAACTCACAATCTTTATTTTTCAGTTCTACAAAATGAACAATATCTTTCGATATGACACCACTTGATAACGCAGACCATTCCACCTTCTAAATCAATTATGTTCATTTCACTACTACTTCCAATTAATACTGAAACTTTTGTATAAACCATAGGAAGATTCTGGAAAGTAAATCCATCAAACTGAATTACCATTTTTTTTTAGAATAAGATCGGAAAACCAAAAACAATCTACATGAATGCATCACAAAGATACCAATAGCCTAAAGTTGCAAACTACCCATACTAAGGAGTACGAAGAATGAGAGATGATAAATAGACTGAAATACTCTCCAGCTCAGAACAGTGGTTATCCCAAAACTAATTCCTAACAATGATAAATACCACCAAGTCATTGCAGACAAAAGACCATCTCCTTCACACAAATCTTAAATGCACATTTCCCAATTCCCATTCAGCATACCATTTCTGACAAGAGTGCTAGAGAATTCAAACCAAACCATAGACCTGTTAGTAAGAGAAATCCTTTTAGAGCATACAGACACCTTTTACATTCTCTTCACCTTAAACCTCAAATGGCTATTACACCCAAAACACCCGTTTATACACAGAAACGATAGGATATAAGAAAGTAACGAAAAACACATAAAGCAGAATGGCACATTTTTTATCTTCAATTCAGAAAATCCAATCCTCATGTTATCTTCTGACAAAGAAAAAGGTAACGAATATTATAGGTTATCATCATTCACACGTAAATTTAGCTTTTAACAAAACAGATAATCTGCACTTTGTTGAAAGTTTACTACATACATAACCAAATCATGTATATTACTTATCTCTCTCAAAATATCATCATGCCAAAAGATTTCAGTGTGAGGGTTCCTCCTTGAGAAAGTGTTCATTTTCCACCACAGTTAAACCCACGGCAAACTGAAAGGACTATGATAAGGATCAACGCTATCAAAATCCCCAAAACAATCAACTTGATCTTCATGTTTTGTAGCCACATTTTCCTTCGAATTTTTGTTCCACTAGTCTTAAAGTCTTGTGCCTGTACAGCAAACCAAATAAAACACCGTAATTGAGAATATAAAGAATGCATTGATTGTCCTTTGTTCTTTGTGTTTATAAGAGGTTGTAAAGAAGGTACCTCGAGGACTTTTAATGGGGGATTGGTTTATGAAGGAAACTCAGGAAAACATTCCTTACTTGAACCATATTTCCAATTAATTTACATGCTCACATAAAAAACTGAAATATAAATTCCACAACTGTAATATTTGTTACCTTTTCTTTGTTAATTTACATGATAGTATGCACCTACGTATCTAGCCACTGTATCCACTCAACTTAATAAAGATAATTAAGACCGAAAAGAAATAGTGTAATTAAGATTTCATCCTCAGCTTAGGAACCACATCTGGCTATAACTTCTCAAACTTTCCAACAAATTAACTCATCAATGAAATTGGGGGCACTGTCCAACCAATTAAAATGCTTTTGTTTCCAATCAAGAACAACATTCGTGCATAAATATTGAAATCCAAAGTATCATGCCATTCATGCACATATTCACACGTTTACCAGGGTCATGGAAAAGCGATAACACAAACCTGGGTATGAAGGTTTTCTGTCTTATCCACCAGAAGTTCTATCTTCTCTCCCCTGTCAAGAACCTGCATCAATAAGGATGAGTGAATGAGAACAAGGGGAATGCTATTTGTGATAATATTACGTCTCATTTGCATATTCAAATACAACATATACTCTCCAACCCCCCCCCAAAAGAACTTTGATCAACCCATGACACACCAACCGAAGTGTGATTACAAAACTGTGAAGAGAATATCTCTAAGAAATTAAAGTAGCAAGAATAGCAGAAAAATCAAAAGGAAATCAGATTATGCCTCAAGAGATAGGTTTCAAAGGTGCAAAGGTGTGCCAACCAGGACATTGTATCATTGCAACCACTATGACATATACATACCATCTTTGTTTTTACATGGGACTAAGACTTCCATTAGCATAGAGTCTAAAATACAGAAGATGAGGGATACTGGCTTCTTGCCGGATTGATCATTGGTTGATTCAAATGCAAATGCTCATTGGTTGGAAGCTAAAACCCTTCCGAGGTTGTTTGTTTTTGGGGAATATAGATAATCTGAATCTTAAGTATCCAGAATTATAGATATACGGAATTATCAATCTCCACCACCAGTGTACCCCTTTGCTCAAAAGACAGTGAGCTCCTAATACACATTCATTTTCTGTCCTTTCTCATCTAATTGCTGGTTTAGCATATTTTCTATGCTCAAAACAGCTTGGGTCTTTGATGGTTTGTTAAGCACCAATGTGTTCCAATTATAGAGAAACATTTTCTAATTTGGGTTAATTTGATAAAAGCGCTCCTAGCAGAGATTTGGTTTAAACGAAACCAACGCATCTTCCATGATAAAGAAAGGGACTGGGTCGACATTGTAGACAATTCTAAAAGAAAAGCTTCAGCTTGGTGTTCTTCAAATGCAGAATTCAAAGATTACTCCATACATGACATATGCCTCAACTGGATTGCCTTCATATGAAGAGATTAAATGCAATTTCCCCCAATTGTTAGTTCAGAATTTGTGCTTTTGTAGTTTTGACGGGCTTTAAATTGTATTTCTATTGTTGAGTTTTTACTTTTCAGCTTTGCTTCTGTCTACTGTAGGAAGCTTATATTGTTATTTAGGTTTTATCTTGGTCTCGCCAAGACCTTAGTATTGTTCTTGTATTTTGGATATGACGAAGGTGAAGCTAAGGAGATGTTAACTTAGCTGAGATGTTCGGGTACACCTAGTGATCCTCTCTCTCTCCCCCCACTTCTAGGCTTCTCTATTACTCTCAATGTATAACTCTATTGTACTTTAAGTTTATTAATAATATTGAAGCTTGTCTCCTTTTCAAACAAAATCAATCTCTAGCATCTTTAGATTACCTATTAAATATCTCAAATTTACATAATGTTCCAAGAATGCCTTTAGGACTATTTAATAATTTATAATTAATTTGATATAATTTGAACTTATATAATATATTTGTTTTTATCAATTTGAATATGCCTTTTTAAAGTAATACAATATATGTTATTTTTTCCAACAAAATAATGTATCATGATTTAAGATTTTTTATAAAATAAATATTAATTTAAATTTAAAATTGAATATCTAGTTAATTATATAATGCAAATGAAGATTAGTGTGTGGGTAGGGACTAAGCTATTTTCAAAAATAGTAAAACATCACATTCTATCCATGATGAACTGCAAAAATAGAACACAGATAGAATAGTCTATCTTGGACTATCATGGTCTACATAGGTAGATTGTGATATTTTGTCATATTTGTAAATATTTTCAGAAGTTCTGTTATTTAAAATAATTTTCCTATATAAGTGTGTAAAATAAAAAAAATAAAAGACAAAAAAGTAAAATGGAGATGTTGGGAATCTAGAAACCCATGTGAGGGCACCCAAAATTCTCTAAATACCCTCCGTCCAAACATCCTAGAATGCCCGAGAATATCCAAATGCCGGAACATCTTACAACAGTCCCTTAAGGGTTTGTGTGTGAGAGCATTTCTTTGGGGCTGCTAGTTAGAGAGATACAAGTGAATTTAAGACAAGTTGTCTGACTTGAATACATTTTGTGGCAACGTACAGCTTAATACTTCTTGGTAGTATCGAAGCAACAAAAGGTTCTTTTGTAATTATCCATTGATCATCAACAATTGAGGAATGCTTTGTAACTAGTTTCCTCTAGGACGGGATGTCCAACCCCTGCCCCCCAAGGGTATTTTCTTTCTCATTTTAATTCATCCAAGTTCACACACACACACACACACATACAACGGGGAAAATGAATCACCCTAAGCTAAAGAAAAATTAAAAGATCGCAACTTGATGAACCAAGGAGAGATTATAATTAAATAATGAGTAAAATAAACTTTTGGTCCCTAGGTTTCAAACATAGTTTTAATTTGGTCAGAGTAATCAAAGCTAACACTTCATTCTTTGAGATTTCAGTTTAGCTTTTATTTGGTGCAGAAGGTTTTGAGTGAAATATCTGGTCCCCAAATTTTAAACTTTTGTTCCTAGGTTTTGAACGTAGTCTTAAATTGGTTGAGTTATCAAAACTAGTACTTTTGGTTCCCAAAAATGACACATTTGGTCTCCAAGTTTTAAATTTGATTTCTAATTGGTCTCTAGAGTTTGGAATTAATTTCTAATTGGTTCCCATCTAAAAAATAAAATAAATTTCCAACTCATTTAAACAAATATGTAGTTACTTTGAAATCATGAGTACTTTACTATCACATGATCAACTAATTGTCGACTCTACTTAGGAAGCATTTACAAGCTCATTTCGAACTTAAAGGACCAATTAAAACCAAATCAACCTAGGAGACCAGACACAGTAGACAAGGTACTTTTGAGTTTTGGATGACCAAATAGAAACTAGATCCAAATTTCAAGGATCAAAACTATTAGTTCTGAAACCCAGGGATGAAACTGAAACTAAGCTCAAATCCAAGGACTAAAAGGTAAATTTTACCGTTAAATAGTTCTTGAACTTTAGGCACCACAACCTGGAAAACCTTCATCTACCAATATGCAAAGAGCATCAACGGTAAAGAGAATCTTGGAAGATCCTTTAATCTTTCTCAAAGCATAATCTCCACAAAAAGAGTCCCAAAGAACCATAAAATGCCAAACATAGGAAACACCAATTACTGCCAGTAAAATAACCGTGGGGGAAAGAGGTGACTTTTGTCTTCATACGCATGGTTACACATGATACACCAATTGAAAGCTAAATGAGAACTGCCTTTGGGGAAAAAGCAAAAGAGCAATGACATTTTTCATAAAAATTTAAATTTAAAAATTAAAAAGAAAAAATTTAAGTTTAAAAAAAGTTAATTCGAAAAACAAACAAGCAAACTTTGCAGAATAGCTTCCAGAACCATCAAGTTTCCTAATCCTGTCATTGGGAGATTGGCCAAGGATAATTTCATGTAGACAACTGGAGAGTCATCCCGTTTGAGAAACACTGTCATTTAGTTGCCTTGCCTCCTAAAGGAAAAGTTCATTCCTACTGTTCCTCAAAACAACCGATCATCATACTCAAATGAGTCTGTTAAATGATTCAGTCGAGGGAAATTGCTCAATAAAGGTCTCTCATCAAAGATAAAGAAACTTTGGATGAGAATTCGGTCTCTCCTTTCAAACTTTAATCTATGCCATCACTAAGCAATGTCACAGCATCTGGAAGTACGCTGAAAATTTAATCCATGCTATCACTAAGCAAAGTACTTGTTGATTATCATTCGTAAAGAGCTTCTGGTTCGTTGAATAAAACCAACTCCATGTAGCACAAGCATAAACTCTCTTTCAAAACGCTTCTACTACCAAGGCCTCCCCCAATCAGCGGCTCTAACCTTCCAATTGTCGAGATTACAACCTCCTGAGTTCCTACCACCCCTCTTCCACAAGAAATTCCTAATATTTTTCTCAAACAAAACTACTACTTTTTTTAATTCAACAAAACTACTACTTTCTTTATTCAACAAAACTACTACCTTAAAGCGTAGAGGAAATTTTGAAAAAGGAGGGTAAGCAGGGATGCAGAACAAATGGCGTTAGCATCAAAGAGGGCCCTCCCCCACAAGAAACTAAAAAATGATGGCCTTCCAATTACTGAAAATCATAGAAAGGCTATAATTACAAAAGACTTCTAAACTTAAAAAATAAAAAATAATAAATAAAATAACAAGATTTTGTCCAGAAAGCACTTCAAGATAAAAGGTCGCGATCTCTAGCATGTTCCTTTATGTGAGTCATCTTTTTCTTTAAGAAAAAGACTTTCATTGAGAAAAAATGAAAGAATACAGGACCTACAGAAAAAACCCAGCCCAACAAAACAACTCAACTAAAAGAAGGGGTTCCAAGTAAGTAGAATGATAACAATGGAATAGTTACAAAAGGTCTTCAAAATCGAAGCCGAAAGCAAAACATGAAATCTAACAAGGGACTAACATTGTCTCAATAACTAACTAAGAGGTCACGGGTTCAATCCATGGTGGCCACCTTCCCAGGAATCAATTTCCTACAACTTACCTTGACACCCATGTTGTAGGGTCAAATGGGTTGTTCCGTGAGATTAGCTTGTCCAGACACTCACGGATATCAAAACAAAAATCTAACAAGGGACCAAACCTCACAATAATCTTTTCACTCCCCCTAAACACCCTATCATTCCTCTCCCCCCAAACATCCCAGATTACAGCACACATTACATGAGTGATTGATATTAACACCGATTATGACAGATCTAAGCCAGTTAAATTTCAAGCTGAAAAATGATTTCAAAAGGACAAATCACTTACGAAAGATTGTTGAGCATGTGGGTCCTTGCATTACAAGAGAAGTAGAATGGAGATTTTCATTAGCAAATAGCAAGTGAGGAATGTGAGAACATTTTCATTAGCAAATTGCAATTGAGTAGTGGAGGACATTTTGATTAACAAATTGCAAGTGATTAGTGCGGACCATATCCTTGCCAGCCATCAAACCTTCAAAATTATCAATCTGCACGCTGTTATTAGAAGTAGTTTCTGGTTTACTCTAAGTTGTTAATAAGAGTAGTTAGAAAATCAGTTGTATTGGGTTAACTCTCTGATCAACCTTATAAATACATCTGTAAAGCTGTGATTAATTTAATGAGAAATATCTCTCTTTCTCCACTCTTATTTCATGGCATCAGAGCCAAAAAGATTAACATCTGCTAAACGATCGTTCCTTGCTTCTTCAATCTTTCTTGTTTAAGACCATGACTGATCCTACATGAGATACTGCAAGTTCTCCAATCTTTCTTCTCTCACATACGGATTCAAAATTGAAGGATACGAATTCAAGGTCAGATCCATTAACACTTCTTATCAAAAGAGTTGGTCGAATATTGAGTCTGTCCTCTTGAATTTTCTGTCACTTGAATCCATTTCGACAAAATAGGATATTTGGAGGAAGGGTCGGTTCAAGACCTACAATGAGTATCGATACGTGGAGGTGTCAAGCATGTACGTTTGAAAATTTTGGTTTATAAATGTAACACCCCAGGTCCAGGATTCAAAATTCAGATTTGGTAACTGATGGTCCCAGCACTCCCATGCATCCCCTGCTATTTGACAACGTCATTCTTACTTGTCTTGAACTACTATCCCTACAAACCAACACAAGTTTTTCAGCATGATTTGACCTCACTCACATGCATCCTAAGAAAATTCCAAGGAGGTCACCCAATATAAGATTGCTCCAAGCTAAGTATGCTTAACTTTCAAGTTCTAATGATTGAACCACCAAAAAGGAAGTGCACATTGTTAGTATAGATAGTTACTTTTAATTCTTTCTTAACTATATGTTCATGTCCTCAGGATCCCTCTCATTCAAATTCGGTCTCGGTTCATTCATGTTCCTCTCCTAACACGATGCGTTACAATTAAGCAGATGCAAAATGTGGAACAGATCAACAAGATATGGTGTTGTCTTCTAATCAATTATCAAGTCATTTCAATTTAACTTGAGAGTAAGTGTGTTGTCGGAGGCTTGAAAGATTTGGTTGATGATAGTAGAGATTGTTCTTTTTCTCACACCACCAAATATTTGTTTTTGATATTCGTGAGTGTTTGGATCAGGTACACACACATCTCAAACAATCTCACAGAACAACCCGCCTAACCCAACAACATTTCAGTGTCAAGGAAACTTGTAGAAAATTAATTTCTAGGCAGGTGGTCACCATGAATTAAACTCATGACTAGAGACTTTGTCTCCTATTTTACCACCAGGCGAACCCCTAATGGTTAGGTGAGTTGTTAATATCCTTCTTGATAAATCTTGTAAGCATTCAAGCAAAAGTTGCTCATGATTCTAGGTTTCAGATGGGTGTTGAAAGACATAAAAACTGTTCAGTTCATTAAGAAATAGTACGACCTTCAACAAAACAAGAGAAGTTAGCAATCCCTCTCTCTTGACAAAATCCCAAAAACCTAAACCTTGTTTAATATACCCCACTGGTGCATTCTGTCTTATCACCTATGTCAAAAGTAAAATTGAAAATGAAAAGCATTTATTCTTAAACTACTAATTCTGTAGCTATATTTGTTGACCTACTCTCAACATCTTTTATTTTTATGGTGTAAAGTCCCTTTGTTTTACTACTTTCAGGACAAAGCTGAAGTCCTTATTCAAGCCCAATGAAGGGCCTTTTCATTGTTTTCAATCACTATAACCTGTCTGAGGATATTTTTACCTTCACACAATTGCCTCCCTGTACAGGCCTCTCTTTCTAACCCAGTCGTGAGTTAAAGAGCAATTGGAAACTACTAAGGTTCCGTTCCAATCAAAATAAATGAGGTCTTTTTCATTTTGTTAGTTCAGTCACTATCTACAAATCCAAACTATTGATATATGATAATTGCAACTTAATTTAACGTTTTGTACATTTTTACAATAAAAGACCAAGTTCCATTCAAAAGATGAAAGAAGCAACTACCAAGTATAGACCCATCAAACAAGAACCCTATCAAATTAGGGGAAACAACCACAACACGTTTACAAGAATGGCTGCCAACTTCTGATAACCATTTTGTACATGTCACTAATGAGATTCAGTTTCTTTTATTATTTGAACTTGAAAAAATATACATAGATCAAGTGATCAACATTCAAGTCAAGACACTTACATGCCATTGAAATCATCATGAGCAAACAAACAACGAGTAAATTCAAACAAACAAATAATGAACTTCTAGGTAATTTTAGTTTTGAATGTTAAAAACAACTACAATGTATAAAAATAGACGTCCATTAAAGACTAATGTGACGGCTGAACAAAATTAAAGTTTGGAAATAGCTAGTAGTGGTCAAGTACAGTGTGCAAATGGGTTAGAATGTGTTAAAAGCTTTAAAAATAAGGATAGAAAAGAGTTCCATTTTATTTGAAGAGAAATAGGTGCAAGATGAGGCTAGATAAAGAAGCTCGTCGCTGGTACTTTTTAATATGTTGAATAGATCTAGAGAAAGCTTCCATGAACGCACAAGACAAAATTGAATGCTTACCTTCTCAATATTTTCCATCATAACACCTTTCACTTCTGAAACCTGAGCTTTCACCTTAGCAAGCTTGCTGACCTCTTCAGGATGATCAACACAGTACTGCATATGTTCCTTCAATTTTGACCTGTGTTTAAATTTAGAGTTAAGTCAAACAATAATGAATACTCTATACACCAATCACAGCAAGTACTTTAATCAAATACCCAAATTCCTTGTTAAGACTATTGGCAGGAGCCGTGGAAGCCTTTCCCCCTGCATATTTCGACACAAAATCATCCTTAATACGCTCCAAAAATGCAATAGGCACTTGTCTTCCTGCTGATTCAGTAGCAACTACACAGTATGCTGCAATGTTCAAAGACAAGAGAAAAGGCAAGGATGACTTTTTGGTTAAAGTTCAGTAATTAATGAAATACTACACCACAGTACAGCCAAATCTTTCATCTGGAATAACAGAAAAGGGAGAGAAGCCTTATTTTTCAAGGACTCAAAGTAAAGAGTGAGAAGAAAAAGAAATTTTCCAGCAAGGTTTTAGCATTCAGCCACAAGGAAAGTCATTCTCAAAGACAAACCACAATTTTAATCAATAACATAACAAGGCATATTAAGGAGGGGAAAAAACAAAAAAAGAAAAACACCCTGCTGAGGAGAATAAGAGACAATTTATCAGAAGTACAAGCCTAGCGGAAATGTTAAAGGAGGGGCTGCAGCATTCACAAACTACACAACAATGGCAATATATTGTTTCCATTTAAATGGTTGACACCGGGTATTTTTCATTGTCAACTATATGAATGGAAACAAGACTGAATTTGAGTAGTCTCAAGTTGTAACCAATAATTCCAAGTTGTGATCATCCTATCCAGGTCAGATCATTTTAAAGAGAAGCCAAGTGACTCATTTATAGGTTTTCTTGAGAGGTATCTTATCTGTGTTCCATCACATGTTGAGTATTGAGCTCAGTTTAGTTTTAGAACCAAGTTATAAACACAGCACAGTTTCTTCATGCCACTTGGAGAGGTTTTTTACCTCTTTTTTTCAATAAGAGACTATTTCATTGATTGAATGAAATACAAAGGTGCACAAAAGGGCCCTATAAAAGGGAATACAAAAGATGTTTCCAAATTGGAAATGAGAAAAAAGTAACTGTGGCTCTTGATAGCCTGTGTATCTTTACACCAAAAGAAAGTATTAAAATAAAACAGATTTAAAACACCCATTGAACATTTGGCTTTGTCTTGGAATAATCTTGCATTTTTATCGATCCAACCCTTCCACAAAATCACTGAAACAATATTTTTTCCCAAATACGTTCTTGGTTGACCTTGAAAGGGTGGTCAATAAGCAGCATTTTAAGCCAACTGCGAGTGCCATTGGATGGCCCCATGGACCAATTGGAGGGTTTTATTAAAACTTTGACATCAGTTCTGTCACTTATTCGTTTCTTAAACTAAATATATAGTTCGTCTATAATTTACATGTTTTTTTCTTTATAAAATCCCTCTTTTATTAACAAATGTACATATCATTTTTCAATTTAATCCCTATCTCACATTTTAAAGTTTCAACTGTATCCTTTGCATTAAGTTTTTTAAATCAATTATTTACTGTAAATAGACATGAAAATATGATGATGTGAAATCTTCTTGTGAGAGATTATTGAGAACTTTAAATTTTGTATCTTCTAAATGTGTGGGTCAATATGTTAGTACAGTAATCTCCCTATTGGTTCCATTTTCTCCTTCTACAACAAATAGCAAGTTAAGAAAATGATTACCAATTAAATCAAGAGAAGCAAGTCATCTTCAAACTTATGTGTGGGCATCTCCATATCATTAACTTGACAATGGGATTTTTTCCAGCTCAATTACTAAATTGGACTTAAGTAACATTGCTTCGCTAACTAATTTTATTGTCAATGGCATGAAATACTTGGTTGAGAAAACTTACCAGATGAAGAGTGAAACTGAAACTAAAAAAATATATAGATAGTAATTAAATTAATAGTAACAAATTATGAAGAAGAAGAAGAAGACGAAGAAAGATAATGTTTGGACCTGAAATTTAATAAAAATTACTCTAGACAAACTAGGCTATGTTTCAGAACTACATCCTACGCACTAAGCTTTAGGAATCGCTAGATCGAAACAAATAAGCTAAGCATTTTAAACCTTGATGGCTCAAGATAGAAATAACAATAATTCTTAGAGTTGAACTCCGTTGACAAAATAAGAATAATCATAATAATAAAAATATTTTCATCTTCGAGCAAATAGTGCCCATCTTTAGGATCGTCTATTCTATATAGTGACCTAATAGGGAACAACGGAAAGCGAAGTCCATAATTAAGGACGGTAAAGAAAAATGAAATCATTTATGCTATAAATAAACCTCGAGTCTATCTTTTCCTATTACGTAATTTTTCAAAAAAAAAAAAAAATCAAAGAATTTTCATATTAACTTCCAATGGTAATAAATTAAATATAAGAGATAGAAAAACGATGTAAAAAGAAAAGGAAGCTTGAACAATTAAACTTGCATAAATTCCCCAGTTTCTCGGCATCCAAACAAAAGGTTTGAACAGGGTTTATTAACGGATCGGGATTCTTCAAAATCACTCAATCAAAAAACTTCCTTACTAGGCATCATCTCTCAACATATCAAATCAAGAAACAAAACGCGATTGCAAAAAAAAAAACAAAAAAAAAAAAAACAGAAAATTGAAGAAAGAAGAAAAAAGGGGGAAAAGGGTAGGACTTACTGTAACCGTTGTCAACGAGATAATTGAAGGTGTGGCCATCGCAATTGTAGGTGAATTTGTTATTGGCAGTAGGCAATTTCTGGAGGCATTGAAAAGCAATAGAATTGAAATTGCCACTGTACTCGGTGTATTCAGCGAGAATGACGGTTCCACGAGCAACAAAAGCGTAGATCAAAGACTTCTGCGCCATGTGAAAGAATGAAGCAGAAATCTAGGGCTTGGAGTGAGTGAGTGAGTGAGTGAAATGAGAAGGGAAAGTGGGTGATGAGGGTTTGAGAGAGGAAACCCAGATGGGGAAATTGGAAATCCCTATTCTATCTGGGCTTCAAATTTGGGGATGTAAAAAAGCAAAGAAATGAGGAAAGAGGAAATGGAGAGGTTTTATTTATGGAGGTTGAAAAGGCAAAAGAAGAGAGAGAGTAGGGAAGAAGAAATGGAATATAATTATCAGAGAGAGTTGGAACTGTTGAAAGGTTTGAAAAAGTGACTCACCAACAAATTGCTAAGGACAATCCTCTCCTCTCCTCTCCTCTCCTCTCTCTCTCTCTCTCTCCAATTCACTCACTCCAACCACTTTTTTTTTCTTTTACTTAGTTTTAATTATACTCCCAACTTTTCATATCTCTAAATTCATGCTTAGAAAAGTTTACAATGTTTACGTGTTGTTTGAGTAAATGAATCTAAATTCATATGTGGAGTAAATGAAGAAAATTAGTATTTTTCTCAAGTTTTGAGAAGTTTAGTTTTAAATTTTGTAACTTCTTTTTAGTTAAAATCATGGACGATGAATTTATAACTGTTTAAGTGAACAAATCTAAACGTATACATTAAGTTTGTAATATTATTATTGAATAACTAGCTTGATATTTATAAGGGTAAAGAGAGGGATAAAAAGACACCTACACCTCAACAAAGAAAATAACCAACAAACTAAAAATAATAAAAGAGGCAAATACTAATTAGAAGAAACAAACCTAAACCATAGTTTTCTTTAACACTCTCTTCATCGTAGAAATAACTTGAGTTTGAGAATCGGTTGATTGAAATTGATGACATAAACTAAAGAAAACTTTTGAGTCAAATCACGATAAATCTAGGCTAAAGACATAACTCACAAAGAACTAAAACAAACAAAAAAAGTTATAGATTGAGAAAAAACCCACGAACAACTGAAACACAATGAACTTTTGGGTTGGTAACAAAATCCACGAATAACTATAACAGGGAGAACTTTTAGACTAGAAACAGATATCTAAAACAAAATTCGTGAACTTCTGACTTGAAAACATAACAAATTAAAAATAAATACTAAAATCATGGCAAATTTGGTGAATAGTTAACGTGAAAGAACGTTTGAAGTTTTGATACTATGTAATGTTATTTGAAATAACTAGTTTGATATTTACGATAGTAAATGGTCAAATAAATAAAGGCTTACCACTTAATAAAGGAAAAATATTAGAAAGAAAATAATAGGAAAAAAAGAAAGAAGCAAATAGTAGTTAGAAAAAATAATAAACCATAACATTGTTTGAACATAGTAAATGAAGAGGATGGGTATTTTTTATTTTATGGGTATGGTGTTTAGATATGTTCACATAGATATAAACTTTTTCTTACATCAATTTGATTGCACAAACCTAGAAAGGTTGTTTTGAAATAAAGTTAAAAATTGAGGTGTTAAAGTAATTTGATACTAATGATTAAACCAACTTCATAGGCTCTAATTATCATCAAGGACTCAACATATATGTTCTTACATTTTGTTTTATGTTTTATTTGTTTTCTAAAACTGTTTTCTTTCCTTACATGTGTGCTCTTTGAATTTGTGACCAAAAAGGACAGATGGAGCTCTTCAACTACACTTTTCTTATTTAGATCAAAATTTGAATCACATTCAACCTTGAAATTTAAATTTAAAGCTTAAAAATTGAAGTTCAAATTTTGGTTCTATGTGAATTTTATTTAATTGTCATATGTGATTCGTATTTGTTTTCTATCTAATAGTTATATGATGACTGCGATATTATATTGATGTGATATTGTTGGAATTTCGAAAAGATTCAAAGTCTCGTTTGGGTTTCCTCAATTCATTTTTGGTTGAATATTGAGTAGTACTAACGATTGTTTATTTGATTTTTTATGTCGTTATTCAAGTTTGATTATTATTTGATTTTCATCTTATTCATGTTTGATTGCTATTTAATTTCTATATTCTGATAATCATTTTGCAAATGAACTTCTAAAACAGGAACAAATTTAGTCTCTCGTTTGTTTTCTTTGCATTTTTTTTATTTATATCAATTTTTTTATTTTCTTAAGTAGCAAACACCAAGGTTTGATACTTAAAAAGCTTAATTTTTCAAGTAAAACATTGTGAATTGTGATTTGGTATTTGATGTTGGCAAAAAAAATAAATTGAAGTCACATGAAGTATAAAAACTCTTAGTTTGTCATTTTGTTAAAACATTAGAAAAATTTTCATAAAAAAGGACTTTAGTCTCTTTACGTGATCTGTCCAAGAATCGAACATACACCAACTTGGTATTAGAGCTTCACTGATGAAAGGAGTTGTGACTGGCAAGAACACCTTCGACAAGAGAAAGGAGGTAGTGTCGACAAAGGAAGAAATCTCATCTCCATGCACTTCGACTGCCCGATTGATGGCCGTTGAATAAAACATAGCAGAAATATTCAACCGAATAGGTATTCTTGAAACCATCGTGGAGAGACTTGCTCGCCGGCTTGAAAAGGCGTTGACTGCCCTTCTTCAATAGCAAGAGATTAGAAATGGTAACCACCAAGAACTCTGGCGCATTGCCAGTCAGAACGCAAAAATCGTCGGAGTTCGTTCGAATCGTCCGAGGAAGGTGGGGACCACCTCAGAGGCTGTCGACTACAAGAACCCAATATGGGTCTTCAAGTTTCGAAGGGTTCTGAAGAGGAGGAGATGTTTTTTTGGCCATGCCAGAGAGAAGGAGAAAATTTCGAAGATGGCCGGCAACAGAGAGGGATTATATATCAAAACCCAGTTTTCAGAAGGATCGAAACGGTGGAGAAGATTATTTTAAGATAATCGATTGACTATTTCAAAAGGTTTTAAAATTGGGGAGAAAAAAGGTTGAAGGTAATCAAACAGTAACCAAATGACCATCTCGATATTTTGTTGTTGTGGTTAAGCTTCCTATGGTCATTTTTCATAGTGATAATAGGATGATCGACAATGTTATGTAGATTACAAAAATGGATGGTAATAAAAAACTATTTAGTAATTGACAAAAAAAAAATGTAAGATAATCAAATGTGAATCATAATGCACTAAAAAATCATTACCAAATGACAACAAATGGAAGGTAATGACACGTAAATATGATGATAATTATAAACAACTTAATAATTGACAAAAGTTCGAAGGTAATGAGATGATTATCACCTTCTACTTAGTAATTATACAAAAACTGTAAAATCATTAGATAGAAATCAATACCATTTGCAATTAAATTACAACCAAAATTAAATTAAATAACAATGAGATGGTAAGCCGATATCATTAGCAATCAGATACACTGAACACTAAATAACAATCAAACATTAGTTAGATAACAATCAAATAGCAATCAATATTATCGATAATTAGTGGTAAGCCTATGACAATCCAATAAAATTCAGACAGTAATCAAATACAGTTTCATATTTTTAACTATGAGAGCATTTGGGTCAGTTTCAGTTAGAATCAACTTGTTAATTTGCGATTTCTGCCAATTTTAAAATGTTCACAGTCGACTTAATTTTGATTTTATATTTTGTCACAAGTGGAAGTGACCCTTTTTAATTTTATAACTTTGCTTATAATCTAAAAATATTAAACAATGTGACACTCACTTTTGCTTTTCAATAAATGAGTTATTTTTAAAAAATATATTTTGGATCACTAATTAGACATACTCTTTTGAAGAATTTCAAATATGTATATATGTACCTTATGGAATTTCAAACGTGTTGGAAACAAGTTTTCAAATGTAGCTTTCAAAACTATTTAATTCACCAAAATATAAGTGATTCAAATTCATATTTATCCATTTATTATTTTTGTAGGTTGATTATGTACTAATAAAAAATAGTTAAATAATATTTTTGGTGCGATATTAAACATAAGAAGATCGATCAACTTATTTATAAAAATAACAAAAAAATTATTGTCTATGAGTGTCTACTACTGTTACACATTGGTTGGCGTTCATAATGGTTTATCAAACAGTGATATTTTGTAATATTTAAAAATATTTTCAACCGGTTTATTATTTTAAAAAATTAACATAACATTCTCTCTATTCTATGCTCTCTTATTGTTTTTTTTTTCTTATTTTGTCGTCATTCTTACATCTTCATGCAAAAATATTACCCAAGAAGATTTGTATATATCACATAGAAACGTTTTTGTTTCAAGGAAATAAGATCATATTTGAAATATATTCTCTAACGGTTTTGTTTATAAAATAAGTCATTATTTTGAAATATATTTTAAAAAGAGTTTAAATAAAATTAATTTTTTCGAAAACATTACTTAACAAACTTGGACGAGTATAGAACGTAACTATAAGTTGAGTTAAGTGAGGGATAGTAAGGTTTTATTCAAACTATTTTTGTTTATAGAAATCTTTTTAACTTTGTTATTAATGCTCATAACTCATGGGATTAAATAGATTTAATTGAACTTGATAATTTTGTGAATTTATTGAAGAAATTTAGTAGTTTATTGTTGCAAGTGAATTTGTTGATTAAGTGAAGTGAAAATGAACAAAAGAAAAAAGGAGTGGAAAATAGGGAAAGACAAAATGAATTAATTGAAGTTACAAAAATGTAAAGTCATAATTAGTTTTGAAAATACCAATGAATAAGCCAAATTTCTTATTTCAGCAATCTTAAATCTTCCATTATCAATCTTTTTCCAACGCATAGACTTAGAGATTGTCAAATTTAGTGTATTTTATCATTATAGTTTTTCCAAACTCATTTGGATTATTCTCATTACACATATTCCATAATTTTATTTCCTAAAATTAATTTGGTGCTTCAAACACAAAATACAAATTACTAATATTTAGACTTAATTAAGAACGTATTGTTTAAAAAATATATTTAAGAAGTTATTAAAGTTGATCCAACTTTTTTTTCTTTTTCTTTTTTTCTTTTTTTTTTGGTAAATGTATCATGTTAGGCAAAGTATCAATTGCCTATTTTTCCAACAATTATTATGCAATTAAAATTGATATTCACATTTCAAATGTGACCCATATTTGAAGATTTAACATTTGTATTCTTCTTTTAAAAAAAGGTATTAATAGTTGGGAATGTAATAATCTTAAGATATATTGGTTGCTCTTCTATATCAAAAGCATGATGTGGTTTTGGAGCAAAGGTAGGGGAGGATCCACATGGGGTACACCCCATCAATTGATTTTTATTCACCATATTTACATCTTTATTGAATCTTTACGTATCTTATTCCCTTGGTTTTGTTGGATGGAGAAAATTTTCGAGTGTGTTTAAGAGTAGTCAAAATCACTTCTTAAAAAAACATATGATATTTGACGACTTAAAAAAGTATTTTCGAAACTTAAGAAATCACTCCAAATTGATTTTTGAAGCATCACCTCTATAGCGATGGTGGAAAAATGATTAATATGGAATCTATCACCTTCTTTTATTTAGTTTTTGAAATATCCAAGCTACCATTTTTAGTAACTTCATAGTTTTAAAATCGTTGGTAGTATCAAACATAATAATTTAAATTGGGCTTTTAATAAATAGGACAAAACGCGAAAATATTACACCCTATAGAAAAGTTTTGGAAAAGGAAAAAACACACAGGCACACAATGTGAGATAACAAAAATACTCTTGTGGTTAATTAGTCACACATGTGTTACAAAAAGATTTTGTATTTAGTCTAAACGACCTTGTACCCAACCTAAACAATCTTATACTCTTGTACATAGTCTAAATGATATTGTACTAAACCTAAATTATCTATTAGTGATAGTTGTTTATCTCTGTTTACCTAGGATAGACAACTAATTGTTTAGATCATGTACCAATATTGTTTAGATCTTGGATCAAGAAGAAAGAAAAAAAGAAAATGAGAGATGAAGAAGGAATAAATTTTGTACGAGGAAATAAAGAAATTGCAAACAATAAGTGAAAATATGAAGAAGAGAAAAATAAATCGCAAAAACGAAAAAAAAAAAAAACTGAAAAATCGTTCCACAATAATCAACATCCAATAAGGACAAATATGAAATTGATGAAAAGTGAGTTTTTCTTAAATTGTTATAAGAACCATAAATATTTAGCACTTTTGTTATATTTACCTAAATTTACCTTTTAAATATATGAAAACCAATTCTAAGAGTTTGTGATTAGAAATCAATTTTACAAAATCAATTATAGTTTAATCTCTTTTTTTTTTCCTTAAAATCACTTCCAAACAAATTTTTAAACCATTTATGTAAGTATATATATATATATATATATAAATATATATATATAATTTAATTTTTAATTTATTTATGAACAATATTCTTTAATTTAAATATTACAATATATTAGGTTAAATTACACATTTAGTTTTTAAATTTATGTCTAATAAATCTAAAATTTTTCAACATGTGTCTAATAAGTCTTGAATGTCTAAATTTATTCATAAAATTTTAACTTATATTAAATAAGTTTTGTACATTTTCAAAAAAATTAAACCTAATTCTTTTATAGATAAAGAAAATGAATCTTCTGAGAAATAAAACAAATATCTAAAATATTTATAACGTATAGAACAATTTTGAAAAAAAAAAAACTCACAAACTCACAATGTAAATTGATAAAGATAACCTGCGATTAATTGGTCACACATGCAAGAAAAAATCATTTCATACCCAGTATAAATGATCTTGTATCCCTGTATCTAGTTTAAATGATCTCGTGCCCTTCTACCTTGTCTAGACGATCGTGTACAAAATTTAAACGATATTACACCAAATTTAAACAATATTGTACCAAATCTAAACAATATATATCAAATCTAAACGATATTGTACCAAATCTAAACGATATTGTAACAAATCTAAATGATATTGGTAAACGATTTTGTACGTACTCAGTCTAAAAGATCTTATACCCTTGTACTTAAGTTAAAGGAATTTCTATCAAATCTAAACGATCTTGTACCCTTGTACTTAGTCTAAATGATCACAACTGATGATTTACATATTGGTGCATGATTGTTTAGCTCATGTACCAATATTGTTTAGATCTTGTACCAAGAAGAAAAAAAAAAGAAAAAGAAATGAGAGAAGAAGAAGGAAACAAATTTGGAAGAGAAAATGAAGAAATTGTGAATAAGAAGTGAGAATATGAAGATTGAGAAGTAATAATACGAAGAAATTAATAATATAAAGAGAAGAAGAATAAATAACAAAGAAGAAGAAAAAGAAGTGAAGTGAACTAAAGAATGATCCCACGATATTCAAAACCAACCAAGGGCAAATCTGAAATTTATGAAAAATAATAGTGACTTCACCGACTTTAATAAATTGTTATACGGACCGTAAATATTTTTAGGCTTAGTTATATTCCTGTAAATTATCCTAAAAAAAATGTTTGATGTTTTTCAATCTAAATGAGCCTTAATGACTTGTTTTTTTCCTTCCTATAAAAAGAAAATACAACCGACTAGAAGCAAAGTTAAACTTCATATATATAATAGGATAATTTACATAAATGTAACAAAACCTAAAATTTTGTATAGCTCGTGTAACAAAAGAAAACAAAAGCTATGAAAACAATAAAATATTTTCATAATTTTCATATTTGTCCTTGAATATTATGGATGATTCATCACTTCTCTTTCTTCTTTTTCATTCCTTATGATTTCTTTTTCTTCCAAAGTTTTTAATCTTCTCTTCCAGATTTTCTTTATTATACTTTTAAACGATATATTCTGTTTAAATCTTCTATTTCTTCTTCATCATTTTCAGTAAGATTTTTTGAAGCTATTTCACGATTGCTTCAATATCCTTCTTCATTTTCGAGAACATCAAGGTCGTTTAAATATTATTTTAAACAATCAACACGATTGTTTACTATGGTCAATACTATCGTTTAAATTTGAAACATTTTCTCCATCATTTAAAACGAATTACACAATCGTGTTGACATGATCTAAACGATTGTTTATCATAGCCAACACGATTGTTTAGTATGATCAACCCGATCGTATAATTTGAAATTTTTAACGATAATTTATATTAGACTACATGATCACTTATCACAACCAACACGATCATTTTCCATGATAAACATGATTGTTTAACATGGTCAACACGATTGTTTAAATTTTTTTTAAAAATTCCTCATCATTAAAAAGATCTACACAATCGTGTATCATGACCTAAACGATCGTGATACACGGTCGTAGATCATTCATTTAGATTGTAGTACACAATTGTTTAGAAAAATATTACTCGTGCGATCGTGTAGCTAATTAATCGCATATTTATTTATTGGAAAGGTATTGTAATTAATTGCAGGAGTGGGAAGATTTAAACCATATTAATTGTGGGTTGACTGAGGTATTTTTTGTATTTTTCATTGTGAATATGTGAGATTTTTCCGTGTTCGAAATTGTTCTATACAATGTAAATATTTTACCATTTTATTTTATTTTAAAAAAAGTTCATATATAGTATCCAAACTAATTTTTAACATTTTCGAATACATATATACGTACAATACTTTTTCAATATAAACTCTAAGGTTGAAACTAAATGAATCTATCAATTATCAAATACACAATAAAAACTTTGGAAACCTATTCTACACATTTTAAAGTTTAGTGACCATATATATAGACACAAATTGTCAACAACTTACATCATTTGACATCAATATAGGTTGAGATTCAAAAGGTATGTGGTTCAAACCTTCTGCATCCATTTCTACTAAAAAGATTTATATATAAAGATACAAATTTACAAGTACATGGACTAAACGTCTAATCTTATAAACAATTGTGCCCTCTACTATGAAGTTTTGGATTCACTACGGTAGCTAGTATATGATGCACAAAACTTAAATACAATCACAGTGGTGTATAAAAAGTAGAGAATTGGTGTGTTTTCAAGAACCTGGAGATGCAAACTTATTGGTGAGATGCCTTATTTGAAGTAGCTCAATGTCAAATATCAAAGTCCCAAGGCTCGAACCTTCACCATTTGCCAAACGTGTTGGATTAAAAATGGTGGTAAATAGCCTTTGCCTGTCAAAGTACTGCATCCAAAATTCAAATCAAATATTACACAAAAAAAATTGCTATTTATATATTCTTAAGTATTTTTTCTAAACAAGGACAGTAAGTGGCCAATCAATTCCTTCTGATCTTAGTCCTAGCTTATCGATCTCTTCTAACATACTCTGTCTGAAAATTATTTTGTTTCTTATATTGAAAATTAAGGGTATATGCATTACTACTTCTAAAGAGTGTTTTAAAAGACTAAGATAAGTTTTCAAAACTAAAAGAAAAAAAATATATAGTTTTTGTTTTTAGATTTTGGCTAAGAATTGAAGTGATTCGTTAGAACATATGAAAATCATGTTAAAAACCATGGCGTGAGCAAACTAGCCTAATTTTCATAACTCTAAGATGGTTTATATAAGTATAGGTTTAAAAAATGGGTTATCGTCCTAAACTTTTGACTTTAATGGTTCCATGCAACATGAGTTACTACTCCCTCAATCAATTTAAGATAATTGAGAGCTATGTCAGTATTTTAAAATCTTTTTCTTTTTCTTTTTTATCACTATGATCATGTCAAGAAGATTCCAGATCGTTGCATTATGCACATAGTAAGTCCACCATAGAATTAGCTCATCTACCCCAGATTGCTATAGAGATGAAATGTTTAAAGTCAATAATAATTTTAGTTAAAAAGGATTAGTATGTTCAAACATCCTACCGTTTAACACTACGTCAGAATAGAAAATGGTTACATTTATGCATATGCAACCGATTAAACCTAGATTAAAGAAGATTATATTTATACAATCAACGCACACAACCACAAGGCAACTTAATTAAAGAAGACAATAAGGATTAACCAAACAAAGAGAGGGAAACAGGAATGAGTGCGTACATTGGGTGGAATGGGTTCTTGAGACGTATTCTGATATCCTTGGGATGGTGGAATGATGACTCTACGGATGCCACCAACTTTCATGGACTTCACAGCTGCTTCCATTCCCGCAATAACCTTCACATTAATTCAATTTCTGAAAATAAATTCTTTTTTAAGACAAATATCAACTAATAATCTAAACTTCAGAAGTCTATCTATTTAAACTCTGAAATTTCGAAAGTGTATCAATTTACACTATTTAGTTCAACCAATATTATTGTGAAACTTGAGTAAATTAAACTATTCAGTACAATCAAAAGACAATTCTCAAAGAAAATCTTGACAACGAATCTAAATTGACTCATTAATGAAAATTTAAGGGTTTACATGATACAAATTATAAGTTTCACCCACGAAATTCTCAAATGGAATGTAATGGCTGGAGTAAATTGATACACTTGCGAAAACTCAAAATAAAAATTAATATAATATTTAGTTCAAGATTTGAACTGGTACAATCCCTTAAGTTAGTATAAACTGATATTTTCCATTCTTTTTATTTCTAAATTTTTTGTTGAAATCTTTTTAAAATGCATAGTATGCATAATAAGACAAATGAAATAGTAGTAAACAATTTTTTTAAAACAATGTTCTTATCGACCTTATCCAAAATTGAGAGTCAATTCCTTTGCAACTAAAAGCAGATTCAGTTAGGTAGAATGGTAGGATATCGACAACAATTGACTTACTTTCCCAGAGCCAAGAACAAACGTAAAAGGAAGGGGATCCCCGTTTTCATCTTTGTGATCATATGTTGTATCGAAGCGCCATCCCTGTTTTGCTGCCAACCTTCCGTAGTAATGAACCACAACCTTCACGTGAATACTCCTTATTAAGAATATGATCTGAATTTCATACTCGAGCAGAGAAATTTACTCCTATGCAATCTTTTTTTAATACAAATGAGGGTGGAGAACTTAAAACACGGATCTTTTGATCCTTAGTACATATAGATGTTACTTAAATTGAGCTCTTATTTATACTCCTATCCAAACTTTGCAAGCATGTTGTTAATCCAAAAATAATCATAATAGAGGGATGGGGAAAAGGATAAAAATTGCTCACTGGGGTTAGCTATACTTTTTTCTAGGAGGGGCAAAACTTTACCCTCCAATTTTTTACACATATAATTCTTCAAGTACAAAAAGTCTAAGGCAATTAGAAGAAAACTTTAAGACTCAATTATCTGATACATATACATACTAATTCAAAGCAACCTTGGAAAGAACTAGAAGGTTAAATGACTCTTCACTAGTACACCTAATAGTTACATTTCATCATTAGTCAAGCGCACGATTGAGGAATTTGTGGGTCTAAAAGTCAGCTTTTGCACTCGGCATGGTAAAGAGCTGAAAAAAGCGGTGTCCACTGTCTGTGACCCACAAGACAAAAGGGGAGTTGAAGAGTTCAACTCACACTGGTGTCTTGTCAATTAAGTCTACTGTGAGGCCCGAATCAAGAGGTCGGAGGCATGAGAAAGTTGGTAAATCAAGTAGCAGAAAGCTAATGCAATGCTATCCCTACCCTCTTTCTCAGTGGTTACTAATCAATGTGGGGCTAGAGAAAATTTGAGAAGCCTTTTCATGATTGTACTTCCCACTAATTTCCTTGAGTTTTCCTAATATCTCACAATAGAATAGAAAGAAGACCTGAATTTTAGGTCATTGATGGTAGCTCTGGCCCTAGTGGAGAACAAGAAAATGAAGTCGAATCTTTAAATTTGAAACAGAGGACAAAAAAAGAAATCAAAGGAATTTTATTACCTAGATAACAAGAGAACTAGATGTAGATAAGGAAGGTGACAACATCACTAAGGAAAAAAAAAGGCCAGAGTAAAAAAAACCTTGAATACCAGAATTTGGACTTGTACTCCAGAGAGCTTTACAGAAAGAACCAGGTGGCAGATGGTTACTAATTGGTTGGAATTGAAATCCTATTGGAACGACATTTTCCAGAAAATATTGCAGTGGCAGTCAAGTTTTTGGGGAATGATGAATAACCCAAGTCTGAAAACGACATTTTCAGAGAATTACAAAGACATCAAAGAAGATATCGTATCCTCTAAGACATTTTAAGAATCCTTGAAAAGTGGTACATCCCTAACAATAAAAAATGCATCAGAGAAACCTAAAATATTTCTATCCCTTGTAGAGACTTGTAACTTCATTACTAATGAACCCAAAAGCTAAAAAAAATGGGATTTCTAATGGATTTTGAAATGAAATTACCTGGTCTCCGTCAATGGGGGTTTCACCCGAGCCAGTGCGAAGCTCCAGCGCCTTGACGCCGGCCGAGTCCGGGAGGTCGAAGAAATCCGGTGCGGCGGATTTGGAAGGAGCGGCGAAAGAGGAGGAAGGGAAGGTTGAAATGGCGGTGGATATGAGTGCAGAGAAAGAGAGAGCTCTTCTAGTGGGTGGAGAAATTGCAGGAATGAGAGGATAATGGGAATCGAAAGAGATGAAATGGAAGAGAGAAATGGATGGGCGGCAGATTGAAGGCAGTGATTGAATTGTCATCTTCCTTATCTGAACCAATTCACCATAGCCTTATTCTTCTATTTCTACTTCACCTTCCTTCGCAAATGGAGAAACAAATAAAGGCGCGCACGAGTTGATGAATAATAACTAATTATTATTATTATTATTCCTTTCGAGTATAATTGACAAAAGACTTCGCTCCTAACAAGGAATGCTATTGTGGTGCAATTACCAAAATACCTATTCACTTTTAGCGGACCGTTCAACGAATGGCAATTACCGCCAACATACTTTATATCTCACTTACATTTCGATATCTATATTCACCCATCTTTTCGAAAACTATTAACGTGGGACAAGGAAAGTCAACTTTGCTTATGGACTTAGACCCACATGTCATTTCTAACAATCCCCTACAAATGACTGTAACAACAAAGTTACCGAGTTGGTGAAGGAGAGTGAGATTTTGATAATTTTGTTATGAGTTAACATAGAATATTAAGCTTAAACATCAATATCCAAATATTTGAATAGATGTGTAATGAAGTAAGACAACAATCTCGTTAAAGATACTGAAGTATATCTTGAACTTCCAATAACATTGGTTGAGACCTTTACAACACCTGGTTTCGATTTTTTTTCTACAATATAGATTTGTGCTTTTATGGCCATGCACATGCTTTTAAGTTTACATACTTTATTTTCTTGGCCAGTAATTTTGAACCATTCTTGTTGTCATATAAATTTCTTCTTTCTAGATCACAATTTAGAAAAACAGTTTTTACGACTATTTAGTAAATAAGAAGACTGTATGATATCTAGTGCAATCAAGGCCCTAGTTGTAGTTATCTTAGTTACACGATAATACGTGTCAAAGTAGTCAATAACTTGTTTTTTAGTATACCCTACCACTACTAATCTAACTTGATATCTTTCTATTGACCTATCTGGTCTTAATCTTAATTGGTTTACTTCATTTGAGAAGGTCTACTAATTCTCATGTTTGATTCATGGTTAGAGAATCTAGTTCACTTTTAATAGCCTCCTTTCATATACTCGACTCTATAGAGTTCAAGGCTTCTTTGTAAACTTGTGAAATTACCGTCGATTTCATCACGCCTTTCCATTACAAAGGTTCTTAAGAAATTCGGTCCAAAACTTTTCTCAATTTTGTCTTTTACTTTTTTTTAGGTTCTAATTCACATATTACATTAGAAGTATTAACAGTTTTAGATTAAAATGTTTTATTAACAACTGAAAGGTTTTCAAGATCATGCATGTTTATGGACAAGCAAGGACAAACAAAGATTTAATTTTCTTTTTTAAAGGAAAACATGCTAAAAGAACTTTGCATTCCTAGATTCACTTATGGTTTTGTCATCTAAACACATAAATTTATATGCAACATTATTTTAAGCATAACCAATAAATATACTGTCAAAGGTTTTAGACTTTATCGTAGATTTCTTCAGTGCAGGAAATAGTACCTTAGCCAAGCATCCTCACACCCTTAAGTAAGAAAGATTAGGTGCATATCCTTTCTACAGTTCGTAAGGAGTTTTATCCAGTTTTATGTGAGGAACCCTGTTAAGAACAAAATGTTCATACGCTTCTGCTATGAAAATTTTATTTCTTCAAAGATTGCAAAGGAAAAGCTAAAGTTCACTACAGTTCCCCTAGCTGAAAGTTGAAGGCAGAAAGAAATGATTGGTACGAAGAAAGCTCTACAAGTGAGGAGTCTGATGTAGGACAAATATTTTTTTGCAAGAGAGATTTGTCAATGAGATTAAGTGTCTTGACAATGAAAAACAATTAGTTTGTAGTAAAAAAAGTTTATAAAAGAGGTTCTTTTTGTTACATGCATTGACAATAAGTGTGGTTGGAGATTGCAAGCAGCGAGATTGAATGATTCAAATATATTCAAGATTAAAAAGTATGTCAAAGTTCATTAATGTTCTCTTGAGATTTGAATCATGACCATAGACAAATCTTGGGTTGTTGGAGAATTAATAAAGTCCAAATTCAAAGGAGTCGGTCGCCTATACAAACCACGTGATATCATAGAAGACATAAGGTAATACTATGACATAAATATGAGTTATAAAAAAGCTGAGCATGCAAGAGAAAATGCATATGAACGAGTGCGAGGGTCTTCTAAATAGTCATATAATATATATTGTTTAGATATGGTGAAGCACTCAAACTTACAAATCCATGTAAAATATTTCACATAGAACTTAAAGATGATCGTTTCTTCAAATATCTTTTCATGATTGTTGGTTCATGTGTTCGAGGATTCTTAAATTGCATTAGATCGATCATAGTCATGGATGAAATTAACATTTCTTAAGAACAAATATCGAAGTTAGTTGATAGTTGTCGTTTGCTTAAATGGTAACAATCAAATTTATCCTCTTACCTTTGGAGTAGTTGATAGAGAAACAAATGTCTTAATACAATGGTTCTTAGAAAAATTGAAAGGTGCAATAGAGGAAGTGCCTAATATAGGCTTCATGATAGATCAAAAAACATGCATCTTCAAAGGGTATTTCATAGATTTTTTCCTCCGCATTCCACAACCTTTGCGTCTAACATTTGACTCAAAATTTGAATGATAAGTATAGAAATGACATGGTAGCTACTTTATTTTACAATACATTGAGAATATATTGTGAATCAATGTTTCTAGAATCATGGAGAAGTATTCTTGCATTTCCTAATGGTTCAATAAAATATTTAAACAACGTTGGAATAGCATTGTGGTCTTATGTTCATTGCCTAAGATGATGCTATAACATGATGGCAACAAATATAGCAAAGTCCATGAATTATATATTGAAAGAACATAGAGATTTGTCTATTGCTTCATTCATTAAACATGTAAGAGCTTTGCTATAACTTTGGTTTTGGGAGCGTCGAGAAGAAGACATTAAAGTGACGTCTACATTGACCAAATGGGCAGAATTGGTTCTATAAAAGAAACAAGAACGAGTTTTGACAATAAAGGTCAACCTAGTTGACCGTTACCAATTTCATGTCAAAGAAGTAGATAAGGAGGAGGTCGTAAATCTTCATACTCAATAGTGCACTTTGTTAGGAGTTTCAAGTTGAGAAATTACCATGCTCACGTGCCATTGTTGCAACACGGGATCACAATATAAATGTTTATAGATTATTACACAAATTAATGTTTTTTTACATTATATTTGGATGCCGTCTACTCAGTTGAAAATCAGTCAGATTGAAAGATAAGTGAAGACTATGTGCACATGACTGTCTTAACTCCAAAGTAGTCAAAAGAGTTGGTTGAAGAAAAAGAAGATTCTAAGTGTTTGTGAAGCTCCCAAATTGCATAAGTGTGGTCAATATAAAGAATAAGGTTACAACCGATTAACGTGTACCAATCTAATTACATACACCAAGAAGTCAATCATACAAGATTAATCACTAAATCAAATCATGCAACTAGGAGAGAGCTCTTGTGCAATTAGATTTATGGGTCTCGTTGGCCCTTTATTATTATTATTTTTGTTTTCCTTTTCTGGTATATAGTCATAAAAAACAAGTGTGGTTAAATAATCGAATCCAAATTGTAAAGTATATTTTATGTGTTTATAATATAATTATTTAAGACGACCTATCTGAAATGAGTATAAATCTACGAAAAAAAATATGCTTTCCTAAATTCTGCCAAAGTTCCCCTGTGATAGCACCAAGTTGAAACCTGAAACCTGAAACTATTGACAAATTTTAACCTGTATTTCCAAAGCTGGACATGAACTTATTCATAAATTTGAAACATGTATTCCAAATACATAAATTCATAATAGTAAATATGTTCTTCAGATTCATAAGCCCAAAAATTACAATGATATTCATTACATCAATCAATTTATGTACATATTTCGACATACATGATATACAACTCCTATAGATTTCACGACAAAATCTAATACATAGGAGTATTGGTCCATAATTAGAATCCCAGTTACGTTGTTTTCAAAGTAGGACATATTTTCTTGACATAATGAAACTAAATCAAAACCAGAAGCCACATATTCAAAATACTTAATGTTGAAGATGTCGCAATCATTGTTGTTTCATTGGAGTAGAATGGAGTCGACAATGACAAGTGACCCAAAATTCCTTGGTGTCGATCATCCACCTCTCTTAGCAAAAAATCTAGTACTATTTAACAAATCTGGCACCAACTCTCAAATCGGCAATAAATGCTTCTCATCTCTTCGGTACTTGTAAGCGACGAAAGCGAATCCCATACCTTGACTTGACAACTTACCAAATCCAAGCATAACAGAACCCAATGATTGTCATGGACATTTAGTGGAGAGTAAACGTAATCAACACTTGTCAAAGGATCTTAAAAGTTCTCTTTCAACCCAAAGACATAATCGTCAACTAACCTGTACTCTTCCTATTAGTCAAATAGGCAATTCTCTTTAATACATTCCTTGTATCTGAACCACTTTGCAACTAAAAGTCATTACAAAGAAAAAATATATATGTATATATATTTATGTCAAACCAAAAGACAAGAAGACAGCCTTCAAATGCAAGAACATACATAAAGTAGCGTTACAAATATAAACCATGATGATTGTGTCTACAGTTGTGAATGTGCAGAAGGTATTCTAGCTGCCTTAATCTTCAAGCGAATAAACAGGAAAAATGCATCCAAATGCTAATAAAAACAAAAGTAAGCACTAAATGTATGTGGTACTGTTGAATGTACATTAACCATAAAAATAAAAAAAAATTATAATAACATAAATAATAAGAAAAACCATTACCATATCCACCAACCACCGACCACAACAAGTTTCTAAAAAATATCTTCAATTTTTTTCCATAAAATGTGTCATGCACCTCATTGTATATACACTTGTCTGTAATCCAAGCTCTAAGTCTATTTAAATCGATGTCAAAGTATTTTGTGCATGAGATCATAAATGAATGGTTGAAACTAAAAGGTGTGGTGGTTGATGTCGTTGACCGTTTAGTTAGAGTTGTGAATGGGGTAGAGAGGTAAACACTTGCACGCTTCCTATGTGCGGGTTAAACTTCATCATCAATGACGTAGATTAGCTAATCTAAACTAATATGACCTTCTTCTCCGACACGTTGATTGGCTTCTTTAATTCAATATAAACATTGTTGCCCAATGCATTCATTTGCTACTCATCACCCATCTTCACTTCATTATTTGAGTCATCCTCCTTCAGCATCCTCAACTAGGGGGTGGGGTACCAACTGTGTCAACCTCTTGGTTCTAGGCATGAACTTCTTCATTTTGCATGATATGATCTACTAAGCCTTCAAACTGTGTGCGCTCTCCTTCGTTACCTTGTGGAAGCTCAACATGCATGAGTGAGAATAATGATAAAAACTAAATATCAAGATTAGTGAGAACATTAAACTAAATATATGAGTAATTTCCAAGTATCAGACAACTAAACTCGATACAAGATAAATTAACAATTTTGAAAAGCAAGACTTTGATTCCTAACCTTTTTTTGAAGTTCAATGTGTTTGAAGATGGTGGCACTACAAGAAATGTAGGAATGACCGACAGACACACACATCGAAAAAAGTCAAAGTAGACGTTGCAGGCTTACTGATGCGAGTAAGACATCAACAAAAAGCTAACGCCGACATTCATGTGCCATGTTGAAATAGAGAATCTTGACGTCACATCGGGGAAAGTCTTTTTTATTCTTTTTAAATTTATTTATTTTGTTATTTTCTTGTTGTTATTTTTTAATATTGTTCTCGGTTCCCTGTTTTGCCAAGAAACATAATGTGCAATAAATTATAAAATTTAAGAAATTGCATTATAATAAATCAATTACAACATATATAATCAAGACGAATAACATATGTTGAAAATGTTAAAAAAAAAAACAATTACATTAAGTAAAAAAAACCTACACCTATCTTATACATATCTAATAGTGGCAAAAGCTACAAATGACATAAAAATATAGTTAGAATACCATAAATGCATAATGAAGCAAATTAAATGTTGAAAAGTACGTACCCCAAGTGTTCACGGGCCTCTATTTTGCTGACTCATATTCTCGATCATCTTTCTCATATGCTCCATTTCTCGTGCATAGTTTTCTTGCATTCTTCGAACTGTTTCATCCATTTGTCTATCACAGTCTACTATTTGTCGATCAAGGTTTGCTACTAGTCGATCTCGCTCCTCCACACTTAGTCTTTGTTCTTCAATCATGCGGTTAGCGTTTGCAAGGTTGTCCCTAAGTTTGCTAACCTCCACAATGTGTGCATGATGGTAGTAAGATGAGCAAGAAGAGGAAGCATAACTTTTCCTGGACTTGGGTTTGGGGCCCCAACCATGTCCTTTTGAGTAGCCCAATCGTTTACCCAAAACAGTCTCGCATATCTTGTCCTCGTAGAGTGGTTGAGAACCCTCTGAGATGGGCTGAGACTGAAGTTGTAACATTTGATTATGCACAATAATATACAAACTGGGGTTAGGAGAGATCATCATAATTTAAATAGAAATAACAAAATATTTTGGTGAACTTACATATGTGTCCTCTACCGCATAGAAACACTCCAAATGGCTTAGGAGGGGTAACGATTTGATTTTGAAACCCACACTGGAAGTTTAAAATGTGCGAGATGGGTGCAAGATGCGTGCGAGATAAAATATAAAGGCCTAAGAGGCTTACTAAGCATGCATAGAAACACTCAAAATGGCTTAGGAGGAGTAGTAATTTAATTTCAAAATGCATAGTGAAAGTTTGGAATGTGCGAGATGTGTGTGAGATAAAACATAAGGGCCTAATAGACTTACTTAACATGAATAGAAACATTCTAGATGGCTTAGGAGGGGTAGCAATTTAATCGAAATGCATAGTGAAAGTTTGAAATGTGAGAGATACGTGCAAGATAGAACATAAGTGCATAAGAGGACTACTAAACCGAATTGCTTTCACTCCTAAACATATATTGTAATACCTTGAAAAATTCCTAGGTATATATAAATGTTGATTTTTTTTTAAAGAATCTTTCTCACTCGAGTAAATACTAAGAACTTTTAACAAAATTTCTAATAACAGGAGTGCCCAACGTCTCCTTGAGAAGCTCTAAAATGATGTAGTAGTTTATAGGATAAATTAGTATTGAAATTTCTAAGTAGTGCAAAACTACTGACAGATATGATAAGGCAATTCAGACAAAAGGAAAGACCAATCCATAAAATCATAGACTAAAAGGAAAGATAAGCCACTTTTAGTGGAAACAATTCCAAGCCTATAGGATTACTAGTAAGAGGAAAGCCTACCATTCAAAGGATTCAACACATATAGTTCAAACTACAACTTCATATCTTCCACCTTTACTAAAGAAATTAATCCTATTCAATTTTACCTAGTTTTAATTTACAAAAGATCCTCTTGAATGCTACCTAGTTTTAATTTTCAAACAGGCTATAAGATATACCCAACGACTATCACAGATTTATATAAGTCACGAGGAGAGGTGTTTCGACTGCCACAAGAAAGCTATGATGTCCCAATGAAAACTGAAAAACTGCAAGGGTGAACGCTGACCGTGGAGACACGACGTTCAACGAATCAACAAAAACTGAACGTTCACCGTGGAACATGAGTCCCAACGAAAACTACAATGGAGCGATGACCGACACCAGAAGCAAGAAAGTTCAAATTTTGACGAGGAGAACACAAAGGGTTTTCTTTTTTACGTTGAAGATAAAAACGTAAAATTAAAGAAGGATAATTTAGACAATTCACCTTCAATTTGTCTTAAAAATCAATTTTTTCAAAATCAATCCCAAAAATCTTTTATTCCTCTATTTTTTTTTTGTGCTCTCTCATATTTTTCAAACCCAATGGTTTTGTATAAATATATAACTAATTAAAACAACAATATTCTTCCCACCTATCCCACGGTCACACCCTACAAAATTTTAACCTTCGGTTTATATTTATAAAACAAATAAAGTCCCGGCGAAGACGAGGGAGGGGGAGCCGCAAGAACATTCGAGCCTCTTCTTCAAATTGTTTTTGCACCACCATAACATAACAGCACCCGAAGAGCCGAAACCCGCCGGCCGTCGACTCATAGAAACCGAAGTAAACCCTCCTGCCACCAATACGAGTGAAGCAACCCATCCGGTTGATAGTGATGGCCGCAAAAGATGCAGAGGAAGTCTTGGACGTCCAGTCGGTCGTTGAAGCTGTAGTTGCAAATGAAGACGCTGCTGATGTTCCTAGCTACGAAGTAGAAAGCCTTTGCATGCGATGCGGTGAAAACGTACTCACTTCATTCTCTGCTCTTCATCTTCTACGATTGCGAATTTCTCTTTCTGTTTTCCGCCGCATTTTGATTTGTGACTGCCTGGTTTTTACTTAGGAGACGCAAGTTTGAGAATTTTCTACTTCATTACATTAAAAATGAAGATGTTTGTGGCTTTTAGTGTCGTTTTGATGTGTTCAGTTACTGTTTCTCTGCATTGCATTTACAGGGGATAACAAGATTTTTATTAACTTTAATTCCGCACTTCAGAAAGGTAATATTCTAATTTTTACGCCGTTTTCAATTAGTCATTAGTTTTCTTTGTGAAGCTTTAATGAGCGATGGATCTTGCTCCAGATTTTGTTGTCAGCCTTTGAATGTCCACATTGCGGTGAGAGGTAATTACAAATGAAATTCTCTCTGGAAATACGGTGGTTTCATTATCATCTGATAATTGATTTTGAGTTGCCTTGGATTTCTTTCAGGAACAATGAAGTTCAGTTTGCTGGTGAGATCCAGCCACGAGGCTGTTGCTACTGTTTGGAGGTTCATGCAGGCGACCAGAAGGTTATTTCGATGAAATTAAATCATGTTTGCGAGATTTATTTTCTTTTCACTTTATATGTTCACCTGACAAGGCTTAGAAGCAGCTACAACCTGATAGTTTAAGCATTAATGATATGTATATATGTATGTATATCAATGGTTTCTTCTTCTTGTTATTTTGGTTCACAAGATTTTTTTTAAAGCGATATTCTAATCCAAAAGTATTTGGCTCACAAGGTTAAGGATTTCGATCTTACCTATCTATAAAATTCTCACTAAAGTCCCAGTTGACTGTTTGAGAAGACTGCTCCCGTCAATGATTTCTGAGTCGCAATCGCAAGGGGCTTTTTTTGTGGGGTGATAGATTTTGGATCATACCCTTGTAGCTAATGAAGCGAAAGAGGATTTTAGAATAAAAAATAAGTGATTTTTATAATAGATTTTGAGAAAAGCTTGTGATTATGTGGATTGGAATTTTCTAGGTAAGGTTTTGGATAAGGACTTTGGGTATAAGTAGAAAATGTGGTATATGGATATTTTTTCAGCATTAACATAAGCCCTAGGGGTAAAGTTTTGGCCATGAGACGTCTTGCGCAAGGTGACTCTTTATCCCCTTTTTGTTCTTGTTTAGGGTGGATGCTCTAAGCTGGATTGCTTCTACATGTGTTGATGATAAAATCCTTGACCTTTGAGGTTGGAGAAGAGAGGATCACTTTTTCCAGCCTTCATTTGCGGTTGACATGCTGCTTTTCTTTCCCAGCGTTGTTTGAAGGGATGTCAAGGCTGAGGATTAATAGAATGCTGGATAATGGGCTCATTTGTGATGATAAAAAACTTAGAAGGTGGCCTGTTATGGTGGGTTGTAAAGTTGATTCTCTTATTATCTTGTTTTGACTCCCAAATCTTTAATTTTTTGGACTCTTGTGGTGGGTAAAGTTAGGAAAAGACTTGTTGCTTGGATAAAAGGCTTCTTTGTTGAAGCAGGGATGTTGATTCGTTCAACAATTTATTTTGGGAAGGGATTGAAGAAGGAAGAAGGAAAGGGACGTGCTTGGTCAGATATGAGATCATTGGGAAGCCAATCGATTACCTAGGGGTTAGAGATTGGGAATCGAAGGTATCGTCAAAGCTCCGTTAGCCAAGTGGCTTTGGTCTTTTTTTCTAGAGGATTTGGTTGGGGGATAAACCCCTACGTTCTACGTTTCTTTGTCTCTAATTGTTGTCTTCTTTTAAAAATTGGTTGGTGTCTTCCGATTGAAATCTTTTCTGTAATCACCTTTGTGTGCCCGAGGTCTCTCCATATTTCATTTATCAATGAAATATTTCTTATCTAGAAAAAGATAGATTGGTGTCTAATTTCCTTGTTTGGTTGGCTAGATCCTCTCTCTCTCTTTTTCCAAGGTTAGTTGTTCTTTATCCAACATTGAAGCGCCAAAATGTCGTGACTCTTTTGTTCTCACTTGAGTATTAGGATATGTTGGTGTGGAGTCCCAACCCTCCAGAGGGATTCTCGAGTAAAGCAAATCTTTTTTTTCTTTACATAATTTGTTAGGTTTAGGGTTTAGGGGTTTAGACCTTTCTCCCTTAGGTGAGTTGGGTTTTCTTTCCCTTGGAGAATGATCTTGAGAGAAGTGAAGTTTTTTCCTAGCAAGTTTTACTAGGCCGTGTTAACTCGTTGGATCAACTTGCACGGAAGATGCCTTTTGTTAGTTAGGTCGTTTTGTGTATTTTTTTTCGGAAGGTGAAGGAATACTTGGACCATATTTTCTGGAGATCCATTTTGGACATCTTCTTTAAGATGTTTGAGTTTTTACTCATTCGACATTTGGACACCAATGATACATTTGGTGAGTTCCTCCTCCATCCACCTCTTAGAGATATGGGTGGTTTTTTATGTGTAGTTGGGGTGTCTGCTATTTTATAGTATCTTTGGGTGAATGGAATAACAAAGTGTTTAGAGGGTTGGGAAAGGATCCTATTGATGCTTAGTAGGTTTCAATTTCGAAGGCACTAATCACTATCTTGCATGACTGAAGTTCCTTCATGTAGTTGGGCTTCCTTTTCTATTATATTTATTTATTTTAATTCTCAATGAGAATTGTTCTTTTATTTGGGGGGGGGGGGGGGGGGGGGTCTCAACTTGTAAATGTTCTGTTCCATTAATCACAAAATGGATGCTGATTATCTGATTGGTAAGAGTTGTTATATTCTTCCATTTATCACCCCCTTTTTGGTCCTTTTCTAGTGAAGTATCGTGTATCATGCGAGTAACAAATTAGTCTTCATGGATTTGCTTGGCACGCCGTAGAAATCAGTTGTCTATGATGGAGAAGGTTCTTTAGAAACCTCCCTTTTGGGAAAGGGAAAACTTTTTTTTAAATTTCATCTTGTTATTATCTTCTATGTGTTGTCGTCTTGGATTTGAGAGAAATAGTTGAATTTTTAGAGGGTTGACGGTTGAGAGATCTTGGGAAGAGTGGTAAGATGTCGTTACATTCCGCACCTCTTCAAAGGCGTTAGCCACTTGGGCTTTATGGAATTATCAAGGATATCTTTTTTAGCTATTTCGGATTGGCTGTATTTTATTTCCCTTAATTTTTTTGTGCCCTTCCATACTATTTCAGTTATCTCGACGAATTCTTGGTGTTTTTTACAAACAGTTGGCAGAAATATTCTGAGCGTCAATTATACCTTTTTCTCAATCTTAGGCCCTATGTTCTTAATCCTTGCTTGTTTAAGAGAGTCGTGGCCTTCTAATTTTGAATATTATGCTCCATGTTCAAACTTGCATGTTTTCGTGAGTTTACTTAGAGGTCTAATTCGGTCATTATTTATGCAGATGCTCAATCGACAAGTGGTTAAATCTGAATCTGCCATTATTAAGGTACTACATGCAGAGCTACACTTATCCATGTTACAATGAATTGGCAATCAAATTGATTTTCTTAAGCTGTCTAACTCTGCCTGTGCTGGCCACCGTTAAGTAGATATTGTATTCAACATTCTTTATACATGTTTCAAATTTTAAGAAAGAAAAGCTAATCTTTCAGTAATTTTGTAAAACAACTTAATCTTGTTATAAAATCTGAGAAGCTTTTCAGAAAGTTACTACTTTTTCTGATGTTTCCATTTTTCTTTTATGTATTAGCTTGTTACATCAATATTTTGTAATTAGTTTATATTTTAAAGAAGGTCCTTTTTTCTTTTTCTTTTGAAACGGAGACAAACCTCTTTATTAATAATAAATGAGACTAATGCTCACAATACAAAGTATTATACTAAGAGCAAAATAAGAAAAAGACAATATCGTCCAAACAATCTAAACAAAGATGAACTCGGGTAATACAAATGTGAAAACGACCTACAAACGATCACAAAGGAGAAACAACGAAAGAACCAAAGCAACGGAGTATTGAAACATTGGTAAAGAGTTTAATACAAAGAAAATATAAACACATTGACGAAAAACACCTGCTTCAGATTGAGATAGGTTAATGATTGCATTTGAAAAACTACTTTAGAAAACAATGAAAACAATAAAAAAATACAATTACAAAGATGTCAAGGTGTTTTAGACAGCGTAGTAGATTGCTCTGACTCATATAGATACACTCTCGAACTTTTTAGTAAGATTTTTCAGCTATATGACTGATTATATGTTCTATGAGCAGATTCCAGAATTGGATTTTGAAATTCCAGCAGAGGCTCAACGTGGAACTCTATCAACTGTAACTCCTCAAAGTCCTATTTCATATTGGTTGTTTGTTTTAATATTTGCTCAGTCCTCTGGCTTGTTAAGTCTTGTGTGTCTGTGTTTGTGGTACGCATCTCCTTTTGTAGCCTTGGGGTATTCTTTTGCCTGTTTTCGTTATTATAATTTTATGGTACTTCTTATGCTATATTTGTCTGAGGCTATGTAATTGTCTCGTTTAACATTTTTGCATGTTTGCTGTAATGCCCCACATTTTCAGGTGAGTTATATCTTTCTGTAATGCATCACATTTTCGAGAGAGTTGGGATTCCCTCCTCAAGCACAGCCCAAACATTCCACAAAAAAGACCTACATGCTCGTTCCCCACAATAAAAATATTATATTGGTGCTACCACGAGCATAACTTAACTAACATAAACTTGTACTATCAACTTTGAGGTCAAAAGTTCGATTCACTACCTCACATGTTTTTTTTGGTCCCCACATAACAAATGTGCACACCCTCATAGTTTAGGCTTCTTCTTCTTTTCCATTTTTGCCCCTCCTAAAGGTTTGAGTAATTTGGGGCCTTACTGATTCTTGGCTAGCTACAACATTAAAAGCTTTTTTGTTTCTCTACTAGCCTCAACTGTTTTGATGCACAAGTTTGGGTTAGTTCTCAAGCAACGTGACATTTATGTCTGCATTAGAATCTTAATAAATTTGAGTGGTTGAGTGATCTAGTCTATCCCACTTTCTTCAAGTGTTTTAGGTCCAACTTATGACTCTTGGATTTGTCCCCTGGATCCCACTAAAGTGTTTTCGGTCAAATCTCTTATGAGTGAAGTTCATACTATTGGCTGTAATTGAATCGCTGATGTTCACTGATATAGAAGGTATCCTACAGTCAATTGCTTAGAGAGGAGAATGCCTCGTCTCCCTCTTTCTTTATCTTGTTGTGTGATATGTTTTTTAGACACCTAGTGTGTTTGCAATTTTTTTCTCCATTGTACTCTTATATTATTGCAAAACAGTGGTAGCTTCTTTTGGTTGGTTTGTGGTTTTGCCAAATAACATCTTTAATATTCTAGCTTCAGTTATTGTGGGCCATCCTTCTGGGGTATGATAAAGATTTTTTGGTTGGCTATAAACCGACTTTCTTTCGGTGGCTTTGGTGGGAAAGAAATGCAAGGGTTTTGACCTTTTGGTATTGGGAGGCTAGTAGACTACAAGCTCCTGCCATTTCATTCATCAATGATATTCCCTTAATAAGACTAGGAATATGTTGTAACGGACAAACCTCTTTTTTTGTTTTTGTTTTCTTTTGGATTGTATTGAAGTCTTCTTCCAATTAATTGATTTATATTGCATTGTACCCTAAATTTTTTTCTCCAACTTCTCTTTAAAAAATGTGAGAGTTTTAAAGAGATGGGAAAGTTCAAGATATATAGGAAGGATTTTCTTGTGGAGTTAGCAGGGAAGGTTAGGAAAATTTATATGTAGGAAAGAAATAGTGGGAAATGTGGTGAAATGGAGCTGGACTTTGGGATCTCAACTTGGATTAGGAGTTGTCTAATAAGTGCTGCTGTTGCGAATAATCCCAAGGGTTTTTGGTGCAGAAGAAGGTGGAGTTCGCCATTACTTTCTTCCAAGTTTTGGAAAATGCAAGAGGTAGGATTCTTATTTTATCCCTAGAATCTTTTAAAGGAAGGAAAACGAGAATCTTCATACCGAATGGAGCAAAGGAAAGGGATGGAGATTTTTGGCAAAAGAGATTCCGATTTTGCTTCTGGGGTCTACAAGGATCAATCAGAAGTCAGGTTCAGTGACCCAACCAGCTAAGGCTCGGTTGAAAAAAGGGAAAGAAAGGTTTCAGCCGCTAGTAGTGTTACTTAAGGAAAATAAGGGACCAAAGGGCCCTTGATTCGAGAAGCATACAAAAGGATTGGGTTGTTGGGAAGAAGATAGTAGATGAAAGTGGAAAAGAGGTGGAATTTGCATTTGAATGGCAATCGACGATCATAATTAAGAAATTAAGAGCTACATCAGATTGGGGGGTCTTGAAGCAGTTGTTTGAACGGGTGAGAAGCATGGACACGAACACGGATACGATAGGACACATCGATATGCGAATTTCTAAAATAATAGGACACAGACACGTTGGGGATACGCTATTTTTTAAAATTTACTAAATATTCTTCACTATAAAAAGCATAAAGTATCGTTGTGTCATTGTCAATTTTCACAAAATATCGATGAGGTGGAGTGGTGATATCGGCCGACAAGGAGACTTGTGTGGGTCTTTGCCGTTGGAGTTGGACAAAATACAAAATGGAGATGAAAGAAGTGAGCGGGAGATGAAGGCATGGTGGCGTGGAGTGCACGACAAGGAGATTGGATGTTTAATGTGTATATAATAATATTTTTATATTTTGTTTGCAATAAAGTAACTGGGCTTGGGCTTCACCTAAAGTTTGGGCCCATGGGTGTGTCCGGAAATAAAAAAAAAGACAAAATTTGGCGTATCGGACACGTGTCTGTACAAATCCATGTTCCCTAAGTGTCCGACACCGATACCACCTCTAATATGAAGTGCCCATGCTTCTTAGTTGAACAGATTTAGTCCATTTGTTGTGGCTTTAGAATTTTTAGTGCAAATCTTTCTGTTGGAAATCGTGAGTTTGATTCAGAAGCGAAAGATCTTATTTAGTTAGGATCAGTGTTTAAAACTGCTGAGTTCTCCTTTCATCTGTGGGACTTCAGTGCGATTGAAGAGAAGAGAAAATAGGCGTTCGGGGGAGGGGGATGGATTACGGCCCTTGATATTCCCCATTCTTACGAGCAAGGGAGTTTGTTGATTCTTTGGCAGATTGGTGTAGAGGTCTTGATGTAGAAGAAGATCCTTCCTTCGAAGAGGATTGGATGAGGGAGGTGTGCTTTAGGGCCATTGGCAACAAGGATGGGTTTATTCCGGTGTGTTGTGTCGTGAACTATCACGAGTATTCTTTTCTGGTGAGACTTTGTGTTTGCCGGAGCAAAGAAGGCGAGGGACAAAAAATGTCAGAAGAAGGTATGGGTAGGACGGTTCTTTGGTCTTTCAGTCTATTTCTAGGTTAAAAGAGGAAGGAAGAGGGAGATCACATGTTGAATTTGAAATGCCCTAAAGTGTTGGGCCGAGCGGAGCTAAGGGCCATAGCTTGAAGGAAAAGGAGAACTGCCCTAGGAAGTCTTGTGCAAGTGGGCTGTGGTAGAGTTTCGAAGTGGGCTAGGTGGTATCAGTTCTTAAAGAAGTTGATGATTGTATGGGAGCTCAGTAAAGAGCCTTGTTGAGTAAAGGCATTATTAGGAAAAGTCAGCCGATCTCTAGAAGGAAGGCTCAGGAAGAGGTTCAAGTTAAAGAAATGGGCCTAAGTTGGAACCCACAATGAAAGCTAAAGAATATACAACGGAATTTTGTGAGAAGGAGTCGGGGGATGGGTTTTCGGATGTGGGTCTTGATGTAGGAGAGCCTGAAGCGACTCTGTGGGGTTTCTTATGGCCAACAAATTACTTCTTGTTCACAGGAAGCTTTGCCTAGTGCTAATAAAGGAACAAGGGGATGGGAGGTGTTAATTTCGACCGACATTAAGAAAGTGGAGGCCAGAGAAGGAAACACGTTGAATGGTAGGTAACAATAAAGGGGTCAGGAAGGGAGGTGGAGATAAAGAGAAAGGTAAGGAAGGTAGCACTAGGATGACTAAGGAGTTAAAAAAACTGGATAGCTCAGTTAGCTAGCTCTGGGTAAGAAAGCCCCTTCAGAGGTGGGGTTAGTTAGGTCTAAATGTTAAAAGTTGTTTCTTAGAATGTTAGGGCTCAAGATGGCTAGACCAAGAGAAGGCTGGTGAAGAGGTTCTTTTGTCGTGCACTTGCACAAGACTTATCAAAGGGGATTTGGAGGTAGTTTTTAAGGAGTTCTTTGAAAAAGGTATTTTGAGTAGTTCGATGGTGGAAACTTTTGTGTCTGATCCCCAAAAAGGATAATGTCAATATAGTTAGGGAGTTCTGGCCTGTCAGTCTTATCACTAGTGTTTGTAAGATTTTGGCTAAGATTCTTGCTAACCAGTTAAGGGAAGTGTTGCTCTTGACTATTTCTGAAGATCGGGGTGCTTTTTCTAAAGGGAAGGCAGATTTTGGATCAAGCTCTTATTGCGAATGAGGCTTACAGAGGAGTATAGAACGAAGAAAAAGGAGGGAGTTTTGCTTAAACTTGATTTTGAAAATGTGTATCATGTGGATGGGGGTTTTTGGATAGCAAAATGATGAAAAAGGGCTTTGGCTATAAATGGAGAATGTGGTATGTGGGGGTGTATTAGAAATGTGAAATACTCGATTCTCATTGATGGATCCCCAAAATGGGCGATTCAAGATTTTAGGGTCTTAAGACAAGGAGATCATTTGTCCCCTTTTTTGTTCTTACTTATGGTGGATGTCTTAAGCCGTCTTATTAGTAAAGGGGTTGAAGGGATTATTATTGACCCCTTTAAGGATTGGCAGAAATGAAGTTACCTTGTTGCATGGCATCTACAGTTTGCGGACAATACTATGTTGTTCTTTTCTGAGAAAGAATAGTCGACCACTCTTAATTATATGGTTGCTTTCTTGGAGGAGTTGTCTGGTTTGAAAAATTAATAGAAGCAAATGCACCATTTTGGGTATTAATACTGATGCTACTAAGCTTCAGAGATGGGTGGAGGTGTTTGATTGTGAGTTTGGTTCCTTCCCTTCACTGTATCTTGGTCTCCCTTTGAGGGATAATTCTTGGGCTGTCTTTTTGGGATTCCGTTTGTGAGAAAATTCAAAAGAGGTTGGCAGGATGGAAGAAAGGTTTTTTTCTCAAAAGTGGGGAGATTAACTTTGATAAGATCTGTTATGAATGGAATACTGGTGTATTACATGCCACTTTTCAGGATACCTAGTTCGGAGAAGTACATGAGAGATTTTCTTGGGAGGGGAGTGACGAAGGTCATGGGTCCCATTTGTTGAGTTGGGAACTGGTGGGGCGTCCTGTGAACCGGGGGGGTTAGAGAGTGACAATCTTAGAATCCGCAATATAGGATTGTTGGCTAAGTGGCTCTGGCACTTTTCTCTTGAATCTAATTCTTTATGGCATAGGATTATTGTGAGTAAGCATGGCGCCCATCTCTTTGAATGGACGTTGAAAGGGGTTAAAGGCGCACATTGAAATACCTAGAGGGATATTTCCTTTGAGCTTCCCACTTTCTGTCGGTATTTTTGTTCCTTTGCCCATCCCTTTGAATGTTTGAACTCACGATATTTTTCACTCAGCTATTACACTTTATTTACAACATATTTGTTTCAACATTTTAGTCATTTTGTCTTCCACTATAATTTTGCAATTTATTAGTTTAGGGCTCCTATACTTTGCATGCCTATATGGGATTGGGATTCTAGTGAACACTGAAGGGAAATATAGAGTTATTTTTTTTATAGCCATATCTTAGTTAACAATGTTTTTTACCTCACCTTTCTTCGGGACAGAAAATCTTCACTAAAAATCGTTTAACCAGTTTTTATGTGTGATCATTAATTTAGGTTGAAGGTATATTGGTACGAGCTGTAGATGGATTGGAAGCCCTTCAAGAGGAACGTAGGGTTTGTAATCGTGCTTTTATCCTTTGATTGTCAAATTTTCATGTGTATGGGTGTCTTTATATTTATGTTGCATCTTCTGGGTTCTGTAGAAGGTGGATCCTCAGACTGCTGAAGCAATAGACCATTTTCTTCTGAAACTGAAAGCTTGTGCTAAGGGAGATTCATCTTTCTCCTTCATCTTGGATGATCCAGCTGGAAACAGCTTCATTGAGAACCCGTAAGTGATGGACTTAAGCTATAATTTTCTGATTTTTAGGTCAAGCGTTTTGAGCTATGGCTTTCAATCTTCCACTGTTATTTTTAGTTTTTTGCATTACACATTGTACTTTTAATTTGTTTCACCTTATAAGTTGTAAGAAAACAATTGAATCAGATTTCACCAATTTAGTTACTGAAGTTAAATAATAGAAAATTAATATATTATAAGTTCATCATAGTTTTATATGCCTTGTGTAAGTCAATAATTCCTTATTGTAATCATTTAACAGCTAATCAAACAAAAGTTACCATCAAAGCTTCAAATGTACATTAGTCAACGATTTAACATCTGCATTGCATCTGACTACAAATTTGTTAACTTGCTACTTTGATTCAAAAGGCTCACTTTTCTATGTGACAAGTTCTGCTGGAAATTAGAGTAGGTATATTTTTTGAAAGAAAATACATTCTTACTTTATCTCTATAATATAGCTACAAAAGTTTTTTTCACATCATTTAGATATCTATGCCTAACTGATGTTTTTCAAAATCATCATAAGTTTCAACTTCTACTACACCCTATTCTTCCCAAAAAAAAAAAGAAAGCTGCATGTATACTCTACGCCTAACTTCCCAACTACATTATTTAAAAGTGGTCTAATGCTACTAGTGGGTACTAAAAATATCATTTCATTTTTTTTATATATACATAAAAATTTGTCCATAATTTTCAACACTTGGTAACAACAACAGCTTAACCAATCTTAATAATAAACCAGCTAAATGTACAATGTTTAGAGATTTTATTATTTATGCAATACTAAAGCTAGGAAATACACTGGGTAGATTGTAGAGTTAATTAGTACTAAGGAATCGAAGGGTTTCCTTGATATTCCTTCCATTGGCCCAATTGTTTTGAAGCTACATGATTTTTGTTTCTTTTACTGATGTAGTGATGTTTTTGTTCTAAGATTTGTGTGTTTTCTTCTCAAATTACTTTATTATTGGGTATTTTTTCTTTATTTTTTTCCAGCCTATTCTTTGTTCTAGTGCATGGTTCTCAGGATTGTACTTTTTCAATTTTCTGGATCTTAGCTTCATATCCTTGTATTTTGAGTGTAAAGTCTCTTTTCATTCTATCAATGAAAAGTTTTATTTCCTTTTAAAAAAATGGTCAATTCGTCAAACATAAATAATATAATTGAGTTTTTTTCAATTTGAAAATTAGACAAAAGGGCCAAGAATAGTTATTGCATATTCCTTCTTTTTAATATATTATAAACTTTATTTCAAAGAATTTCAGAATGTGTATCTTATGGATATGAGGTTGATTACTTTTAGATTTGCACCATCCAAAGATCCATCATTAAGTATCAAGTCTTATGAGCGTACTCCAGAACAACAAGCATTGTTAGGGTATTATGTTGAACCATCACAACCAGCAGAAGCTCAGGGTGGAGCATCAACAGGTGGAGTTGATGCTTCTAATCAAGTTAGAGGAGTGGCACATGGATCTGTAGGAGCAAAGGCTGGCCATCGGGCAATAGCTCAAAGTAACAGTGCAGAGATTGCTGAGGCCTTTTTTCGTTACACTGCACCAGAAGAAGTAATGGAATTGTTTAACTTTTTTGTTTTGATGCTCTTTAGTAGCTTTTGAAGTTCTACACCCATGATAATACTTGATATGTGATAGGTGATGACATTCCCATCAACGTGTGGAGCTTGTGCAGTTAGCTGTGAGACTCGAATGTTTGTAACCAGTATCCTTATCATTCTTGAATTTTGATCAGTTGATGGAACTAAATTAACTCATTAATGCTTCGAACTAAGGATGACAATCAAGTTTTTATGCATGAACTTTTTAGTTTCATGATATTATCTACTATATGCTAACTGTTAGTAACTCTTTTGAATTTTGGTGATTGTGAATATGATCTTGGAACGCTTTTTTTATTATTGTTATTATTATTATTTAGTTTGTTTACAAATTTAAATTGTGATTGTAAGACATCTGAAGTCCTCCTAGCCTCTTCATCCCACAAAATATGAGATGAAGCAATGATAACATTGTAATTTTGATAAGTGTACAACAGAATCCTAGAGTTTCCAACTTTGATTCCAACTTATTATCCTCTCATGCATCTGCTATAGAATCTCAATTGTACTGGGAAGGGCATGCTTGGGTACTATACTGTGGGATTTTGTTATTTTCTTTTCAAAGGAATATAAAATATTATTATTATTACTTTTTAGAAGGAAGAAACTGTGCAAATATTGTGAAAAAGGAAAGAATAGACAAGGAGATGCAATAAACTATCCCGCAGAAAGAGGCCACACTGGCTACAAGAATGGACTCCTATCCAACACAATTACACCTAGCTGAAAATTACAAAAGTTCAATTAACAGAAGCCCATAAGGACATATCAATTTCACATCCTCCTAAACCTACTCCATCGACTTCTCTAACACTCTAAAAGTTTTACTATTCGTCCCAAGCCATACTCCCACAAAATAACACAGAAGTAAGAACGTCACATGACTCGTCTGTTATCATGAAAGGGAGAACTCATCTAACCTGATAGATTGAGTAGTTTTTTGGTTTAGGCTAGATGTTATGATTCATTGAGGGGCCAGACAAAGACAATCCATTCTCAGGTATAACTGCATAATTTAGAGCCTGAAAGTGCACATGTATCTGATATATTTTTGAGTTTCACCAATGAGGACATCTAAAAAAGTTCTGCCACTGAACGTTAGTTTTTCTGCAATTACATTTTGATTGAAGAATTGAGGCATAGCGTCCATTAATTGTGTTTTCTTAGTTATTGCCTTATTCTTCACATATAGAGTTGAAAGAATAGGTTTTTTTAATTGTTATTGCCATCCTTCTTTCTCTATTGTTTCTTTAATGGTTGATCTACTATGAGCGAATAGCTTAACTAGGGGGAATCTTCTGGTTTCTTCCAACTTCTTTGTAGCTTTTATTTGTTTGAGAGGCTCCTACACAAATACATTTAGACTTAACAAACCACAGAAATTCCGTACTTTCAAGAAGTGATTGTCATGGCAACTACTTGTGATGCTTGTGGTTACCGTAGTTCTGAGGTATGTCTTGCCAGTATTGTGCCCTTTCACCTGCTTGTCTTAGTTGTGATGATTATTATGATCTTGTTATGCAGCTGAAGCCTGGTGGGCGAATCCCTGAAAAAGGAAAGATAATTAGTCTATGTGTGAAGAATGTTAGAGATCTCAGTCGAGATGTAATAAAGGTTTGTCAACTGTTTGCGAAATTGTTTCTGGTTGGAATGCCTTCGCATATTTCTGTATTATGCTTCTCAGTTTTGTAATTGTTATAGTTCATTTTTGGGGGCATTTCCTTGTTATGCTCTTTTTAGGAGTTTGATAGTTCGTAACTCTTCAGATATCAATATAAATTAAGTTCTTTGTTTTGTTTTTCAACATTTCATTGTATCAATAAAGTTGTGTTTCTTTAAAAGATAAAAAAATGAAAAAGAAAACAAAAGGCAACCAGTGCTTGTATCATGTAAGTTGGAACATATAGTTTAACGATGTTATGTTTTTTACCAGTCAGATACTGCAAGTGTAAAAGTCCCAGATCTTGAGTTGGAGCTGACTAGTGGTACTCTTGGGGGAATTGTTACAACTGTTGAAGGCTTAATCACAAAGATAAGTGAAAGTAAGTATATTTAATGTGCTGTATTGTATATTTTTGCGTGATTTCACATTTACAGCCTCCTAGTGTTTCAGGTATAGAATCTTAAATGATAACAAAGTGCCTCTGAATTTCTAATCAAACTCTAAGCCTTCATTTCCTTAACTTTCACTCTCTTTTTATTTTTGTTACTGCAACTTTTTGTATTTTGTACTTTTATTTTATCTTTATTGTGCAGTTTAAAAAAATGAAAACCTTTCGTCCTATCTTTCTTTCCCCCCACTTTTTGCTGAAGTTTGGGAGTGGTATTTTGTGTCTGTGTGCTCCACAATTCAAAAGCCATTGGAGTTAAATGAACTATGAAAATAATCAAGCATATTCAGAAAGGTCGAACCCGTGAAATGAAGAGGACAGAGTAATTAAGGAAGAAAAGAAAATAATCAAGCATAGACACACACACACGCACACAACCACAAAATAGTAGTTTCTACACCCATAAATATGTTTACAGCCTACTCTTGCCTTGTAAATGACTGGAAAACTGCTTAGAAACGTGCTTTTTATAGTTTCTGGAAGCCTCTTTCTACTTAATATTTTTTTATCCAGTAGAAAGTTTCAGGCAAGAGTAAATGCTTGAAATACGAACTAACTTTATATTTGTACTTGGAGCCTTTTAAATCAAATATGGACTCACAACTGAATCTTCATCAATGCAGGTCTTGAGAGAGTACATGGATTTACTTTTGGAGACAGTCTTGATGAAAATAAAAGAAACAAGTGGTTGGACTTCAAAACAAGACTAACCAAGGTACATGATCATGATTTTTGCCAATCTTGTGAATGAAGTTGGTGTATCTAGCACACAGTTTTTATTTTATTTGGAATGCCATCTCTTCTTCCCTCAGAGAGGTCACATTTGTTTGATTTGGTTAGAAGTAAGAGTCTTATCACTCTGCCAATTTTTCACAATATTTATATTGAATTGGATTAATTTTCAGATTGATTTAACACTGGAAGTCTTTGACAAAAAAGTTGTGGGTAATAATTTTTTAAGGTTTTACTTAAATAAAAGAAATTTTGAAAAGAAACATAATAGACAATGTTTTATAAAACTCTAAGGTACACTAAAGTGTGATATTCTTTGGGGTATAGGTGAAAAAAAAGTTTATCTATTTTAGGAGCATTATATGTAAAAATACTTATAAAGAAGAAAATAGTTGAAGAAGGAAAGCCTAGGAATCACAAGGTCTATGTCTGACATGTGTCGTACACCAACACACTTGGAAATGTGTCAGACACACAATTGTTTTGTTTTTCTAGTCATAAGCGAACACCAAGAGATGCTTGAGCACACTAATAGTACAAAGCAATACTTGGCTCCAGTGATCTATTCCCTTCAATTCTCTCTTTTCTTTCACCAGATGAACAGAAAATATTACAAAACAATACTTGAACTCTCTCTCCGAATTAGCTCACTCAAATCTAAAATCTTGCACACACAAATCTTCAAGATGAAAGGAGAAAGAGAAAGCCAAGAAGATGCAAACGGCTGCCTCAAAATTGGCTTGCCAATGCATTCCAATGTCCAGAGGAACTCGAAGCAGTCTTCCAATCCACAAAATCTGCCAAATCTTGCCAGCACTGCCTTTAATGCATTACTTAGTTGTCAAAGAGAAATTTGCTTTAGCAATGTCAGTCTCTGAAAAAACCTTCATCCCACCTTGTAAGGATGCCCCCGAAACTTCTTAAAGCTTCCCAACTATAGTCCAGCCAACATCTTTTGAGCTCTAGATGCTTTTTTTTATGAATTCTTTATCAAAGGTATCTCTTCTAGATTCTTGAATTATTACAATGTCCTGGATCAATTTCTTTAGAAAACTTTTAAGAATCAGCCTGTTGAGATACTAACAAGAAAACCTAAAAATATCCCAACCAAATGGCTAAATAGAGGCAGCACTCTGTAGAACTTTATTTATATATAAGCCAAATTACATTAAACAGCATGACAGTATGATAATAAAAGAAAGAACAGTAGTAAAGCATATCCAGCTCCCTTATACAAAGCTGGGACAGTCCCCAGGCCACAGCAGCCTTTCCTTCTCTCGAGATAACTAAAAATAACCTAGCTACCCCTTCCCCAAAATTACATATTTATCTCTCTCCCTATCATTCCTCCCTGCGGGCCCCACCTTCACGATCCTCTCCCATTATTCTCTCATCATTTGTTGCCAAGGAATTTCCCCTTTTACCCTTCCTCTTATATGTACAGATAGTTGGGGGCCTTACACAGCCACATTGATTTTTGTCCAAATCCTCGCGTAATTCAATAGCTAATCTTCACTTTTGAACCCTGAAGGATATCCACAAAATGACCTGTTTTCCTTTGGATTAGGCTATAAGGAGATTTCACAGGCTTCCAATATGGAATGCAATTTTTGAGGCATGTCTTTCTTCTCTAGTGAAGTAAAGGAGAAGCTTTCCTTAATGGAATGTAATTGAACCTCTTCAGTTTGGAGTAAAATACCTTAAGCCTTGTTCATATCCTCCGGCATTTCATCTGTATTTTTTATATACTCATCTTCTCTTTTCAGTTCTTCACTGCTAACACTTGCCAGTGCTCTTCATCGAAGTCTTTCGGAACTTTATGAGAAGTTGTCTGAAAAGTGCAATGTATTCCTCGCACAGAAGACTTGAAAGACTCTTGGGAATTACGTCTGGAATGGGAACTGGGTTTATTCAATAAAGGTAAAGAAGCTGGCCTGTTTTGTTCTAGTCCAGGGACTTGGATCTTGACACAACACGTATCAAGCTAGTTGGGGTTTGGTCATTCTTTGTTATAGCAGGAAAATAGTAAATATTATTATTATTGATCTTCAATTGATGTTTGTGGAGGTTCATGGTAACCTAGGGAGAATGTTCATTCCCGGAATCCTTATTCTTTGAAAGCAATCTTTAGTAAATCCTTGTCCCTTTGTTTAGTGAACCCCTTTTCCCCTGGGTGACACTCAACCTTTGCCTCATTATGGAGGGTGAAAATTTCATATATGGTTAATGTTTTTGTCTGGTAGATTCTCCATGGAAGAGAAATAAGACCTTGGGTAGGAGTTTGAGGCTACTCGATTTTATGGGCCTTTGTATTGCGTTCTTTGGAAAGGGCGGTGGAAGATCTTGATGATATGTTTTGAGCTTGTGACTTTTTATGCAGTTTGAAGGCGGTTTTTTTTTTGAAGAGTTTGGTTTAGTTTGGCTAGTTTTAGAGGTGGTTGTGAGATGACTGAGGTGCTCCTTCTCTATCCTCCTTTCCCTTCTCAAAGGTTTTTGTGGCAAGCTGGTATACATGTCAGGATGGGGACTTCGAGAAGAAGAGACATTAGGAAATCTAGAGGGTTTAAGACTACTCTGAGTAAGGTGTAGAGTATTAGATTCAATGTGTTCCTTTGGGCATCTGTGGCTTTTTTTTTTTGTTATTATTATTATTATTATTATTTTATTTTAATTTATTTTTGTTATTATGAAGGTGCTCCCCTTATCTTTCTCAGGAAAAGTGTGGGTTATCAAGGGTGTCTATGGCTAGGGTTGGGATGGGGTGTTTTTTTGGGTTGGTTGGGTTGACCATTAGCCCGATTCCAATGATCTAAACAAACCTAACCCTTAAGATATGGTTGGGTTATTATTTTATTATTTTACTTTTATTAGTACTTTTTTTTATTAATCTAAAATACTTGAATTTGTCTGAAGCTTTAATGCACATAATACAATGAAATCAGTTCTAGAGATATAATATGAGCCATTATCGGCAGTATTTATTTTAGCAAATTTAACTACTAAGGTACATTATTTCCCATGTTTTGGGTATATTCACTGTTACCTAATCTTCTGGGTCTTTTTCTGCTAATTTTTCTTATTGTAGCTCTTGAGTTTGGAGCAGCCTTGGACTCTAATCCTTGATGATGCCTTAGCAAATTCGTTTATTGCACCGGTGACTGATGATATGAAAGATGACCATCAGTTAACATGTAAGTGACTTTCCCTGCCTTTTTCTTTTTTCAAATTCCGATTCAGAAAACTAGAAACTACTAAATTACTAATATATTTTTTAAGCATCGAACCTAATAATGAATCTAAGGGAACTCCATTTGTAATTTGTAACTCCGCCCGTGCTGCAAAGTATTTCAACTGATAAATGTCAGACGGTCTATAGGTTGTGATAGATAATGGACCCTTCGCAGTCAGAATCAGTATAGGCCTCAATAGCTCTTTTGTCAGTCTTCCTGAACATCAACCCTTTACCAAGAGTTGTTTTTAAGTACCTCAAGATTCTGTTAACTGCCTCCATGTGTTTCTCATAGGGAGCCTGCATGAATGGCTAATTGTACTCATAGCATAAGAGCTATATAGTCTAGTATGTGATACGTAAATCAACTTTTCCACAAGGCGCTGATATTTTTCTTTCTCAATTAGAACTTTATCGTCTGAGTTTCTTAGTTTACAGTTGAATTGAATAGGAGTATCAACACGACATCCCAGCATATGTGTCTCATTCAACAAATCAAGGGTATACTTCCTCTAAGATATGGAGATACCTTCTTTTGGTCTAGCTACCTCCATCCTAAGGAAATAAGGGAAGTAGACAACATAAGGTAACAGGTACTTCCAAAAGGTGACGATTTCTTCGCTCGGCGACCTCGTTTTGTGAGGAGTGTAAGCACGTGAACTATGGTGAACAATCTCTTTGGAGGATAGGAACTCACTAAGGGTATGGTTTTGAAACTTCGTACCATTGTTACTCCGAAGAATTGCAATTTTTGCATTGAACTTCGCTTTTACGGTGTGATAGAAGTTTTGGAGAATAGAGGAAGCCTCTGATTTATCAATGAGAAGGACGACTTAAGTAAGACGGGTATGAACATTAATAAAGGTCACAAACCATTGTTTTCCAGAGAAGGTAGTGTCCTTTGTGAGACCCTAAACGTCACTGTGGATGAGGGTGAACAGCTGGGTTGGTTTATATGGTTGTAAGGGGAAGGAAACATGATGTTGTTTGACTTGAATACACACATCACAAGATAATAAGGAGACGTCAATTTTAAAGAAGAGATGGGTAAATAAATACTTCATATATTTAAAGTTTGGGTGACTCAATCAGAAACGCCACACCATACAATCTTGTTCAGAAATAGTAAAATATGAAGACTAAACTAGTCATAGAGCTACTACTAGTAGAAGTATCATCGTCGAGGAGATAGAGTCTGTTGCTATGCTGGGCAGTGCCAATCAACCTCCTTGTGCTTAATTCTTGAAAAGAAACAGAATGAGGTAAGAAATTAGCTTTGCAGTTCAACTCAGGAGTAATTTTGCGTATATTATAGCAAATTATAGGAAATCTTAGGCACATACAACACATTTTGGAGGGATATCTCTTCAAAGGGAAAATTTTGCCTCCCCAACAATTTGAGCTAAAGAACCATGATAGCTTATGATCTTTTCCTTAACATCACATGAAATATAAGAAACAAAATTCTCATAAGAACTCGTCAAGTGATTTGTAGCACTCGAGTCTAGGACCCAATGATTCTTTCCATTGACACTGATAAGACTAAGGGACTGAGGCATACCTCTAGAAGGATGGAAAGGGACAGTTCTGGTTTATGGTAGGGTCAGATGTTTGAGGTTCTAGCAGACTCACTCGTGCAAGCACGCCTGAAATTCTGTTTATCATTTGAGGAACGTTTCTTATCTTTGAGAGGACAACCATGAAGTTTTCAACACAGATGAAGATCGGTTTCTCGTTGTTCTCACAATCATGGGTCGAGGATCTAGCATTGAAGGCAGCAGAGTCAGTAGCAAGAGTAGTCAGAACACTCATGACATTCATACGGTCTTCATAATGCACTTCCATTAAGGAGGAAAGGGGTCTCTGGCCAAGTATACGACCACAAACAATGCCAAACTTGGGATTTAGACCGACAAGGAAGTCATAAATCTGATCAGCTTCTTCAAGTCTAGCATATTGTATGCCATCACTTGGAGTATCCCATACTATCTTTCTGCATAGGTCCTTCTCTTGCTAGAGTAGAGTTAATTAAAGTAGCAAGTTACATCCAGAGTTCTTTGCTCGCAATCATGGATTTGTTTCTTTAGTGTATGCAAACGAGAGGTGTTCTAATGCTTCGAATAGAGTTTCTAAGTAGTATGCCATAGATCCTTCACATTTGCTACATAAAGCAAAGGCTTGCCAATTTGTGGTTTCATACTATTGATTAACATGGACCAAATAAGAGAATCCTCCCCTTTCCAAAGACGTTCCTGGGCATCACCGGGTGGGGGCCAAGGAGTCTCTCCTGTTAGAAAATCAAATTGGTGACGTGCCTCAAGAAGCACTTTTACTGATTGAGACCAGGAAAAGTAGTTCTAGCCATTCAACTTCTCCCATGGAAAAACACCTGTAGATGGTGTCAGAGAACTAGTTAATATAATTTGAGGACTAAATAGGGAATGAAGTTACCGGGTTCTTAGAATATATCGACGAGTTGGTTGGTTTGGATTGTGTTGAAGATTCACCTACTTCGAACCTTGATCTATTATGGAGTTGATCAACCCCAATAACACGGATGTGCGGCTGCGGTAAAGAATTGGAGGGTGGCGACGCGTGAAACAATGGCAGTGGCGATTCGTGGATGTCTCGCTGACCAAAAGGGTAACTGGACTTGGGAAAACAGGTGGAGTAAGCCAGCTGAATGGCGGAGGAGTTGGATGACGGCGTGTGGGTGGACAACTGAGGTGCGTGCAGCTGGTTTCCTCCAGTTGGCTACGTGGCTGACTCTAAGGGACCCATGTAATTGATGGCATCTTTTGAAGCTGGTGGAGCAGCTTTTCCACGGCGGCAACGACATCCACATCCACATCCACGGCGGCGAAAATTGTCCATTTGAGTTTCATCTATAATTGTGTCTAGGATTCATCTTTACCTCTTGTTGAAACCATGTTAAAAGTGGTAAATAAAATAGACATCAAGTTACGTGGAAACTCGAGTATCGGGAGAAAAACTACGACTTGACGTTCTTATTCATTTCTTGTATTAGCAAAAGATATAAAAAGAAAAAAGAAAAGAAAACGAAATTAGAGTAAATCTTTCCTTGGGCCAAGCCCACCAATTGGAACCATTGTATATTGGTTAGAACATTTTAGAGTAGAGAGTAACTAGTACATAACAAAAGAGAATTAGATTTGATTTAGTTTTCTTCTTGTGGATACTTACTTTTTGGTTCTATTCTCAGTCGAGGAGTACGAGCGGTCGTGGGAACAAAACGAGGAACTCGGTTTGAACGACATGGACACCTCGGCTGCTGATGCCGCTTATGAGTGACTAATAAAAAATGCTTCTGCCTTAGAGAAGATAGAAAGCGTCAACACTTGACTTTGTAAACTTAATAGATCAAATATTTCTTCCATTGTATGTTATATTTATTCCTAATGGAAGTGTATCCACAAGTTAGGTGAGTTTACTCGATAAATGTTGTTTAGAGTTGAATAAACTCAAACAGATGAAAGATTCTCTTTTTGGCTTGATTTTGAACATCTATTGGTAAAATTAATTTTAATTTTCACATTAGCCTTTGTGTGTGCCTCTCTCTTGCCGTTGCTTTCTTTTCATTAGTAGTTGTTGATATAGGAAATGTTTACCAATCTGTAGTAATCATGATGGATCCATCATCGATTCATCATTTAATGACTCTAATTGAATTGTATTTTTTTTTTCTTTCTTTTTATCATGTTTACGTAAAACCAAATATAATGGAATGGTTAGGTTAGCATGGTTGGATAATGCCTTAACTTTAGAAGTGGTTTTTACAACTTACAGTAGTACAGATGATACCAAAACAATAGAATCATCCTTTGGTTTGCTCTTTTTTTTCTAAAGAAAGAAAAAAGGTGAAGTGGATAAGAGCCAAAAGTCGGAGAGGAATAAATTGAGGAAGCGTGTGGAAAAGTGGGATATGCCATTTTATTTTACTCTCTTTCGATGGTGTTTTTAAGTTCTCTCATTTCTATTTCGTTGCCTTTTATTTTATTTATAAAATATAATCTTATACTTCTTATCTTTATTATACGTTTCCTATAAATTTAAATTCTTAATTTTATACCTACCTAATTTATGTAATTATATATTATCTTTTTTTTCTTTCCTTAAAAAAAAAAACTGTCTTGATAAAACAATGTACTTTTAGCTAATAAATCATAGTTTCACTTTTGTAAGAGCAACCCATAGAATCATTAAGAAATAGTAGGACAATTAATTTGATCTCACCATATTCACATTTTATTCATAAAACATATTAGTTCTCAATTTATCCTACCAAGTGTTATAAGAGTTTGTTGTAATTAACTTTGGTTTGATAAACATTCGAGTAGGTTCAAAATATTAGCATATACAACAACATTTTTAAAAAATTGTAAATATAACAAAATTTGTTAAAATATATTAACGATAGACAGACCATTTTGCAAATACTGATTTATCATTGATAGATCATAAGAGTCTATAAAAGTTTATCGATTTTGTTATATTTGCAATTTTTTTGAAAAAAATGGTATACATTTTATTGTTGTTTCTAAAATCGTTACCTATTATAATTACTCTAAATGTAAACCCCAAAGATGAAGATTGTATTGATGCATCTCTCTTTAAAACTTGATGAAGATTGTACCGATTATTAATTTGTAAATACAACATTTGACCTAGAAGATTCAACCAAAACTAGTGTGTGAATAATTGTATATAAAAGAAATAAAAGTTGGTGTATGTTGTGAAAACGAAGGAGGGTCGGAATACAAAAATCGAGAAATATAATATTAAAATGATAAATAAATAAAATAAAATAAAGAAATAAGAAAATTATAAAAATCTTAAAAAATTAACTTTTCCACTTTCTCCAAAATTCTTGGATTTCTCTCCAATTATAGTCTCACTTACAATTCCACCAAATGCCATTATTTGTAGGCAATTTGGTTAGGTGGATTGCATGACCACTAAGAATGAGTATCTTATAAACACATGACATAAGTGTTCGGATGATTAATAAAAAGGCACGTGGCTCTAGCCACTAAGTGTAAACTTTAGTTTCATGATTATATAATAAAACCCTAACATTGTATATTGAATAAGTGCCAAGATCTTTGGACTGGATAATTTTACAAATTAAACTTAGATAAAGAATGACATACCTTGATCCATGAATGACCTTCTAAAGGTTTGTGTTTCTCTCACTTGTGACCTTCTTTAACATAATTAATTTTCTTGATGGAAAGAGTGAATTAGTTGAATGAGACAGTGAGATGACCAATCGCTAACGTTCTATTTATGGACACCACTCATCATGACCTTTAATTAAGGTATTATCTTTTTACCTACGGGGTCTAATAAAATAATGAGCCCAAAAAGATAAAATGACATATAATGCACATGGGCCACATTAATAATAATATGGGGTGAGTGTGAATATAACAAATTACTACAAATTAATTAAGAATATAGCAAATCTTTAAAAGAATGGCAAGTATGGCAAATTTTAATTAAATTTCAAGGTAAAAGACGAAAATACCCCAAATACACTTTACGTATTGTCTTCCATCTTCCACTCTCTTCTTTTTCTTCATATTCCGATTTTCTTTTTCTCTACAATTTTCACTCATTCTCCACGACTCACTTAAGAGTGTCAAATCAAGATCAAAAACTCCAAGATGGAATCAGATTTGTTCGCACCAAGAAGAGAAATTGAGTCCATTAAACTTGATAATAGACATATCATGCAAAATGAAGAGAAACAAAAGCATATGATTTAATTACAAAATAAATATGCTTATACATTATTGCATTGAGAAATAAACATAAATATACAACACAGTGTTAGATTTAACTTCACATCATTGTTAATTTAAATACTTAAATTAGATTCATTAGTTATATTTGTATATACTAACCATATCTAACCAAACACCTCAATTAACCACAGGAAGATTCAAAATTATAAAACTACTAACTACCTTTGGAAAAATTAAATATTTTATAATAACGAAAATCAATACACTCATGACCATTATTATTATAGTCTTAGATAATCTTTATTTTCAAGTACTTTTTTATTAATGTTACATGTAAAATGTAGAAGTTTTAATTTAAAGTTGAAAGTTAGTATTTAATTGGGTGTATATATATTTAAATTTAGAGTAGTAGTAAAAAAGTGGTGGAGACACCAAAGTATCTTATTAGAAAAACTTTAAAATATAATTGATAGTATGTGCATAAATAAATCTCTTTCTCATTTACATGCCTCCCTAACATTCTTCTCTATAAAATTTGTTCCTACTTTTTCATTTTGATTTTTTCTTCTTCATGTTATACACTCTGAATAACATCTTTGGTATAGAAATTAAGGAAGAACATACTAATACTTAACTCTTTAAAGAATGGAACAAGAGTGAAGCAATTTTGAAAGTCATGACTTTGATACTCAATAACTAAACACATTGTGTGTATTATAATTCTTATGTAATAAAGAATTAGGTGAATATGAAGCAAAACATGAAATAAAGGAAAAAGGTCGACGAAAATGAAAAAGTTGATAGCTGTTTTAAGGATAATATTAGGTGTAAGGGATTGAAGTTTTCACTTAATACTAACTTTTTGTGTTGGAAATATTGGTGAGTTTTGCTCCAAATAACCAAATTAAGTTCAAGAAATTGCATTATGTAATTTCAATGTATAGAAACAGAGTTTGTATTTTTCTTCAACAAAGATAGATACAAACAGGAGAAGAATGATCATTCATCAAATTTCGTGATTCCCGAGACCCAAATTTCCAGCATCAACCAAAATATCGCCACTCAAACAGAATCTGCAACTTCTCCTCTCAACCCTTTCCTCAATTTCTAATCTTCTGTTCAAAAATCGGTACACACCACACTCTTCGATCACTCAGCTATAAGCAGAACCCTTTCATTTACTTAGCTTCGCCTTTGGAGATTTGGGATTTTTTCAGCACTTTCGATTCCAGTTTCACTTGGGGAGGGTTTTGAAGACTAGTTTGGGTGCTCAGAATGGAGAGTAGCGAAGAGGAAGATGATTTCCCGTCTATTGAGAGCATCATTCCGCAGTCTAAGGTTGATTCTCTCTACCAATCCCACACTGAACAGGTTTGTTCTTTTGTTTCTTCCTTCTTTTTTCATTTCGGTTCTTCTGCTAGCTTACCGATATAATGCTGGAAAACAAAATGGGTCATTTTTCTTTGAATTACTGCAGATTTAAGAATTTGGGTCATTTTTGTTTTCTTTTACTCATTTCCGTTTCTATTCATGTTATTACCGTACTGATCTTAATGTATTTAGTTTAGCTGTTCATTATGATTTCGTCATTGATGAGTTGTGATGGTTTTAGAATTTTTTCTTGGGTCTTCCTTATCTGATCTGTTTGTGCAGATAATTTTTGGTGGTAAATGTAAATCTTTTCTAGAACTAGAAGTGAGCGATTACCTCACTACTAGCTTAGGGAGGCAAGCTTAGCTGTTTCTTAAGCTTACCTCAATCCTCCATTCCCTACCTAAAAATGGTCTTCTGAGATTGATGCTTGCCGCCACTGATTTCACAAGGTTAATTTTAAGACCAGAGACTGGCCTCAGAGGTTTATATGAGGTTGAAAAATGTTCAAAGAATTTTCCCTGTCTTCCACCACTGAAAAGTATAGATAAAGAAACTAGAGACTCTTATCTAAATCCCATGAGATCCAATAGATAGCCACAGATGAAAAATCGAAAATCCAAAGGAGAGAGGAAATTTCCTTGCTATGCTCTCCAAGACATTTAAACATCCTCCTTAGTTACTCATTTATAATCACACCATAGAAGACAGGAGAGATACAAAAGCCCGTTCAATTTCTCCATTTAAGTCCAATTTTTTTAGAAAATAAATAATCAAATGAAAAACCAAGTTTTCTTTGATAAACAAGAAAGAATAGGAACAAACATTCGAAAAAGAAAAGAGTCCTGCAGAAAAGGAGTAAAAAAAACAAACGTATGTGACTGATACATAAAACTAAAAGGTCTTCAATCAACGAGAATAAGGTTTAGAGCTACTGGGTACTTAATCCTTGATAGTTGATGGCATGTTCATCGCAACTATACCACTAAAACACTAATTTGAACTGTATTTATGTACTTCAAATTGTACTTTTGCCTCTTTTGTTCTTTTTTTATTCCGTACTTGATTTGATGCAAGAAAATGATGCCTATGTAGGGAATTAGAAGACTGTGCTGTGAACTCATGGATTTAAAGGATGCTGTGGAGAACTTATGTGGCAATATGAAGACCAAGTATCTGGCTTTTTTAAGGTAACAAACTGATCACCAAGTATATGTGCGAATTATAGAGTGGCTTCTTTGAAGTAATAAACTGTCATTTTGGCATTATGTTATGGAACTAGTTAGTAATTCATTTAAAAATTGTCAGTGAAACATGTTTACTTCACCATTTTGAAGCAAGTTTGTCTCCGTACTTTTGGCCAAAGGCAAGCATACGTAGAGACGATAGGAAAATAAATTGTCAGGTTCAGTTTATTGGAAAACAAGCATTGATTATGCCATTTACTGAAAATCCTAATACACTTCCATAGTATTGGGTTTATTGCATTCCGACATTTTTTAAAAAAGAAATTCACACATCCTAATTAATCTGCAAGTGAGTATTGCTAACTGTATTAAACCACCAATTCACCCAAAAACTTAAGTTGGTGGTTGAAGGCAAATTTAACTATACATCACCAACACTCCCTCTCACTTGTGGGCTTGAAATATTTGAAAGGACCAACAAGTGGAATCAATTTTACCTCCCTTGTGGGTTTGAAATATTTGAAGACCCAACAAGTGGAAATCAATTTTAGTTGGGGAGGAAACGACAATCTAGGAGCTTGAACATAAGGCCTGTCTGGACCACCTGCTCTTTACCATATTAAACTACAAATTCACCCAAAAGCTTAACTTAATAAAACCTCTCTGGTTCCAGAGGTTCCAATCTACACACTTCCTCTACATCATAAACCTATGGGGAAACAAACTAAGTCTAGAGTCTCGTTTCTTAACTAAATTTGATGGTCCCAACAAAGAAATTGAAGATCAAGATATTTATTGGAAACTAAAATCTTACAATTTTAGATTGAGCCTTCAATTTCTAGGATGTGTCAGAATGCAGGTTTATTTTGCTCGTTAGATTTATTTATGCATGCAATCTAACCCCTCTAAATCCTTGATGTTCGCTAAAAGAGAAACAAAGACTTCTAGAACTTCTAGCCAAGTTCAAAACTTCTGATCCTGTGTCATTTTCTTCGGCCCAAACTCCTCATAGCTTCAGTTGAATTTAGAAAATGAGCATTGTTGCCAATGTGTTTCTCCTGGCAGGCACCATCCTTTGGGATAATTTCAAATCTCATCTCTCTCTTGATGTCATTTCATTTTTCAAGCATGATACCACCTTTGGCTATCCTTGGTAACAATATTCGTATTCGCTGGTTTTTAGCAAGTTTTCTTTCCTTCTTCCTTAAGAGGACAATCCCTTGTTTTCTTCAAGGCAGTTCACCTTTTTCTCTGATATTCTCAAGTGTCATTGACGTTTAATCGAATTCCAGGCCCAGGGTGCATGTTATTTGATTTTCACTCATTTTTGTCATAGATTTATGAGTGTAGGGCTTAATTTTGGGTGTTATTCAGGATATCTGAAGAGGCTGTGGAGATGGAACATGAGTTGGCTGAGCTGCAAAAACATATTTCATCCCAAAGGATTCTAGTGCAAGATTTAATCACTGGTGTATGTCATGAGTTAGAACAGTGGAACCAATCAGATGACACTGATGAAGTTAAGGATGGTGCAAAAAGTTATGACCCTCAAGACTCCTTGTCAAAATTGGAAGATGGTCGCAATATGGCCTTTCTTGAGAATATTGACATCCTTTTAGCTGAGCATAAAACTGAAGAAGCACTGGAGGCTTTAGATGCAGAAGAGAGAAATTCTCCAGAGCTCAAAGCAACTGGGGAAGTTTCATCCGAAGTCTCCTTGTACAAATCTGCATTCTTGAAAAGCAAAGCTATGCTTGAGGAACAGTTGATTGAAATTTCCGAACAACCTTTTGTAGACCCGCTTGAGCTTAGAAAGGCCTTAACTGGTTTATTAAGACTCGGTAAAGGTTCTTTGGCTCATCAGTTACTGCTTAAGTCATTTGGATCTCGTCTTCAAAGGAGCACCTCAGCTTTTCTTCCTTCATGTGCTGCTTGCCCGAAGACATTTTCAGCTACTTTGAGTAAGCTTGTATTTTCTGCAATTTCATTGGCAACAAAAGAATCTGCTTCAATTTTTGGTGATGATCCTATTTACACGAATAGAGTTGTTCAGTGGGCTGAATGGGAAATTGAATTCTTTGTACGGTTGGTGAAAGAGAACGCACCATCTTCCGAGATAGTGTCTGCTCTGCGTGCAGCTAGCATATGCATACATGCTAGTCTTAATTTCTGTTCATTATTGGAAACACAAGGCTTGAAACTGTCAAAACTACTTTTGGTACTTTTACGGCCTTTTATGGAAGAAGTTCTGGAGTTGAACTTCCGAAGAGCTAGAAGAGGCATTCTTGACTTGGCTGAACCTGATGACAACTTTGTATTATCATCTCGCTTTGCATCGTCATTGTCTCCATTTTTGACATCCTCAGATAGTCTGCTTGTGGTTAGTGGGATGAAATTCATGCACATTGTTGATGTAAGTTGGTTATTTGTTTTCAAATATTTGTGTTAGTTCTTTCTTATTTTATTGCTATTATTTAAAATAATTTTGGATGTTTTGCTAACTTCTGTGGTATGCACCCTCAATTAGTGTAACAACATTTAGCGTTGAAAAAGTTATCAGAGTTTAATACTATAGGTAGCTGGGTCTCTATGGTTTGCCAATATGTTGGTTTTGTAGCTTTGCCCTTTGATCACCAGGCCAGTCACTACTATTTTAGAATTTAATTATATTATTTCATGAATTACCAATGCAATCGTGGCAAGTTATTGGGTTCCCTATAGCTACTCTTCGTATTATCCCTTCTTGAATTTCTCATTTTGTATTTCCAATATAGCAGTAGTGATGATGCCTTGATAGAGATGCAAAATAACTTAATAGTACACATAGAAGTATAACTTTTTCTTTCTTTTTTTATTAAGAAAAAATCCTTTACCGAGACTTAATAAACCAGTTAAGGCCTCTCTACTTTTTATTATTTATTTTTATTTCTATTGAAAAGAAACAACATATTTATTGGTGCATCAAGTATCACAAAGTAGAGAGGGAATAGCCACAAGAGCCTAAATGGAGTTACAAAATGAACATCCATCTGGCCAAAAGTATGGAAAGACTATATAATCACCAATTGGGTAAGATTTACACCTAGACAGAGCCTTTAGGAGAACATTTCTAAAAGAAGTATCATAAGAAGTTTTGGTCCAACCAATGCTTTGATAAAAATTGCTCTTAACTCCCTTCTATTCAGGAGGATGATATTTTTGAATATAGAAAAAGTAGAAGAATTATTCCACTATTATTCCTTATAAGTTATAATAGCTACTGAAAAGCATGCTGAAAAACTGTACACGAAAATAAAATGGAAAAATCTCCTGAAATAACCATTCCCTTGTTACTTTATTTGGTGAATTGAAGCTTTATTCATTAACTGACAATGCAATACTGAAACATGGCAATTTTTTATAGGATATATTGGAACAGCTGACATCATCAGCAATTTTTCATTTTGGAGGCAACGTCTTAAATAGAATTTCTCAGTTATTTGATAAATACATGGATGCCCTACGCAGAACACTACCAGGCCCCTCGGATGATGAAAATCTTACAGAATTGAAAGAAGCTACACCCTTTAGAGTTGAAACTGATTCCGAAAAGTTAGCAATTCTTGGTATAGCATTTACCATTATGGATGAACTTTTACCAGATGCTGTGATGACCATCTGGAAACGGCAGGATGAATTAGTCCAGAAGAATGAATCAACTGAAACTGCCGTCTACAATTCTGGAAGTTCTGTTGAACTGAAGGATTGGAAGCGCCATCTTCAAGTATCATTTGACAAGCTTAGAGATCACTTCTGCCTGCAATATGTGTTGAGTTTCATATATTCAAGAGAAGGCAAAACAAGATTAGATGCATGGATTTATATAACTGGGGATGGAGAGGATCTTCATTGGGGTTCTGATCCTCGTCCATCACTTCCATTTCAGGTAACGTCCCTTTATGTTTGGCTATTTATGTTTTTAAGGTGTATATACAATAGTTGAAATCCATCTTTTACTAATATCCAATATTCCACCCAGTTTATTACATTCACAGAATTTGCTTCTCTTTTATTTCCCAAAAGCAAGCACTCTTTTGGTGTTGTGGGTTCCCAGGACTATTTTAAATGTATTGAACAAATTACATTTATCTGATTACGCAATGTCATATATGAGTCTTATTTTTGAGTGCGATGATCATTTAAGATGACAAGATATAGGATCTGGGGTTGGTCATCATAGATGTGGAAAAACGTTTTGGGTGAGATATTATCTATGTTTCCTTGTAGTTTTAGACTTAGTGCTCTATAGCTTGCCATTTTGGGCTTAAACCACACAATCAATTCTCTAAATTTGTGCTTTCATAAGTTCCTTGAATTGCAACTCGTGATCCATCAAAGTTACAGTTTATGATACATAGTGTAGAAAATTCAAGATTCACGCTATTAGTATAGGCACTCAAGTTTCCAGGAATTAAATTGTGTAAAACTATACGAAGAAACCAAATGTTTGGCCAACTTGACAAGAGATAAAGTAGCATTATTCTCTGATCCAGTATGATGGCGAGGGACTTAATTAACAACAATATGATTAAGCCATTCCGCTAGCTTCTTCCTGTTTTAAACTCTTTATTAATTTATTGATTTGTTTTTATTATTTATATTAATTACTTTTGTGTGTGTAGAAAAGCTTTCTTGCTTACTGCATATCTGTTTCCATGCTAATAATAGCATGATTTCTGGCATTATTGTAGGCCCTATTTGCAAAATTGCAACAGTTAGCAACTGTTGCAGGAGATGTCTTGCTTGGGAAAGAGAAAATACAAAAGATTTTGCTTGCTAGGCTGACAGAGACCTTCCTTATCTGGTTGTCTGATGACCAGGACTTTTGGGGCGTTTTTGAAGATAATTCAATTAATCTCCTGCCTATCGGTTTGCAGCAGGTACGTGTCATCTGCTTCAGCTACATCTCGTATCATTCATAAAAGTTTTAAACTGAAACAATTTGTTGGTCGAGTGTTGTTCGGAATTTGTGATTCATTAACGGAATGAATTTCTGCCTCATAGTTTGTTTGGTTAAATAATTTTGTAAAGTAGCCACTTCAATAAATTTTGTAGATGGTGGAAAAAATATGCTTTTAAACGCTTTGGTGGGGTGGGGGTAGGAAGTACAATTGCATTTTCGTTTGTATGAATCAACTTAAATGGATAACGTTTTGAAATTAATATGCAAAAAAAGAAATAAACAAAACAAGAATAAAAAATGTTCAATTGTCTTCAATGTCTAAATAAAACACTAAAATTATAATTGAGTAATCTGTGCATTGGATCCTTTTTATTGAGCGATTGGTGTGAGAGAAATAATAGGATCTTGGATGACTTAGAATCTGTTTGGATTGAACATTGGAAAAAGTCTTTTTAAAAAATATTTTTTTTATTTGAACTATTTTAATAAAAACTGTTTAAAATATTTTTTAAGGTTCAAAATATATATTGAGTGGTTACGGTAACACTTTAATTTTTTTTCAAAATGACTTATTTTCAAATTAAACACTTGAAAAGTTAAACCAAACATACTCTTACTTTCTCCTCATTAGTTTTATAGATTTTGTTTTGAATGCTATGTATGTATGGGTATACATGTATGTCTCCTTTTAAGAACTCTAGTCGTCTTGGAAATAATTTTTTAACCGCCATTGGGTGGAAGAGATTCTCCCTATTTTGTAATTTCATTCATCAACAATGAAATAAAGAATTTATTTCTTCATTCTTCTAAAAAGAAAAAAAAAGAAAAAGAAATGCAAGAGTTTGGTTCATCATATGCGCTGTGCTGAGCAAGAGCATAATATCTTTCTCTTGGCAGTTAATTCTTGATATGCACTTCACTGTTGAAATAGCACGTTTTGCTGGTTACCCGTCTCGCCAAATCCATCAGATTGCGTCTGCCATTATTGCTCGTGCAATCAGGACATTTTCTGCTAGAGGCATTGATCCACAAAGGTCTCTCTCTCTCTCTCTCTCTCACACTCATAGGCACACACATGCACACACGAACATGCACCATATGTTCTTCTTTTGCTGCCTTTCTAATTGAAAAGAAAAACTGAACCACTATGCCTGATTAGTGCACTCCCTGAGGATGAATGGTTTGTTGAAACTGCCAAGTCTGCAATCAACAAACTTCTAGGAGCTGATGGGTCTGATGGTTCTGATGGTTCCGAGATTGATGATGATCACATTATTCTACATGATGATGATGTCTCGGATTCAGATGATACTACATCCTCTCTTTCAACACTGGAATCTACAGAGTCTTTTGCCTCTGCAAGTATGGGAGAACTCGAGAGTCCATCTGATCTCACCGATTCTGAGAACTAGTTTAGCAAAGACGGAACAGAAAAGCTGGGCCTTGACATATTTAGCAGTTATCAACCTTCCGAAATCGCTTTCGAAAAACTCCTGATCCAGATTTTGAGCTATGAGATTGTAGAATACAAGGCTTGTAATAGTGTTAATTGTAGATTTGGTGTAGCTTATGTTTAATGCTAATGATTAATAAACTATTAATGTATTTATCAATGATCTCATCTATCCCAGAAACGAAAAGGATGATCGTCCACAGTTCTCATATATGCTTGAATGTTAGGTCAAGCATATCATAGGTTAACCTAGTTTGTAGTTTTTCTGTTTATTGAAATTTTAGTGAAAGAAGTTTAGGCGTTTCTATAATTATCGTCTATTAATTGATTTGGCACAAAATACACTTGGTACATATTTTGTTTTTAAAGTTTCAAAATGAACTTTTCAGTCCCTCGAGTAATGAAAATGGTTCTAAATAGCCTAAAACAATCTTTGACAATTAGCTGAGGATCGACGTGTCGGTGATTCCTCAAAAAATTCAAACGCACAAAATATAACAGTGAATTTTGGAACACCACCACACACAGAAAGAGTCTTATTATTCTTCAGGAATGATAATCAAGAAGAAAAATTTGGAATCACAGAAATTTCAAGATGTGAGGGAGATATGATAACTCCCCACTAATATGAAATAACTCCTCACTTGCATGAAATAACTCGGCGTGTGTAACTTCCAAGAGAGTTTTGGAAATTATTAAAAACAAAGCACACGCAATGGAGCCGTAGACAGTCAAGTAAAATCCAATCCACGAAATAATTTGATCTATGGACAACATCGATGTGGTAAAGGTCGTAATGCCAGAGGAATCATTACCGCAGGGCATAGAGGGGGAGGTATAATAACTTAATTTAAACTATATATTATATCTCATATAACAATATAACATATAGTTTATACTATATCAGGTATATATATATGACTGATACTTTAATTCTTTCATATTATCTATTGTTTTAATACATATGATTAAACAATATGAATCCTACTTATATTAATTTTATTCTATAATTATACATGAATCTCATTCATATAATTAATATTCAAATATTTATTTCTCTCATTTCACTCCATATTCAAACATTTAATATATTATATTAATTGTATGACAATAAATTTTGTTTAATTAATTTGAACAATTCAAATGTAATTCAAAATAAATTTGATTCTCCTTCATGTTTATTGAGTTAGCAAGTGGAACTATATTCAATGGTACTTGATTTATTAATTAAACTTTACTAAAGACCAACAATTGCATTCTTCGCATTGCAAATCTATTTTTGTGTTAATTGGATATAACCAATCAACCGTGCAATGACTCTTTACAAAATGTCGTAAGTATAGTTGGGCTAAAATTACCATTTTGCATCTATAGTTACATCTCACCTCTTAACTATCATCAATCCCTCTAATAACAATAAGTTATAGTTTCACTATAGCTGAACTCCTCTCGGGCTAGAAGAGGGTGTGATACCACATTGTTCAAACCTTGAAATCAACCTTTAATAGAGCAAATTTCTCCACTTACTCTATTTATAGAGAAGAAGTAAATTTTTGTTTGTTCAAATGTGTTCTAACTACCCAATCAGACGAATCCCCCAAATGGTAGATATATTGAGTTAACGACATTGGTAAGTCTCACCCATGTTGATCAAAGAATCGCCTTATAGGTTGTTCACAACACATTTAGGATTCAGATCAAGTCATCTATGGTTATTTAGGTGAAATGTAAGTCTCTTATAGTAATGGTGTTAAATACAGACTATTCATTTCATTGTGAACATTTTATATAGAATATGTCACCTCCTGTTTTGTTAAGGGAATCAATCTTATACTATTCATCTCTCTAACCTAGATTGAGATATGAAGATACTTTTTGAAAATGTTTTTCTCAAAATAAAAGACAAGTAAAACAAGTTCTATAAAATTCTATAAAACATTTAACAAAATTTCCTTTAAAATACGAATTAACCACACCTGGAAAAAAAAGGGCACATTTCACCTCTTAAACGTATGTTTAAAAGTCAAAATTCAAATTGTGTCTCACCCCACGCCCTTCAATAAAATTTGAGTCCCACGTAAATTTTCAAATATAAGTATCAGTAAGACTTCTAATTATCCTAAATAATCTCTCCAAAGATATATACATACAATGCAGCAAATGACTAACAAAACGGGTGGCGTTTAACGACTCAGTAGGCACCTGAAACTTGACCACTACTTGGATGTTGTAAAAACATTGAAAAACATGAGCTAAAGCCAAGTGAGTGGTAAACTTATATAAAAATATAAAGTTTATCAAAGATATTTTCAATAAATAGCAATCAAAATACATTTTCAATATGTAACAACATAACCAAATTCTAGAAATACAAATGATGAAATATTTACAATTTTGATAAGAAACATCATCAGACCTATAATCACATCTAGGTCCACCACAATAGAATATGTCAAATATGTGGTCGAGCATAGCTCACACATGTTCAATATAAATAATGAAACATACAATTGTACTAAGCTCACACATATTTTCCATCAACCATGCACCATATCTCAATCCATTACGGCAAAACAGACTAAAGGATAGCTTAAGATGATCCAACAGAGACATATAGTCAAAGTGGGCTCACTAACACTCGCAATCAAACTTGTACCATACCTCGATCTACCATGACATAATACACTAGATATATGGTACGTAGGTTATTTTGCTTATGCATTATGCTGTACAAAGTTCATTTGAAGATATGTCATGTGTGAATCTAATAATGCGACTAAGATGGCGTCTAGGTTAGAGCTATGCTATACAAGGTGCATATATCCTACTCACGAGTCACTAAATGCATAATGATAAACGTTTATTACAAGTTTTTCTTACGTTTGCCCAAGTGTAATCCAGACAAATGGTTTCCTGGGTAAGCTAGGGTCGAACACAAAAAATTGCTATCAAATTTAGTTATAAAGTTTACTTCTAATTCATGCAGTATAAATTCTATATAGTATAAGTATAAAAGGATACTAATCTAAGTATTTACATAGAAGATTATGTAGATGGAAATAGAATGGGGGATTATGAAAAAAGAACACAACACTTGTTCTCCTTTCTGGTCACAAATGATTGGAGGCAAAATATTAGAACAAATTTAGTTTCCAAACTCCCTTTTGAACGTGTTTAGCAAGGTCTTTGCCATTTACTTTCTCGAGCAGTTAGCAACTAGCGCTGATCTGATGATGAGTTAAGCTCAGGCTAAACACGATGAGTCTTATACTTAAAGAACTCTTATCAAGCACACAACACATAATTAACTACTTATAACACGTAAGGATCTGATCGTGTACACCTAACGTGACAAAGATTCTATGATAGTGGCATAATGAAGAAAGTTCTAACCATAGAATATGCTCCGTGGAAGGAGTATGTGTACACAACCTATCCTAAAGAAGAAAGTTCAGTTGTGGAAAATTAATGCGGAGAAATCACTTAGATAAGAGTGTAGTGCACGAGGAAGAGCACAAAAGGAGAAAAAAAGGGATTGCAGAGAGAAATGCCTGCTTAAGTAAAATCACACAGATATGAGCGATGTGTCAAGAACGAGTGGTGAGAAGAGGTCCGTATTGGATGTTGGGAGTTAGGCATTTGATACGTATTATGAGAAGAAGCACTTGAGCCTAGAGAAGTCATAGATGCTATTGACAAGACTAGACGCCATATGAAGAAGAATAAATGTTTGCAGCTTCATGAGGAGATAAAAAGGATTAGGCGATTTAAAGGAGTTTGTCTTTCCAAAGAGATAAGGTTGGCATCTCAAGGGGAACTCCAATCGTCGTCACATTTTATGTAGAACCTGTACATTGAGAGGACATGATTATATGACCGAGCTGTTAAATGGAAACGATAGTTGATGTTTTGATTGTTTTAAGATGAAAAGAGTTACATTCATAAGATTTTGTGAAGGTTTAAAATCCAATACAAATTTGCAAGCGTCTAGCTATCTCATGGTTTGGGAAAAAGTTTTTATATTCTTATTAATCATATCACATAATGAAAGCAATCGTATAATAGCAAAAGATTTCAACATTTAGGTCATACTATTTCTCTAGCTTTTAACATTGTTTTGAGAAAAGTTTGCAACCTTGACCTAGAAATTATTAGCTCACCCAATATAAATATCGTACCAATGGAGATCGTATCAAATTCAAAATACTATCTTTTCTTTAAGGTAATGCTTTAATGTTTTGAAATATTACCCTCTCTTCCATAGATTTCATACTAATTCAAAATATATTTGTGTTTATGATTATCCTTTAGGATTGTATTGGTGTTATTGATGGCACTCACGTTGCTGCAAGTATTCTCCAAAATGAACAAAATACCATTTCGTGGAAGAAAAACTATCAGAACAAGGAAATATAATGTATGTTTGTTTATTTGATATGTTATTCATGTATGTCGTGATTGGTTGGGAAGGATGGACCAATGAATCTTGCATACTTCTTGAATATATCAAGAATCCCGAGAATAAATTTTATATGCCTAAGAGAGGAATTATGTGTTTTTAGAAGTTTAAATGAAATGGATGACTTAATAATAGTTTTTTTATTTGCTTTATTATATGCAAATCAATACTATATCTTGTTGATTCATGATATTCAAATATGCTAGGACTTTTAGCACAATTTTGTGGTCAAAGATATCATTTATGAGATTTTAGAGAAAGAAGATATCACCCTCGAGATAAAGAAAAAATGTTTAACTATCGACATTCTTCACTATCAAATGTCATTGAACGTTGTTTTGGTGTGCTGAAGGCTCAATTTCCTATTCTTAAGCAAATGCCCGTGTATCCGATCAAGACACAAAAATATATACCGACAGCATGTTGCACAATTCACAATTATATTAGATTGAATGATCGTCAAGATGAACTATTCAATGACTTTAGCAATGAATCAATGATTGTTGAAGATACACAAAATTTGTCAACCAATTTGCAGAGTAATTTATTGAATTAGATGCAAGTCGACATCATCTAAGAGAAATGATCTGAGTAAGAGATAATATTGAGAATCAAATTTAGATAACATTTGAAGGATAGATACAACTTTATGTTTATGTTATTATTTTTATTTGTGCACTGGGACTTCATTGTGTTAAATGAATAAACTTTTGATAATTTTATTTTTTTTATGTTTCATGGAGGACATATATTTTTGTTTAATGTTTAATTGAATTAATTGTGAATAAAATAAAAAATAAATCTTGAAGAAAATCAGGAAACAAAAAAACATTTATCAAACACATTTTTTGTTTTTGTTTCTTTTTTAAAAAAAAACAAGAAACAAAAATAGTTATCAAACACATTTCTATTTCTCGTTCTAAAAAAGAAAAAAACCAAAAAATAGGAAACAAAAAATGGAGAACCAGAATTTTACCAAACGACCCCTAATTGTAGTATTTTGGTATATAATATTTTTTATTTGACATGTTGTTTTAGAATTACATTATTCAACTTCATGTAGTTTGAAATGTCCCTAGTTAGTTTTAGTATATTAGTTGGAACAAAATTTAATCAACATGTTTTATTTATTTATAATTTCTTAACCATTTATTTATTTATTTTTTCTGAAGATATTTAAATAAATATATTTATTTAATCAACATTTATTTTATAATTTCCAAATTTTGATATATATCTTATGGCATGAACTAAATATATAGGTGTATATGTGACAAAATATGTGGAATATATATATATATATCTTAATATAAACTATATACTAAACTTAAAACATAAAGTATATATAATATAATTTAAAATTTGTACTTCTAAATGCATTTGAAATAAACAAAATCAAAGGGTGAATTTTGAATACATACATATGGATATGGAGCACTTTATATAATACAAGAAAAATCAAAACGGGAAGAAATTGAAAGAACATATAAAAACCATAAATATGGATTGAATGTCAAAACCAATATTGACAACGAAGAAATGCAACATGGGAACAAAATAATCATCTTCCTTAATTAACTTTTGGACATTTCAAATTTAAAATAAAATAAAAATCACAAATAAGATGGTTTGGAAAAAAACAATATATTTTTCTATAATTAAGGAAAAATAAGAATGTTAATTGAAGAATATTTTAAAATAAAGTCAATTTGGAATTTCATTAATATAACTTCAAAAGTATTTAATTAATATAAATAAATCAAATTAAAGTCCTTTGTGAAATATACGGTTGAAAGGGGATTTTTCGTATAAAAATTCCTTAATCAAGCGTATCTTTTCAACGATAATCAAATGGGATTAATAACTAAAATATTGTTATTTTTAAAAGTATTTACAAAAAATACACCCTTTTGAAAACTATTTACCAAAATAGAAAAAAATAGAGATTCTTAATTATTCATAAAATTCCCAAAAAAATTTAATATATATAAAAAATAGAGATATTTTTTAAAGTAAAAAAAATGGACAAATTATTTACCCTATACAAAATAAAATCACTAAAAAAACATATAAATGGTAAATATTTTATTTTTGACCATTTTTTTTAAAAATTATCTATATAGAAAGAAATAAATATATTCGTAAAAAAAAAATAATGTTATTGATCTCATACATAAAATAAAATATGGGAAATAAGTTGAAAATATCCATATTTTCCTATAGTTTGTGAATGTTTTAATTTATTTTACTATTTTTGAAAATATCCATATTTTAAATTTAAATTTATTATTTTTAATGCTTTCAAAATTACTTAAAATTTTACATTATATAAATCTTTTTGACTAAAATATTCATTTAGGTTATCTTTAGTATTTTACAATCACCACTTTTACGATTGAGTTCAAATATCGTTTAATACAATTGAATTGAATGAGAAATAGTATTTTAAAACAATTTTTAACAACCTATGATTAATAAAAACGATTATATAATAGTTATTAATTTGACAATAGAACTTGTGTGTATTTGATAATGTTAATGTTTTTTACCTAGTTAAATTGTATTTAAACTAAAAGGATAAGCAAAAATTTTAGAAAAATAAACGCGAAATAAGAAACAAGAAATAATTATTAAACAAATTTTGATTTTTTTCGAGAAACAAAAAATAGAAATAATTGTCAAACATAATTATGTTGTTTTTTGTTCTAAAAAATAATTAATGTACAAGAAACAGAAAATGAAAACATTATCGGACAGACAAATTGTTGACGAATGATAAGAAGAAAAACGTTACAAAAACCACATCTTGAACCCCTTATTTTAATCTAAATATTTTAAAATTAGTTTAGAAGAATTAAATTCTTAAACTTTAATTAGTATTAACTTTGTTTTGTGTATTTTAGAATGAATTACGATTTAGATTTTATTAGTGTAGGTAATATAAATTAAAATGATATATTTTATATAAAGAAAATAAAAGAAGAATAAAGAGAGTTGAAAAGATACAAAAAATTGAGACGAGAAATGTTTGTAAGTTAAGTTATGGAAAAATGAGTAATAGCGGTGGGAGTGGGTGCGTAAATAGAAAATATAAGTTTTGGAAATATGAAATTAATGACTATATTCGTGGGTGCGTAGATATGGAAAAGATCGTATAATGCCTTAGCCTACCTCTTCTCTTTTCTTCTCTTTTTGTGTATATGTGTGTGTGTGTGTGTGTGTGGTAAACAGGTAAAAGTGTAGTTAAGCGAAGATAGCGATGGGTGTTATTGCAACTTCTTCTTTCTTTCGAGCTTCTGCTCTTTTGTTCCATCTCCTTTTACTTTCTTCCTTCGTTTCTACCCAAGGTAAACATTCTTCTACATCACCTTTTTCTTTCTTTTTTCTTTTTACATCCTATTAACCAACTTAAAAAACACTATTTGAAGTAGTAAGAAGAATAATTAAACCTTTTTATATGTTTGGAAATTATATGAATTAGGTGGAACATGCCAAACAAATTCGATAGCAATCAACCAAGCACAAGGGAAAAGAATGTTCAACGGAATCCCAACATATAGAGTGCAGATAACAAACCAATGTTTGGACAATTGCATTATATATGATCTCCATCTCAAATGTGGATCCTTTTCTTCTTCTGCCTTGATAAATCCCCGCATCTTCAAGAGACTTGCTGTTGATGATTGTCTTGTCAAGAATGGATCACCAATTGTCTTTGGTGAAACTATTTCATTTGAATATTCTACTACCTTTATGTTTCCTCTTTCCGTTTCTTCTCTCAAATGTTAAAAATCTTATTATGACTTTAATTTTAATTTGTTTAGTGAGGATAGAATTTTAGGATTAGTGGTTAGGTTGTTTTAGTTCAATGCATTCACTTATGTTTTAATTTATTAATGGATATTTTAATAGTAAGTGTTATTTTGTTCTTCTTTTATCAAATGTTGGCATTCTCTTGTTCTTTTGGGATTTAATTTTTAAAGCTTTGATGTTGCCCATGTAGGTTAATATTGAGTAATTGTGTATTTTGTCCATTAATTTCCACTAATACAAATTGTAATTATACACAAAATAATGCTAACGTATAAAGAAAGAATAAATACAATAATATACTCCAAAAATATAGTCAAATTATTCTAATTATGGTAATAGCCCATATCCTTATTCTTACTATATTCTGAGTCGCGAGGAGGAGGATCATGTTAGAACGATTCTAAATTTACAATATATAATAGGTTAATACTTTGGAATTTAAAAGAATGCTTAAAGAATACATGTAAATGGTACAAAATTGAAACGATGTCAATTGTGAAATCCAAACTCAAGAATTTTAAGTTCTTTTTATGTATAATTATTATATAGCAATAAGTGCTTTGATTTAGTGTTTTGAGTTAAGTGTAAAAGATTCTTTTTTACGATGTACTTACCTTCTTTTAAATAATAATCACCGTAAACTAATGAACTTTTATAAGTTGTACGAATTCTTTAAAATTTGCAATTTATAGTACATTATTATAGTCTTAATTAATGATCTTATTTTTACCTTCTTACCATCTTAAAATGTTTTAGGTAGGTAATTAGTATCTACAATCTTTATAAAAAAGTTGATAAGTTGACTATGAACATTTATGATTATAGATTTATGGTTAATTCAAAATTTGAGAATGAATGAGTTTGAAAGTTTCTTTCTTTGGAAAAAATTAAGATAATAGTTACAAATATTTAGAATTTGAAAAATATTGTTTATTGCTCATTTCAAATTCCGTCAACCATACCAAAAAAAATATACATATATATATTGTAGCATTTGCATTTTCTATAAATGGTGATATGTATTTGGTAAGCAAATCAATTTTCCATTTGTATGTTAAGTTGATTGATTTGTAGTAAATGTGTCAATCCTTGAATTTTTTCTAATAAAAAAAACTATGTGTTAGATGAATTTTAGATTTATCATAGTTTATTTATATTATTGTTACTAATACATCTTGGTAAGTTTGTAGATTTGATGGTAAACAATGCATTTGTATTATGTCAATTAGGGGTGTTAAAAAAATAGTTAAAAATCAAACAGATTGACAGACTGAACCTCAACCGAATGATGCGATTTGATGTAGTTTGTGTTAAATAGAAACTCGCTTCTTATGCAGTTTGGTTTGGTTTAAGACATTAAATCGATATTAAGTCAATTCTAAAGTCGAACTAAACCGTTTTTATTTTAATTAATTAATTATATATATATTTTGAAAAGAAAATATATATAATTTGGAGCGGAAGTGAAAAGGATGACATGGAAAAGAAAAAGAAGAAAAACAAAAAAACAATTTGGAGCCGGAAAATGTTAGTCGACGATCGATTCTCATTTCTCAGTCTTCAAAAGAGCGGGAAACATAGAATCTGAAATATAATACAAATGGTCGATTGAATTTCCTACCCAGAAATCCGAGGCATCAACGTGGGTTTGTTTAGGGTTTTTCACTTTTAGGTTTGCTTTATAATCAATCAAATGAATGATCAAAACGAGAGGAAAGGGGAAGTAATCGTCGATTTTGATTTTGATTTTGGGACTGACCCTAAAGCTTTAGATATCAGTGGCAAAGTTCATCAGCTTCCCTGTACCATCAAATTCGATGGTCCTTGCCCTGTTTCTCATTATTTTAAACCCAAATCCACTGGTAATGCCCTAATTTTTGCCGTTTATTCTACTCCACTTTATATATTTAGCGTAATTTTTTTTTGTACTTTACTCAGTAGTTTCTTGCCTATTATAGGAATTGAGGTTGATGGTTTGAATCTTGAGGAAGCTTATTTTAGAGGAAGAAAGTTGCAAGGAGCTACAATTTCTCTTCCGGAGGGTTACTCAGGTAATATGAAATTACTTTCAGCTTTCACTTCACTGAAAATTCGATCTTCTTTGTTGACATTACCCGCTTGTATTTTGTATTGTTCATTACTTCAATCTCTTAGTCACCTATCTAGTGCTTACATAAATTATTGGTTTCAGTTATCTTTATTCTTTGGCATGATATTACTTTATAATATTAAAAGAGTTTTCTACCTTAATTTCTTATAGGGTGGAAACAATAACAAACAAAGAAGATGTTACTGAGTAAATCATGAACTTGAAATTTCCATATTAGTTGAGCTTCTGTCTTTCAGAGATATATTTTGGGCTGGCTATGAACATTTCTATTATTGAAAAATATTGTTACTGTGAGCATTGGTTTTTCTAGTTTTATTGGACGTTTTATTTGGGAATTGGGATTGGATGTTTTTATCTTAAAAAAATAGAATGTTTCTGCTCTCTATGTAGAACAATGATTACATAGTCATAGGGTCACATGGTTTTGTCTTATCTTAAACAAGGCTTTTCCATCAAACCAATAGAGTATAGCTCATCAAAAGCTTGCTGACAGTTTAGTTTTTAAAATGAAATTTATTCCAATTCAGGCATAACCACAATTTACTTCCTTAAAATTGTGTATTTTTTCATTTATCTGTTTTAATTCATGTGTTGTTGTCTAAAAGAAAAGTAGGTTCAAAACCCCCTCAATTGGCTAAGGCGATTCTTGTAAGTATTCAAATAAGCAGAGATTGTATATGATGGTACTGGTTGTTCTTGTTCTCTGTCTTAGCTGCAACCGTTTCTCATGTGGGTTGAATGGGAATCACTGAGGCAATTGCTGAAGAGCTTTCCTACAACTCTTAGCCTATTTTATGATCGATGTTCTTATTTCACTTGTAACATGCCTGGATATATTTTGAAAGAATTTCAACATGCCTTCTGAATATGTTTTGTGAATAAAAAACGCTAGGGTGGTACACTGGTTGAAGATAAACAGAGTATTTCAACTGGAACAAGTTTATGAACAAGGAATCTTTATTTGTTTCTTGTTTTTGATAACTATTATCATTATCTTTTTAGAATTTGTTTTACTGCTTCATGTCTAATTTCTGCTTATAGGATTGTCAACAGCGTAGGGTCTAGTCATTTCATGAGTACATGCACAATAGTTCCTTCCGGGTTTCTTTTCCTATTTTATTTTATTTTATTTTTATAATGATTACTTGCAGAAACTTCAGTGGGTAATCTCTATAACTAAAGATTGACACATACATGCCACATGGGCAAGTTCCATGTTCCCATTCTTGGTTTATATTCATGAAAATAAGAAGAATACATGCAAATAAATAACTTGAACCTTCTCGTTTACTGTCAGTAAGATATGTTTGTTTTCTTGTTGGGAGATTTGCTATGAAAAAAATCATCGGTTATTTGATGATTCTAGAAAAAGGAAATGAGAAGGAATAAGCTATCCATTTTCATGTTTCTTTCAGTTATTAGGCTGCTATGTAAGAACAGTTTTCTAACTCTCCCTTTTTTGTTTTGTAATTCTAGCCAATCGGAAAGTATATATATATATATATAAATATTAAGGGCCTTGTTTGAGTGAACATGAGAATATCAGATCTCCTATCCTTCTTAGAGTAAATGTAAATGCTTTCTGTTAAAAAAAAATGCTCTGTTTGCACCCTTTCTATCTAATTTGAACTTCTGCACTAAAGGCATCCAGAACTAATATTAGTTTAAATTTGTCCCACAGTTCATTTTTAACCAATTTGAACTAAAGGATCTAATCTATGTTTCTTTGTAAATGTTGTTCTTCAGGCTATGTGCTAGGGAAGAAGAGTAAAGCTTCTGAACAGTGTGATGACTCAAGCCCTTGGCAGGTGAAGGCCAAATTTGATAACATTACATATTGGAACCATGACACCCTGCCGTCACAAGATGATACCTTCCAACGTACTTTTCATTGGCTGACCGTTGCACAAGCAGTATGATTCTGATCAATACACATCAAAATGATTAACAATTTCATGTCTTGTTTGCATTTTTCTATATCCAAGTACTAAAACTGCTATGAGGTTTGAGAATAGTTTCATGCAAGCTTTAAACTAACTACTAAGAGATGAAAAAAGTGGGGGATTTTTTAATCAAATATATTAGGTTTGTTATGTAACTCCAAAGTTTGTGCATCCTTCTCTCCAATATTGGCCAAATATTAAAGAAGATTTATATTGTTCATAACATTTCTTTTGACTATGCTTTGAATTATTTCCATTATCGTATAACTTTTCATATATTGATCCTAATTAAAGTAACATAGGTCGATAATATTTAAGTTATAATAAAATTTATAAAGAATTACAAATATAACAAAATCTATAATTAATAGACTTCTACCATCGATATAGTTGATCAATGATAGAGTTTGAGAACTAAATTTAAATTATCATATCTGCCAATTGTTTTGGATTATGTTATATTTGCAAATAATTTGGATGTATGATGAATTTAATTCTCCAAGTTTCTTACCTTGTGGAACTTTTGTTTATGGTTGCAGTTGCACAAACCTGTAACAGCAGAAGACTTGGCATCTGCATCTACTGCTCTCAAGAACTTGAGTTGATTAGGTTTAGGATCATGTGTCTGAGAAGAAAACTTCAAAAGACTTAGAATTGTTCCATTCTACTTCGATTTGTATTTGATGTAAATTGTTATCTATCTTACCAATTTACTTGATGGGTATGGCATTTTAAACCATAATGTCACTGAAAGATTTTTTTTTTCTTTTCAATTTCAAACAATTGTTGTAATACTATAAACATGATTTACATTGTAAGTCTTTCCCGTCCCTATGAGCTATCAAATTTTGAAACTGTTTCCTTTTATAATCTTTTAAAGAAGAAAACCTGTTTGAGTTTATCAATTTGATAAATTATGTTTTGATAATCTTTTCAATTTTTAAAGAAAACAATATTTAGGTTCGTTTATTCAATTATGTTTTTGATAAATACGTGGTTTTCGATCTTTTTTCAAAAAAGTTTAACCTAGCTTGCTTTTTCATTTTACAAACGTTTTCATATTTTTTGACGAAATGTTTGAATGTTGTTGATGAAATTTTAAAAGCAAAAACAATTTTAAAAAACTTAAAAGAATTACACATTTCAGCTTTCAAAATATGGTTTCGAACTTGAAATATTTGTAAGAAGGTAGATAATATAAGAATGAAATGATGGAAGTAGTATTTATCTTTAATTATTTTATTTTTGAAAGGTGTAGTTGTGTAAATGACAATCATGTCTCGAATAATATCAATCATAAAATATTTAACAAATATGGCATAAATTCAGTTCAGCACTACTTCCATCTTTTTAAAGATCTACGATCAAAATGTAGCCATCAAATTCAACCTATCCGTGGATATTAAGATAAAGTAAAAGATTAATTTGTAAATATACGTCACAAAGCCCGTCAATGATAGACTAGATCATTGAGATGAGTCCATCACTGCTAAATATTGATAGCGATTTTGTTATATTTGCAAATTTTAAATTTTTGTACACTTAATCATTACTAGTAATGATTCACGTATAATGCATATGTTTATGAATGCTATAATTTAATATTTTAAAATTACCTTTTAAGAAGGTTTAATATGAATAATAAAGTTCCTTTATATTTATTAACGGAGAAATTGCATCAGATGACAAAAAACATTTAGAAATAAACAGTCAATTGCACCTCTTTTTTTCATATTGCAAATATGATAATAATTAGTGATATCAGAAGTCTATTAAAGGGTTATCAATTTTTTAATTTACTACATTTGCAATTTAGAAAATGTAGTAATATGAGCCCTATTATCATAATTTTTTTTGATATTTTGCAAGCAAAATCATGTTGGGTAAATACACTGAAATAACTTCTACTACGGGTGTAAAAGGGTCGTTGTGTGTTGGGTTGGGTTGGGAGACATTCTCAACCCAACCCATATTTTCGGGTTGGTTGGGTTGTCAACCCAAATAACCCGAATTAAGTTTCCAATCCAATCCAACCCATAAAATATGGGTTGAGTTAGATTGAGTTATCGGATTGTATTATTATTATTTTTGTTTCTAAATTTTAATGTTTGTAAATGAAAATCATTAAACAAAAATCAAATATGTTTCAAATCAAGTTAAGCAAAAAAAAAGAAAGAAAGAAACTCCCACTATGATTGTTTTACTTTTATATTAAATAAATAGATAATAATAAAATATAGTATATATATATATATTAATTCGGGTTGGGTTGGGTGGCCCGAATTTTTCAACTCTACAATTCGAGAAATAACTCAATAAAAAAAATCAAAATTTTTAATCCAATCCAACCAAAATTTTAAACTAAACTCAACTTAACTAATAAAATATGGAATAGATAGTCTGAATTGTCTGGTTACTTGGATTATTCTTACACACATAGCTTCTACTACTCTATATTTTAGAAATAAATAAATAAAATAATATATATATATATATATATATATATAATATAATGAAATCACTTGCAAGAACAAAAGAAGAAAAAATAAAGATTAGTAATGGACACATAGATTTGAAATGGAAAACGGATTACATTTATTTTGTTGAGATAAGATGCCCTTATTCGACTTCAAAAGTTACTTTTATAAATAATAAATCTATTTTCTAAGGTGAAAATATGGATGTGACAACAACCTTTATTCTTCTAGCTAACACTCTTATTCAACACCTAGATTCGATATGCCACCCTTTATATGAATCACATTCATACATGAGTTCATTCATTCATTTAATTGGATATGTAACCACCTACATAAAAATAATCTAATAGACACCTAAACTCGAAAAATGATGTCCCAAATATTGAAGGATACAAACGAATATTCAAAATTCAATAATCATATGAAAATTCTCCTATTTTTCTCTATTTTGAAATGTGATATAGATATAGATTTTAATATAGTATAGTTATAGATAGAGAATATTATTTTAATTGGGTTTCCAATTCGACTACTAATAGGCACCCCATGGAGTCGAAAAGGAGAGAGAGGAGAAGTTAAACAAAATTTTTCCACCCCAGGTTTAGGTTGTGTTTTGTGAGATTGATGTCTGCCTTGTTGGCTAGATTTTTCCCTTAGGTCCAAGTTCCATATGACTCTTCGAAAAAGTAAAGGAAATGGAGATGCTTTTCAATTAGTGAGCAAGCGCATGGGCCGACCTATGACTGGCATAAGTTGTCATGAGGAAAACCTTTAATACATTTACTATTACAATATTCTGAAATAGGGTGATTATACCTGAATTGGGTTTGAGTTTAGATGTCGATTTTTAACCCCACATCACCACTGGTATACAACTGTGTGGGTGGCAGTATTTGTCTAGCAGCCTGGGAGTGCTGTTGTAACCTTTCTTAGAAAATTCTATTAGAATATGGATGAGGATAGTAATTTTTATACCATTTGGGGTGGTCTGGTTTCCTTTAGCCTTGAGTTCATAAATCATCTATTTCACCTTCTTAATCTTAGATCATGATCAGTATATATGTTTTATTATAAGGGAGGTGAATTTCACTCAAGTCACCAAAACCCTCTATGGGCCAAGTGCCAATTGGATATTTAGAGATAGATTCCTGTTAGCATAAAAGGGATGGACCTTACTATTGATCTCTAACCAGATCTAACATACTTTCTTGTATGCAAGGTTGATGCCTGTTACCAACCTCCGAGACATTACAAAGGAGAGGACATTGTTGCTTTATGCTTTATCTAGTGGCTTCTCTGTTGATATGAGAAGGTCATTTTCCATTTTAATAGTTGTATCTTTTGGGCATCGACCCACGATAGTCATGGGGCTCCATCCTTCCACGCTTTGCCGATATGCTAGGGTGAAATTTGTTCTAGATGAGGAGAGGCTATCTTCTAGAGTATCTTGAATAGGTCATCCATCTCAGCCTTCAAAGATCACGTAAAGAATGAGCATCTTAGGAATCCTATTGGTGAGAGTTAATAAGACTAAGAGGAGGCAACAAATTTTATGCATGCCTTAGAACGAGCCCCTATCAGTTGTGGTAGCACACCTTTTTTAGGATGTCAGTCAACTGCAGAGCACCGTTCATTAGAATAGTGATTGTAACAAGGCCACTTCTTGGTCAGTTAGGCATTTAAAGATTCAAATATGATTTCAGAGTTGTTATGTTTCCATGATGCTTAAATTAAATTGGAGCTTTTAAAATTCATCCCATGAGTTCTAGTCTGCTTGAGTTAGGCAATGATGAGTAGCGCGATGGTGTGCCTTGTGTCACGGTCATACTTTTTCAGGGCGTGTTTGTCTATGGCCGTATGCCCGAATGCTTCCCATTTATCTTATATTTATGTCTTGAATTTAGTTTAGCTAGTTGCTTTCCATTTTAAGTCATAAAGCTTGAGAGTGACGTTTCAACATTTTCATATGCAAGCCTACTAGAGTTGAAAATGTTCCATGTGTACTATGGGGGAGACATAGTAGTTGAATCTCCGTCCAAGTAGTGTTGCACTCTTTGCAAGCAAACCCTTTTCTCTTGCAACTAACAATCTATATTGCAACGTCAATTTCAATGTAATTCTTTCTTTCTCGCGTTTTATAAAACAATTTCTCAAGAACGCGAAGGAAGGTTACATCATACGCTGAGATTGACCGTGACTTCCAGATTTTGATCGGTTGACTTGTTCATCGAGTTTGAACAAGTGCCTCACAATCGTCCGTACCGAGTTTGAAAGGCTACGATTGTGACACCTTGTGCCCCTACTAGAATTTTTCTTTGACCATTCACTACTACAAAAACTGGCTCTCTTGACGTCTTAAAACTGTCAAGAATGATTCTTGACGGTTTTAAAACCGTCGTTGAAGCCAGTGTCAAGAAAGTGAAAGTTCTTGACGGTTGATAAAAACGTCAAGAATAGTGAAAGTTGACGTTTTATAAATGTCAAGTATACAATTTTCATGACAGTTAAAAACCGTCAAGGGTGTGAGTGTTCATGACAGTTTTAAAACCGTCAAGAATATGAATGTTCATGACATTTAATAACCGTCAAGAAATTGATTGTTTATGACATTTTACAACCGTCAAGCATGTTTCATAGTTTTTTTTTCTAAATAATAATTTAATTGTATTTTTGTTTGTGTTCCCATAATTCTGTATAGTGGTCTAACAATAGTTTCATAAATATAAATGGACGATATTCATCAAATATAGTTTCAAAACTTGAACATATATAAATAAAACGCTTCACCATATTTATATATAATCATTTCCAAAACAATACATATATGCATATTTCATATCCTTTGCAAAAATAATATAAACAATCTCATTAAATTGTCATAAGTTCAACTCAACTTCCTAAATTAACTAACTTATCTAAAAACTATCCAAAAACTTCCCAATAGCAGTTTGAAAAAGCTCCAAGTCGCGACGAAAAAGCTCTAAGTCACCGATTCTCGCAGCTTGAAATTTTTTTTTGATGATAATTAATATAACATAGCACAATAGAAATCCATCCATCACTATTCAACTCAACATCATAGTAGATTTTGTGTTTGCACATTTATTCATTCACTTCAGCTTGTGTAATTGTTTAGCGATAGACCATAAATAAATTAACTAGAATTTCAATGAAGTTATTAGTAAGCCAGAAAATACTTATAATGCACACATGAGGGGAAAGTAAGTACATTGTATAATTAAACAAACACCACATGTTTTTCTACACACTTATAATTATAATGCACGGAAGAGTAAGACATAATGAAATTGCAAATCTAAGGTGGCCAAGCCTCTAACACTTTGAACTATAACTTTCTTTCAACACAATCAAACAAAAAGCCAATACAAATAAAAATATGCATAAATCACAACTGGATATCCAACCATTGTTGTTTTAAGTTCTAAAAAAATAAATTTCTTGTTACCTATTTTTGCAACTATAGTTAATATGAAAGTGTAACACAAAAAAATTAAACAATATTGAAAGTGCAAACATGGTTAACAAATTGGTTGTTACCTTTTTTTTAGTCCGAAATAAGTGACTTGGTTAACAAATGTTCTGCATTTTACCTCCTGCAATTTCAAAAGCAGCTAGATTTTTATTAGCATGAACAAAGAGGGAAGTGATTGATTGAATAATAAATTGCAAAAATATAAAAAATTCCAATAGAATGGAGAAATTTTGGATACAAATACCAGCTTATGCAATGATGAAATAACAATGTAGTTCAATCCACGGGTTTAAGACGTTTTCATACACAATAAACGTGATTGAGATCGCTGAGACATTATTTAGAAGGCTTGGTGTAATATAATTCTCCTGTAAAACCCATGAATGCCTTCAAACCTGCAGGATATATAAATAAGCGACAGAGGAAATTTTATTCCTTTCTAATTCCTCACACTCATTCATGAGAAATTTCACCATATTTGTTCTCTTGTAAGAACCTAGATGACTAATAGTTCTTTTTTTTTTTGGTGAATAAAAGTTTCCAATACCTTATGGAAGTCACTACATTACAAAGAAATAGAAACACAATTTTCTCACCATCATTTCTTCAATCGAAAAAACTCATTCGTTCTCTTTAACTATACATTATTAAGAGTGATATTCAAACTAAACATTGGGATATTACTCACACATTCATATCAATAGTAGCTGAAGCAATATATACAAAAATTCAATTATAAATCACCACGAGCATCATACACCCAATTAATAATTATTAAACCAACTGATACCAATATGTGCAAGGAAGTAACAAATCAAAACCATCATGATCATTATCAAAGACCACATGAAACACCATAAAATTCAATCCCTAGACAAAGCAAGCAATTCATCATCAATTAAACAACAATATTTGAGCAAAAATTCTACACAAAATCCTAGGAGGAACCACGATATTGATTTGTAGATTCCAAATTCGTCATCATTTGCCAGAATTCATACATAACAAAATCATCCAAATCCATGAACGTGATATAAAAAAAACATCAATGAAGGTAGCTATTTACCAAGAATCGCTTGGTAACCCAAATGTCCATGGCAACATGGTTGGGTGACCAGAGACAATGGGTGGTGCAACTATATTTGATAGAGAAATTCCAGCTAAAAGAATTATGCATATAAAAGACATGTTATAACAGAGCAAGCACTGAACATTAGTTACATTATTTACTCAAAAAATTAAATCCTAGAACACACCAAAACAAACAGAAAAACCTATATTATGCACGCAACTTAAAGCATCAAATATTTTGCTAATGATCTGCCCCAAAAAGAGAAGTTAGACAAGAGTAGAAGACAGAACAACGCACCTTCAGTACTGTGGTCAAAGAAGAAAATGGTTCGATGTCTTGAGCTTGTAATTAGACTACCTAATAAAGTCAAGATCAAAACATAATACGAGATCTAAATAAAGAAATGAGTCGTTTATTCCAGAGAAATGAGTCTTAGGGAAAATAGTTACATTACTCACCTACTGTGTGACAGTAGGGAAAATACGGTCCCGTATAAGCCATATCTCCTTCTATCAATCTGTATCTTCTCATATCAATCATCAACTCCATTGGATTTGTAAGGAGAACCCAAAGCACCATGTGATATATGGACTTTCCCCAACTTTATACGTGAAGAGGGAAGAGAAATTAATTTCTAACCTCTTCATGCGTGAGGTTCAAATTTCTAACCCAAAGCACCATGAGCAATACGTCGCTTCTATACAAATACAAAAGGTTCAAATCACAAATCAACATATCTTCATGTGTACTATGGGGGAGACATAGTAGTTGAATCTCCGTCCAAGTAGTGTTGCACTCTTTGCAAGCAAACCTTTTTCTCTTGCAACTAACAATCTATATTGCAACGTCAATTTCAATGTAATTCTTTCTTTCTCGCGTTTTATAAAACAATTTCTCAAGAACGCGAAGGAAGGTTACATCATACGCTGAGATTGACCGTGACTTCCAGATTTTGATCGGTTGACTTGTTCATCGAGTTCGAACAAGTGCCTCACAATCGTCCGTACCGAGTTTGAAAGGCTACGATTGTGACACCTTGTGCCCCTACTAGAATTTTTCTTTGACCATTTTTTGCCCGATTTTGATTTTCTTTTGGAGGATTGATGCTTTTATTTTCTTTTAGAGAGTGCAAGTCATGAAAGCCCGCTTTCCTATCTCTAGTCTCAGGGAAGGTTTTATGTTTTTCCTTCCACTTTGTCCTATATTTTCTTTGCTTATATTAGGGACAATGTGTCTTTTAAGTTGGGGGCCAGATGTGTGTCTTTATTTTTGGCTTGGGGTCTTTAAGCAATATTCTTAAACAATGTTGTGTGCTTTCTTTTTGTTATTTGTTGCAGCCCTCTTGGTCTTGCAATAACTTGCCTATGATGCACTCTTGGAATAATGCATGTGTGAGGCAATGTATGAAGAGAAAAAAAGGGTGTGATTTTGAAGTACTTTCACTTGAGTCTTTCGCCTGAATATCCTAAGTCGTAGCTTTATCAAGGTCTTCTTAACACCAATTTAGCAATGCATGCATTAAGACACAACCAACCAATTTTCCCACTTGTTTTATAAAATATAATAAATGAACTCCCCGCAATCAAGTTAGGGTTGTCCGGTGTTGGTGTGATATGAACCCTTGTGAGACGAGTGTGAAAGCTACCCTCCCATATTCCTTAAAAATAAAAAGTAATATGTATATATATAAAAAGAAGAAAAAATGATGAGAAAGAAATGAAGTTGGTTTGTACAATTACATGTTTGAGGATAAAATGATTCCACCATGTTAGTGCATAATCTTCAAGATAAGTTGTCTTCTAACTCCAGTGATGGTAGAGGTTTTGTTTGGGTGAACATGATAAACACTCCTTCAAATATTGGCTCATGAAAATTTAGTTGGGTGCTTGAAATGGTTGCTTGCATATACTCATCAAATCAGCTACTGAAATCCTTCTCAATTAATTTTTTATACTTCACACGGAACCAAGTCCCTCACCTTAATTCTTTTCTTCTTTCAATATATGCTTTTAATGCTGCATAAGGAATCTCTTCTTTCCAATTTACTTTTTAGCCACATGAGGTTTTTTCTTCTTCTGCACCCAAAAAAATCCACCAACTCACAATTCTTTCTTCTGTTTTTAAAATGACAGCTCAAATAAAAATAAAACTAAATTTTAAGAAAAATTGTCAAAAATTATAAATACTTGAAATTAATACTTGAAATATTTAACGGTACGAAATTTCATCTCAAAACTAATTAACAATAATAGGAATAGACATGTATATCGTATCAGGAGTATGATCTCTTGAGATGAAATCTGTTATGAGTTTATAATTTTTTTTTATTGAATTGAATACGTAGTCTAATTTTATAGATTTTGATACCATATTTTAGCGGAAGTAAAATAACTAGTGTGTGGTGTCATTTAATTTTTATAGCACTGTATTCTCAACCTAAATACATGAATAAGTTAAACCAAACATATATAAAAAAAGAAACTTATGCACCTTACCCACGGTTTTATCAAAGTATAGAAAAAGCACCACTTTGGATTCCTTTTAAACTAAAATGACCATAACTAATCGAATAAAGGAGAAAAATGCCAATAAGAGGAGACAACACAATCCCAATGGAATTGCATATAATACGAAGCTTCCTCTCCAAATGAATATAACTCATACAGTTGAGCCCCAACTTCTTTCCATTCAATTTTGATTCCCTCTTTACCACTCACATATATATATATATATACACACACACACACAAACATACTTACTGGGATTAATCTGTCATACACGCACGAGAAGTTTGGTACACGATTGTTCATATATTGGTACACAGTCTTTTAGCTCTTGGTACACGATTGTGGACCAAATCTAAACAATCTTGATACATGATCGTGAACCAAGATCATTTATATATTGGTTATGAAGATCTAAACGATTTTGGTTCACGATTGTGTACCAAGATCATTTATATTTAGTATAAGATCGTGTACCAATATTGTTTAGATTTGGTATACGATCTTGTACCAAATGCTAAACGATTATGTACCAAGATCTAAATGGTTTTTGTTCAAGATCGTGTACCAAGATCTTTTATATTTGGTACCCGATCTTGAACCAGAATAATTTAGATTTGGAAGAGGAAATATATGAGAGATGATGAAGAAGGAAGTAATTGTAAAAGAGGAAATGAAGAAATCACGAACAAAAACAAGCGGAAATATGAAGACAAATAAAATGTAGTAATATGAAGAAATCAATAATATATGAAGAGGAGATAAATAAATCGCAAAGAAGAAAAAGAAAAAGAAGTAAAAGAAGAGAAAATCGTTTGCAAAATCAAAGAAAACTATGAAATTTATGAAAATATTTTACCAGCTTCATAAGTTTTTTAATTTTATTACACGAACTTACACGAATCATGAATATTTGTGTTTTAATATATTTATGAAAATCAACCTATATCAATTTTTCTCCAATCTACAAAATGCTTTAGGATTAGGTTAAAATGAAAGTTGATATTAATCATTTTCAAATATCATAAAACTACATGTTTTCATCCTTCAAAATCAATTAAATATTATGATGATTAAAAACCAATTAAACGTTCTTCCTACTATTTAAATTGATTGTAAAATATTAATTTCTTTTTATTAATTTTAAAAACAATAAAAGGGATCTTAACTATTTTAATAAAAATAATTGCTAAACTCTATGCATATTACTCTTAATAAACGTATAGTTACAAATATGACAATTTACATTAAAAATAACTAAGTATATAACTACATGTAAAAAAATTGCAAATGTAACAAAATCTATCCGTGATAGACCATGTTGCAAATATTGGTCTATCACTAATAAATCGTAAGAGTCTATGAGGAATAGAAGTTTATCACGAATAGATTTTGTTATATTTGAAATTTTTTTAAAAATGTTGCTATATAGTTGAAGGATAATTGGATGAAATGGTAAAATTGGTTTACATGGTTGAAAATTTAGCAAAATTAGGGTTGAATAAGATTTTTAGCAAAATATTGATACGCACATTTATGACTTTCTAATAATTTTCATTTTATATCGTTGATTCTGGGTATTTCATAGTTTCCATGCGCAATATATTTAAAATAATTAGTCCAACATTGGCAATGTGATCAGGTTTGCGAAACACAGTGTCGTATTTTGCAAACTCGATTGTTAGTTTCTGAATCGGAGATTTATTTGCTGGAGAAAATTGCATCAAATCTTTCCTGTATTAAATTGAATCTCTCTATGGCCTTAGTATCTCAATTAGTTCTCAGATTATATCCTAATTAAAATTGTAAATATTTATTTACTAAGATTTAGAAAATATATATTTAACTAATCCCTAATATCTATTTTTACTGAGATTTCAAAAGTATCTAGGTTTAATAAGATTTTAGAATTATGTATTTCTAATAAATTTTCAAAATAGGGTTGTTTATCTTATTCCATTTAGTTTTTTAAACTTGTATTAAACTAATTATATTTATCTTTAATAAATATTTATATATTAATTACATTCTATGTACTACATCCTTCAACAATTTATTTTAAAAAGTTGTGTATATTATACAAACTGGAATACAATAATAAAATTGTAACCAAGAAGTTTTTGTTACGGCGTTATAACAAGTAAAGACTATTTTTTATAGTAGATAGATCTAATCGATCTTCCCAGTATCAACGATTATAGCGTTGTTGAGGTGTATGGTCCATTTGCATCTTCGATTAAAAAATTTGTTGTATGTATCTCGTTTGAGGATTTACTAGGATGACTGCAACAATTCCAAACTCATTCAGATTGTAGAGGATAGGGATGTTTCGTGGCCTATGTTAATTTTATATAAAAGTTTCGATAATTATTTATTCGTAATTATTGACTCTCAATCATTTGGTGTTGTTGGAAGTTCAACATTTTTTAATAGTAAGCTTCCTAGATCTAAAAATTCACATCATGATACAAGAATTGTCATCTTACGAATAGAAATAGCAACAAAATTAAAATGAGGTATACAAAATTAGATAAATTTTACTATATCTATAAAGAGTTTTATTTTTTTAATTTTTTTCGCTATGTTCAAAAATGTCTCTAATTCTAATAAGGTAGATGTCATCTTACGATACAATTGTTGATGGTTGTTTGACGTTGATCTACATAACTCATGTTGGATGTAGGATCATAGTAGCGAGAAATAGCAAAAATACAGTAGCAGTAGACAACAGCGATAGTAGCAGCAGTAGATGTAACAACAATAGTAGCAGTAAACATAAACAACAAATTCTGGAACAACAACTGCAATACAGAAACAATAAGAACGTATGGTTGAGTTGAGGAACACGCTATCTTTAAGAAGTTTTGCGGCTCTGCTCGAGAATGTGCAAACAAATAAATGTCTCATCGTCCCTAAGGATAAAACAGCCTCATGCTTACAACTGACTGAGCACGGAAATCAGCTTGCAAAATAAAATCACTCAACGTCAGACACAAGTTTGCTCGAGAACACCTTTAGAGAGAATACAAAAGTAATGTTATGATATATCTTTAGTAATGAAGGGAAGACGATATATATAATCATTTGTCAGGGCAGCCAACAGCCACAAATTAAATAAGGGAGCAAATTGTGGGTTGAAAAAAAAACGTCAAATGGTCGCAAAATTTAATTTGACGAAAATGGTAAGAAATAATCAATTTCCGTTTTGGTTAATAAAAAAAAGTTCAACATTCTAAAACATTCAAATAAAATTTTTAGTAAAAAGAATATATAGATATTATTTTATCTCGACTCTCCTCGTCACGTTCGACAGGCATACGTACGTTTGTCTATGATCTCCTCCCTGCATTCAAAACTTGGGTGCCTAAGAGTCCAAACCCATTATGATCAACCAATGAGTATACGAAAAGGCATCCACAACCAAAATTAATCAACGTGAGAATGCTTTTGAGAATAAAATAATATTATATTTCAAAGTTTTCATACAATGATATTATCATTCAAATCGAATTCGAGTAATCATGTTTGTACGTTTGACAAATTGACTATCCACACACACATCCTTTTAGTGTCACACAATATGATCCTCCATGAACATCCTAATCTATCTAGCTGTTGCCACATCAAACTATGTATATTGGACCAAAATCACACATCAATATTGACTTCCTTTAAATTTTAAAATACTTGCATGTAAATTTTTTATTTTATTTTTTGCACCAAGCAAATCCTTACTTTTGCAATGACTCATCTTTCAAAAGAAAAAAGAAATGAAACACATGTAAATTAAAAGTAAAAATAAAACTATGGATTCCAAGAAAGAATTTATTCTTTGTGTGGTCGTATTAAATACACAACACAAAGGAAGCTTCATCTATATATATATATATATCACAAAAAAAAGCTAATTAAACCCTTCTTTTTATAAAGTAAAAGGAAGTTTCTTTCTTAGCACTACGCGTATTTTTCAATTTTCACCTTTTTCTGGACGGTTCTTCTCTTATATGCTTTACTTCTCTTTTATTTCATCCTATAAAACCCTTCATTTTTCATTGATTTTTCTCAACTGCTCATCCTTTTGATATTGATTTTAAAGTTACAAACACAAATTCAAGTTCTTTGAACTTCTTTTGGGAGCCTTTAGAAATCAAACAATGACAACCACTTGCCCTCACAGAGAAGCAGATGAAATAAATGGCAAGGAAAAGAATTTCATCAAGGTTTGTTTTTTCAACTTTTCCTTTTTCTTAAAAAAAAGAATTTAACTATTTTATTTCAAACTCAAGATGTTTTTACAGACCTTTTTTTTAAAAACATTTTTTCTAACGTTATTTGATATTTCATTCTATAGGGAATCACCAAAGTTTATCCAACAGGATTTAATATTACATGGGGCAATGATGATCGCTATTGGAATATCACCAAGCCCAATGTGTAAGTCTCATGATCTCTCACAACTGTTAAGAATATGGAATGAGTAAAATTGTTGTCTTTATTTTCTTTTAGTTTTGAAGAACGCACCTAGCACTTAATTAATAATGAAATAAGACCACAGACAATCTTGTGTTTTTGAATTTCCTACAAGTTTCCATTTTTTTTTTTTTTTGTTCTGTTACTACGTTTTAAGCTGACCAGTGAAGAAGAATGTCATAAATATGAACAAGAAAAGGAAACATATATTAGCTTTGAAACACTAGTTATACAGCTATGAATTCTGAAAAAAGTAGGGAGTTCTTGAATCCACATTGTAAGAAGTAGTTGTGTTTTTTGTTTTTTTTTATAACCAGCGTAAGTACTCAATAGACCATGAAATTGATATTTATTTTTAAATTATGGATCACAAAGTCTCAAGACCAGACAAGAAAAGAAGTGAAGTTAACTAACTCTCTATACGACTAATCCCAATTTTTAAGTCCTTGGGTTAAACACGTCCTTAAAATTTATTATTCTACGAGTTTAAATTCAGGTTCGATGGATTTTTTAATAAATTAGACAAGGTACGTGCAAACCATTCAAATACACACAAGAAAAGGAAAATCTATATCAAGAATAAATTATAAAAGATTAATGTATAATATGTGATAATAAATTGTAATTCTTTCTTCTTTTCAGGCCAGGAAGTTTATACGTGGCAGAGTTGAAGCAAGTTTCATGGCTTGAGGTGACATGTTCAACTGATAATGTAGAAGTTGGGAAATATTATAGAGTGGGTTTCAATATAACAATGAAACCAGATGCATTTGGGTGGAATGGGATTGATGTTTATGTAATGGCTAAAGTTGGGAAAAAAGGGAAATTCACATCCATGAAAGTTTCTCTTGAAGAGATAAAACCAGACAACATACCTATCACAATCCCGAAGAAGCCATTAGAAATCTTTGTTAATCCTGTCACACCCGAAGAGTGCAGAAGTACTATTCATCTTGGTTTGTATGAAGTTTGGAGTTCAAAGTGGAAGGGAGGTATGCAAATCCACGATGCATTCATTCACAGGGTTTAATTAAAACTTTTAGCCATAAACGTCTATTAGAAAAATTAGATTTCATTTCATTTTATTTTATTTGTGTATATGCACAAGTATACTTTTTGAAGTTTTAAAATATGTTTTATGAGTTGATGCTTGTAAAAGTTAAAGGATGTCTTGATTATTATCCATTATGAGATTCTTATTTTGTAACTATTTATTGAAAAGTATTTTCATCATGCAATGAATATCCATGTGCTTAAACTTTAACTATACATTCTAATCTCATTAGAAATTCATGAATATAATTAACGAGCACTTGAACACATCCCAAAATATAAAATAAAAATTAAGCCCATGATTCAACATTTTAAAATTTGCATCTATAAATGGAAAACCAACAAACCTAGCTCAATTGAAATTGTAAAATGAAATGTGGAACTACATTTCACTAATTACCGCCTGATTGTAATATTACATTGTTACTCGATAAATATAAAATAAAAGTTAAGCCCATGACCCAACATTTTAAAATTTACACGAATGAAAAATCAAGATCAACCCCAACCCAATTGAAACCGTCGGAGGATTAAAATGTCCTTATAGTTAAAAATACGGAATTGCATTTGATTACCATCTCATTGTTATTGGATTGTCATCTGATGACCACTAATTATCAACGATATCAGTTACAAATTGATTGTTGTCTGATTACTGTTTGATTGTTACATGATGTTCATTGTTAATGATATCGGTTTACCATCTCATTTCTATTTAATTTAAAATATTGATAGTTATTAATTGCAGATGATAACTGACTAATATCTAATGACCTTACTTTTTTTTTAATTGCTAAGTGGAGTATGATAATCATCTCATTAAATGAAGATCTTAATTAACTAGATTTGATAAAATCAAAGGAAGAAAAGTGTGTGTTTCATGTATCATAAATATGTACGTAAAAAAAGAGTAGTGAAAAATCTAAATTATAATAATATGCACCTCAAACACAGACTAAAATAACATAGACTACAACACTCTGCCCTCTAAATGCAGACTATTATAACTTACTCATTGCCTCAAACGCTCCCTAAGTAGTTTCTTATTACCACCATACTGTCATGTGATGACCTTTCATTTTTTGTCAATTGCTAAGGATTTTTTTATTGCATTATGAGTGTCATCTCATTACCTTATGTTTTTTTTTTTTTTTGCCAATTAATAAGTAGTTTTTGATTACCATCCATTTTTGTAATGTACATATAACATTGTCAATCATCTTATTGTCAGCGTGGAAATTGACCATAGGGAAGCTTAACCACGACAACACAATATTGAGATAGTCATTTGATTACCTTCTGATTGTCGTGTGATTACCTTCTATTTTTTTTTCAACTTTAGTAAATCTTAATGAAATAATCATTTGATTATCTTCTTATTATCATCTTACTGCCTTCTACTTTTTTGTTTTCAACTTTAGTTAGCATTCTAAGATAGTTATTTGATTAGCTTCTGATTGCCATTTGATTACTTTTTTTATCATAGCAATTTTTTATATTGCCTTCAAATTATATCATCAACATAGATTTGGGCAATAATGTAGTCTTTATTACATTTGTTTATAGACAAGGTTTAACAGTTCCTCGAGTGTATTCTTTATGTGTTAGGAAGATAATAAGTCGTTCATACCAAACTTTAAGAACTTTGAGACCATATAAAGCTCTATAAAGCTTGTAGACATATACCGAGGACATTCGAGATCTATGAATCCTTTAGGTTGAGCAATATAAACTTGTTCATTAAGTACTCATTTATAAGTTTAATCTAGCTTTTGTCAACGTTCCTTGATGTTTTAAAAGGACTTTCACATTTATGGAGGCTCTGGTTAGTAGTGAGGTTTGGGATGCTGAATTCCAGGTATATTGTCCTTGGCCTTTTCACTTCTATCACCGTGGGCATTTGAAATTTATTTATTTTCTATTTTTTTTGCAACCTTAACCGAATATCTATGATTGTTGAATATGAGCCAAGCCAATGAGATTGTGTATGTAAATTAGTTAATTAGTGGTTTGACATTCAAGGATTTAATTGATTTTTATCATTTAATGTCAATTTTTGAAATGGGTAATGGATTTTAAGCTCAATATATTATGTTGCCTAAGGTGGTTTCTATTTTATTAGGTTGGTATTGTTGCTCAACACTTATTGGTTTTTGCTACTACCTTTATAGTCTCTAGGATGCATCCATTAGGATGTAATATGTGAGTGGCACTTAGATATTTGTTAGCATATCTACTCTTTAATCTAACTTCATTTCATTATCCATTCAAGGCTGTGGAGAGGGAGCATATCTAATTTTCTTTCATGTTCTGGCAATTGGCACAAAGTTACTCATTTGGAAGGAGTCTAATTTTATGAATGATATTTCACCATATTTTATTTGAATTCAATTCCAATGACACAAATGTTATATTTTTAGGAATACTATTCTTGTATTTATGTTGAAGAGTCTGTAAGATAACTGATAATACATTAGCTATATTACTAGTACTTGGAAAGATTGTGAAAACCTGAAAAGGTCGGCTCTAAGACCCCTTTTTACCTTCACAATATTTGATGGAGATTTCACACCTCCAAAAACATGTCTTCATTTGTTGAAAGGTTTGTTGCTGAGGTATTCCATGATTTACACGAAGAGGTCATTTCAACAGCCATAGTCTTATGATTCGAGTGCAACAACTTGAGGCAGAGGTTCCTTCAATTGAGAAAGCATTTCTGTCCCAGACAAATCATACATCTTTCTTCACTAGTACATGTTCGTCTATCACATATATTGTTATATTTTTGCCAACAGTCATGGTCACCACATTGTTTATATTGATGAACTTGAACAATTAATTAGAGATCATGAACTGGTACAAACAAATGAATTCACGTTCCCTCGTTTTCCACTTTATTTTTTTATTATTTTAAAGAATGTGATTTAGGGGCTTAGAAGGTTCTAATTTCTAGTCTTTCGTGGTTATTTTATGATTTTAATTGGAAGTTTGAATCAGTTTCTGTTCTAAAAAAATGTGTAGCGCACTTTTTCACCCCCACTTCTTCCATTCAACGTCTTTCTGTGGCTTTTTCTTACACATAAAGACAAAATCGTGCAGATTTTGATTGTTCCAACTAAACTCTTTATACATGGAATTTCCGTTGTAGAATAGTTTCTTTATTTGATGATAGTTGGTTTTGTAGCTAACTTAACTTCTATCACTGATAGTACTTAAATGTATATCCTATTGATTGACAACATTTTATTCTTTTTCTTTTTTACATTCTCCTGTGTTTGCTATAGAGTAAAATTTTTTGTGACTGTCTGCTATATTTATGTTGTACTCTCTTTAAGCGAGTTGTACTCTCTTGCACTGTGATGTATGCTTATATTCATGTGGTTTTTGTAGGTTCAACTGGAGCCGACAACTTCATGAGTTTTGGTTCAAAGAAGTTTATATGGACCATCAAAATACACTGGCTAGCATGGTTCAAGCAACAAAACATATTTTCAGAGATGAAGGCTTACCAATTGGTTGTTTATGCTTGTGCAGAAAATCATATTATATGTATTTTGATGGTATTTTTACTGGTTTTGATTAAGGGTTAGAATTTCATAGTTTCTGTTTTTTATGTACTTGTAAATTGTTTCAAACTTGATTAAAAATGTACGAATATTACCAAGTGTATTATAGCGTATATATATTAAAATGTCAACTGTTTGTTTCTATATGGGTGTGATGTATTAGAACATTATTGTTATTCAAATGGTTCGTGTAATGACAAAGCGGTAAGAAGAACACGATAAACTATAGTAATTGAGGAATTTGCAACGAGAAAAAAATGTCATAATATATGAATTCGTGACATTTCTTAATTGTTTTCAATATTAAAACAATGACAATTTTTATAAAAAAAAAACTGTCATGATTGACCTATCTTTGGCAGAAAAAAATGTCGTCAATAGCAAAACAATGACATTTTATTTTATAAAAAATTGCCACGATTGACATATGTTTGATAGAAAAAATTGTCATAAAATATGAATTCGTGACATTTTTTTAACTGTCATCAATTTTGAAAAGATGACATTTATTTTTATAAAAACTGTCACGATTGACATATCATTGACATTAAAAAAATGTCATAATAAACAAATTTGTGACATTTTTTTTAACTGTCGCTAATATGCAAATGATGACAGTTATTCGTTGTCATAAAATAAAATGTTACAGTTATTTGTTGTCATAACATAGTAATTAATGACATTTATTTTCAGTCATGAAAATACTTATTGAGACAGTTTTCGAAAACAGTCATGGAAAAACTTTTCACAACAGGCAATATTATGACTGTAAATCACTATCACGAATTTTGTTCGTGACAAAAAATAACTTCATCGTAGACCATTTTTGTTGTAATGTTGGATATGACCTTAACGTAGTTATTTTTTATAGGAAAACAAAAATTTTCAATTAATGCTCAACGTATATAAATTCCGAGGGAAGAAAAGGAAAAAACAATGGGAGAACAATGATAAAGTAAAAAATAAGCATCCAAAAAATAGAGTGAGCAAAGTGGCCCATAAATGATGTAATAGGGTGCGAAAGGATGAGTCCTTCAAACATTTCTGTATTGGAACTTTTCTGTATCATCACACATTAATAGAACTATTTATTGTCTACAAATCTATTTCCTTCTTTCTCTTAAATGCGAAAGAGATGTTATTTTCTTCTGTTTGTTTGTTCAATTTCCCTATTTGCTTTCTTTTTAATAATCTCAACGAGACTTTTTCAACTAATTTACGCTCATTAGATTTACAATTATAGAAAATCATGGATACACAAAAGTAGATTATCCAAAGTTCGTGAGTTCGGTGTGAAAAACTTCATCAAACTTTAGTAGAAAGGGTGTTAGACATTATTTATATGTTAATAATATTGATGAAAGTTATAAAATTTGGTTTTAGCATGAGGAAGTACTTCTAACTCAGCCTTTTATGAAGAATCTTCAAAGTTTGACACACATACATGTGAAGAGAATGATGTTGGAAGTGTAAAAGAAATGATTGAAGTTGTTCATAAGAAGTATTCAAAAGACTCAAATGGATTTGAGAAGTTGCTTATTGATGCTGAAAAACCATTATACGAAGGATGCAAAATGTACAACAAATTGTCTACTCTACTTAAATTGTATAATTTTAAAAGATGTATGGATGGATCGATACTAGTTTTTCAGAATTACTCAAAACTTTGAAGAAAATTCTGCCTACTATCAATGAGTTGCAAAATTCATTATATAAGAAGCAAAGAAAACACGCCCTAAAAATTGTGTTGTCTCTACGGGAAAAAATATGTTAATGCAATTGAATGTAGAACTTTGGTCAATCAAGGTGGAAAAACGTTAATGATACAAATGAAGAGTGAAAGCGAATTTTCTCAAAAAGGATATGATACTTTCGACCAATTCCACGATTCAAAAGGCTATTCATAAGTATTGAATGTGCTAAAAACTTGACTTAGCATGCTAGTGAAAGAATTAAGGATGGTAAGTTACGACATCTAGTAATCTCTTCAGCATGGAAGCTAGTAGACTTTAAATGGTCAGGCTTTGGCTTTGAACCTAAAAATCTTCGTTTAGCATTGTCAGTGGATGGAGTAAAACCTTTAAATACAGTTGACAATGCTACATTTAAAACTCAATGATACATCCGATGGAGTAAATCTTCGTTTTAAATAAAGTTGTTGGCCGATAGTGATGGTTATTTATAATGTTCCACCATGGTTGTTTATGAAAAGAAAAGACATGATGTTATGAATGCTAATTTTAGGGCCATGACAACCGGCAAATAATATAGGCACATACATAGCACCACTAATTGAAGATTTAAAACTTTTATGGAAAAGTGGTGTTGAATGTTATAATTCTTATTGAGAATAAATATTCAACTTAATGTCATTTTTGTTGTGACCGATCAACGATTTTCCTTCGTATGGTAACCGTAGTGGATGTGTTAAAAGAGACATGTAATTTGGGAAGAAAATAGCATGCCTAGAACATCAAAGATTTCTAGCAGGCAATCGTCTGTATCAATGATAAAAGAAGTCATTATTCAATGGTAAAAAAAGAGCTTGGTACAATTCCATAACCACTTTTTGGGAAGGTTATGTATTTAAAATTGAAAGATCTTGAGTTTCCTAGAGAGAAGAAGAACCATAAGAAGATGTCAATGAACATAATGAAAAGATTTATGTAACGCTCCAAAAATTAAGATAATATTTAATTTGATTATCTTAATTTTATTTAATTATGTAGGAAGTATTGGACGTTAATTTAAAATATTTGATTTAGAATTGATGGTCTTATGAAATAAGAATTAATTTAATATTTCTTGGTTGAATATTTGATTAATTTATAGAATTTGATTTTTGATGGTGTTGAGATTGAACTTAATTAAATAAATTGAGTGTTTATTTAATTAAATTAAAAGGTAAAAATTTTGTTACTAGACATTTGATAATTATATGTCCATGTGGTTATATATATATAATTATTATGGAAAAGAGTAAACATAATTTTATCTATAAAAAATTAGTTATTGTGGAAGATAATTAATTATTTTGGAGAAAGATGAATATTGATTGTCGAGAGAAGGGTATGATCGGGTAAATAAGGAAAGGGAAGGAATGAGATTTATTTAAAAGTAAAATTGATAATTATATATTGGGAATATAATTATTGAAAAATGTTTGAGTTTTTATTAATTATATTTAAATTATTTCACTGTTATATTAAGGATTGGAGCTAAAATTTAATTATTAGATTAAGATAAGGGAAATTTTTAACAATAGTAGATTTTACAAAATTATTTACAACTTATAGTAAATTCCATCACTGATAGTCATTGATATGTTGCAATGATAGAAGACTATTAGTGATAAAATCCAAAATTTTGCTATAGCTTATAAATATTTAATTTATTTTGCTATTTTTAAAAATGCCACTTCAGACATATCATATTAACATTTATGATATTTTAAAATAATTGATTTATTGGAGAAGATTTGGTTAAGTAAAAGAATCGTGGATTTAAGTTAATTTAAAATTTTGAAAGCAAAAGCTAGTTTTTGTGGTATGAAATTAATTATATATATATATATATATATATATTTAATTAAGAATTTAGATTTTAGTAGAATATGATATTAATTATTGATTTTGTATAAATAATTAAGGGGCATTTTTTAAAATAATAAAATAAATTAAAATATTTACATGTTATGACAAAATTTTTAATTCTATAACTGATAGTCTTCTATCACTGTAGCATATCAGATAAAATTTGTTATAACTTGTAAATATTTTGTAAAATTTGTTATTTTTGAAACTTTTCCAATAATTAATATGAAAAAGTAAAGTTAGTTATATGATGTAATATAATTATAATTGTTTGGAAATTAAGATATAATCTATAAGAAGAGAGATGATTGATTTGATTGAACGAGAAAAGATGATATATATAATTTGGAGATAGAAAAATGGTTTAAATAAAGAAAAACTATAAAAAATTGCAAATTTGACAAAATATTTATAACATATAGTAAAATATTCAGATTCTATCAATAATAGACATCGATAGCCACGGATATGCTTTTATCAATAACATTAATAAACAATGATAGAAGTCTATCGGTGACCATTATTGATAGAATCCAAAATTTTGTTAAAGCTTGTAAATATTTTAATTTATTTTGTTATTTTTAAAAGGAAAATTACATCAAATAACAGAAACATTTAAAAAAAATAGTTTATGACATCAATTTTTTGCATATTGCGAATATGAAAAAATTAGTGATATCATACGACTATCAAATGATAATCGTAGGGTTATCGGAGGGCTATTAGATTATAATCATAGCGCTATCAGAGGGTCATCACTTTTAAATTTGTTACTTCTGCAAATTTAGAAAATGTTGTGACATTGGCTTTATTATCATAATTTTTTTTTTGCTATTTTTGTAAAAGTTCCTTTTAAGAATGTTTCTAAATAAATATATATGTTTTATTATATATTTTGGTGAGAGAATAATAATAATAATAAAGAAGTTTTATTATTATTATTATTATTATTATTATTAATATTATTAATATTATTAATGATTATGAATACCTAAGATTTTGTGCGCTTATGTAATTTATTGTTGAAAGATAATGAGAATTTATATATGTATATATTGGTATGATATATGTATATATGTATGTATATATATGTATGTATCCTAAAAGGAAAAGTAAACAATAAAGATAAATTTTATTATTTAGGTCTATAAATAGCATTGAAATGCTCTAAAAGAGAAACAAAAAAAAAAGAAAAGGTTCTTCATCTTCTTGACTAAGTTTATTATTGGAATTGATTTTGGTTGCATGTCTTTGGAAAGTCCATTTGACAAATTTAAATAATAAATTTTTTCCATCATGGTTAAATTGGTTTCAACCTCAATTTTGAGATCGATTTAATCAGAAACTTTTTACTATCAGCTAGAGAGTATTATGTTTAGTTAATCTCTCACGTAAGAGATTCTACTATTGGACAATCAAACATAAAATTAAGAATTTGCATGTATTTTTCCTTATTATGCATTGATTTAGTTAAGATGCATATTGTATTGATATTGATGACTGATGTTGATGATTGATATTGATGACTGATATGTTATGACGACGCATGATATATTAATCACATGATAAGAACGTTATGAGTGATATACATGTCATGTTATGATGTTTATGATGTTGCTACATGCTTTTGTGGTCATTCGCATGAGTAGGGGTGTTCCTACGAGACCACTCGCACAATTTAGAAGTGTACCTACGTATCACATGCACGATTAAAGGACATTTTTACTGTATACGGGGTCACTCGCACGACTAGGGGTGTTTCTATATATAGGCCACTTGCACAATTAGGAGTGTTTGTATGATCTCACTCGCTCAAGTGTGCTCTATTGGATACACAACATTATTATTATGTTTCTAACAGAAAGTTAACAGATCACCTAACGGGACAAGTAGTGGGTCCCTTACTGGGTATATTTTATATACTCACTATTTTCTATGTTTCATATTTCAAACAAAGGTAGAGGATCGAAAAACTGGCAAGCGACATGAAAGGTCGGTGACATGCTATATTGGGACTCAGTTTTGCTTCTACCTCTATGTATTAGAATTTTAGTATTTTGGTTTTAGAAACCTTATTTAAAGTTTATCTTTATTTCTTTTAAAAAAAATTATTAGTACCCGCAGTTCACGTTTTCAAATTATTTTTATTTGTTTTGTTGATTTTATGTCTTCAACCATTTATTGATATTAGTTTTATAAAACTTCTAGTTTTCTTTTTTCATTTTTAAATGTAAATGATTATTTGTCTTTCAGTAATGACCTTTACTTAGTTTAAAAGTATGGGTCGTTACAGTTTTTTGAGTTGTCATATTAGAAAGATCTTCATATTAGACATTGTTTAGATGTGATGCACATTGTAAAAAATGTTTGTATGAATATCTCAGGTACACTTCTTGGTATACTTGAAAAAAGTAAGGATGAGTTGAATACTAGACATAATTTAATTTATCTAAAACTTTAACAAAAACTTGTCCGTAAAACAAAAGTAAAAAAAAAAAAAAATCATTCCTCTCGCATGTTATGCTCTTACAAAGGAAGAAAAACAATGTGTTTTGAAGAGTTTATTCGAAATAAAGGTTCTTGAGGGTTACTCTTACAATATTAGAAACCTTGTGTCAATGATAGATTTAAAACTTAACTAGTTTAAAATCTCATGATTGTCATGTGCTCATACAACAGTTTTTTCTTTCCCATCGCGATAAGATCATTGCTATCATAACATGTTCATTATGCTATAATTTAGGTTTTGCATATTTTTCAATTCTATATGTAACAAGGTATTAGATGCACAACAATTAGACAAGTTGGAAGAAGATATTGTGGTAACATTGTGTTTATTTGAGAAGTATTTTTCCCATAATCTCACACCAACAATTCATTTCAAATAATGTAAAATTTCACATGACTGCCTATTTCATATATTATACAATTCTTAACTCCAATTTAATAAGCTAACCTAAAGAAAAGGCAGTATGAGAATAAATTCAATATAGAAGAGGAAAAGCATTGGGCTCATTATAAAAGCCTTTTATTTCAACTTCGTTACCTTGAGTTACAATCTCCATTGAACTATGGCATTAATGATTTCCAAATTCATTAAGATATTGATTGACTTAGGTCAAACATAGCTTTCTAAATTTTATAATAATTAGCAAATAATAACAATCAGAAGATTACCCTGTGGTTTTGCCCTACTTGTATACAACTTGGTGTGGGATGAATAACCTTGTTCATAAGCCACAAGCACAACTCATCACCTAAGACTACACCTGGACCTCCAACCATTGGTTAATTCTCCAAGTAAAGTTCACACACAGTTGTACAAAACCTATAGAAAAAATTATGTTCAAGAAAGGTCGTAATTGTAAAGTTCAATCTACTCCACTGAAATTGAGTTATAATGAGTTTGAGAATGGTGAGCACAGTGAATTGAGAAAATAAAATCAGCAATTGATTCTTCTTCCATCATTCTTGGAGATTCAAATTTTGACCTTAATATTTGTAGTGGTGAGGTTTTTACTTTTGAAGTTCCTTCGTAAGCTACTTCAAGAATCTTCCAAGCTTGTCCTGTCCAAATACTTGTATTTATTAATTTAAGCACACTTTGAACAACTCCATCGTAGATAGCATTAAGTGCACGCGAATTTCTAAGAGAAGCTTGATCTTCCGCTTCAATTCATTCTATTTTAGGTTTAAGAGTTGTTTTACCATCAATTTTTTATACTAGGAGGTTCCCATCCAGTAACAACAGCTTTCCATGTTTTACTATTAATGGATTTGAGAAATATAGTCATGTGAGCCCTCCATTAAGCATAATTTGTGCCATCAAGGACATATGGTCAAGTAGTAGACCCTCATATTCTTTAATTAGATCAATTTCATTATACCCTTAGTTTGATACCAATTGAAAAAGTAAAATATATTACTTTTTAAGTTGTTACTTTAGTTAGAGGCTAAATTTATAATTAAGGAAACAAGAAGTAAACATAACGTTGGAACTTTGAAACTTTGATAATCGACTTTGATCAATATCACCTATTTCTAGAGAGCTTTGAAGGTTAGATAAATTTATTTTATTAAGATTCAAATTAGTATAATTTTGAGAAAAAAAATACTATATAACACTTTATTAAACTAGATGCCACTTTCTCTAGATTGATACGCTTTTAGTAATTGATATTTACTAAAAGAATTCGACTCCCCTTTGAACCTATTGAAGATTATTAGGCTCCCCTAATTTTTATATAATTGAACACATCCAATTATTAAGGTCTTTTTTTAATCTCTTATCTTCGTATATCTTGAATCGGTCTTGAAAAAATCATATAGTCTTCATTAAAATATATGTTTATAAGATAAAGACTAATCTTAGACAAAGATCCTTCTATGTGGCTTTTTGTTGAATGCGTCTTATTGAATACCTAGAAGGAGAATGAAAGTTCATTTTTATAAATAGATATTGATAAAGGTCGAACCAAAATTGGAAAAGTAATCTTTAAAGATATTTTAGTTAAAAAATCAATCTTTAAAGATGATTCTTGATCAAAGATCTTGAAGAGACTTGGTGATGAAGAAGTAAAAAATATCTTCTTGAACAAATTTTCATGTTAGAGAAAAAGTGAATTCTTACCAACTTAGAAGATATTTTAAAATAGTTCTTTTAAATAAATAATTTTTTGTAAAAAACGTAACAGTATGTTAAAACATTCATATTTGAAGGACATCATATACCAGTTTTTTAATAAGTGACAAACAAAATCAAGAGAAGTCTACTCTTATTTCATAAAGTGAAAAACTATTCTGATCTGGATTCGCCCATCCAATCTGCTAAAGAACTATATGCTATTCCAAAAGGATGAAAAGAGGAAAGGAAGGAAGGAAGGAAAGAGAGATCCAAAAACGAAGAGAGACACATTCCAATTGGGCACTAAGCAAGAAAATTTTGAAGAGAATTCGATTCTTGTTTCTCCTTGTGATTGCATGATACAAAAGCTTTATCGCAAATGATTTGATTCTTTGGTTGAGGTCCAACTCTTTCAATTTGGTTTAGATACCAAATTCTACAAAATTGGAATATATTCACACAAGCGCTTCCTTCCATCTTTCTTCCTCCATAAAAAAAGGCTTCTAGTTGACGCTGTTAATTACTATATATCAATGAAGTAAAGAGGGAAAAGAAAAGCTTCAATAATTAACTACAATTACCAAAACTAAGTTGATCGATGCCTTTTCTAGGTCGGAGACTAATCAGACCACCTTCCGATCCTCACTTTCGAGCTGTTACTTCTGTAAATACTATTGGTGTAAGCTTCCAAAATCTCATTTATGATTTATATACTAATTTTTTTTTATTTATATTATCAATTGTCACAACTATGTCATAAATCTAATTAATTCGAATGAAACCATATCTCTAGATCTCTATACAACGACTTTGTTATTAGGCTTAACTTACTAGTATATATAAGATTGTTGTTGGTAAAAACATGAGTAGTTCATTAAATTGTTACGTACGTATTATTATTTTTCAGCGTTTTTAAATTCACAACCAGATCACAATTCTCAATCTCTTTTTCTTTCTTTCTAAATTTAAAGTTTTCAAATGGTTTGGGTTTGTTCATAGGTTTTATGTGCTTATAAACTTTAATATTATACTAATTTGGCATTAGAAGAAAGTATCTATAATTCAGTTTAAATATAGTTGTGTTTGATATGCTTATCAAAGGGTTTGCAAATGAGTAAAATTTGTGTCCTTAAAAGTTACTAATGTTTGGGTTAACTCTTAATTATAGAGAGGTAAAAACAAATATAAATAAAACTTAGAAGTCTTGACTAATTATTTCTTTCAAAAGTGCTTAGGTAATTAGTGTTTTAGTTAAAAAAGAAAAAATAACAAAAAGAAAAAGTTTAGTCTTTCCCTGTACAAAGGGTTGTTTGAGGTCCAAACACAAGATAAATGAATTCAAATTAGTTTATTAGTGTTTGAGTTAGGAAGAAAATGTGAAAGTTTATCTTTTTAATCATTCAATCTTTAATAATGAAGTTTAGTTTTTGAATTTTCATAACCTAGCCTTTTAGTCCCTTAATCGTTAAAATGTGTTTAAAAAGTTAATTTTTTAATGTTAAATTATAAAAAGAATTTGGAAAAGATAAGTTTACTATTTAAAATTACTTTTAAAAAATCAATTTGAAACTGCTATACAATATACATATATATATATATACATATAGTTGATTTTACGGAATAAATCTCTATTTCATTGATAATTTAGTAGAGTACGGAAATAATATCAAAATAATATCAACTAAAAATAATTTTATTACGTTAATACATATATATATTACATTAGGAAAAATTTAAACCTAGCCTAAGAGGAACCTTATATAAAGACGGTAATTAACAAGAAAAATTATTTTAAATAACAAATTTGTTTAAATAATTATAAATATAGTAAAATATTACTATCTATATAATATTGTTATGTTATAGAAGATAGACTACTATATAATTATTGTAATAATGATAAATATTGGTTTGTCGTAGTTCATCGTATATAAAGTGAGATATTTTAAATATCTCACTCAATTTAGTTATATTTGAAAATGTTTTTAAATTTTGTTTGGATAGAAGTAAAAGATGATATATAATGTCATATTGTTAAAAGAAGACGATGTAAACAAAGGTTTTATCATATTTGTAATATAACATTTAAATTGAGGATAGTCACAATGTTTTAGGAGGACACATTCAAAATTTATCCAAGGGCTCTAAATATTACATGGGGCAGTGATAGACGATATTGGACCATACCTCGTCGAGACCGGTAAGCTTCATCTTTTTAACTTTTCTCTATTTTATTATATTTTGATGCTTAGCTTCCTTTTCTTAGAACATAAATTCAACTTTAATTTTCCAACCTACCATAATTTAACCAATTTAGGTATATATATTTTCCATGCATAAGAAAAGAAAAGAAAAATTCTTATCTCATACCATATATATGTTAAATACCGAAATAATAATAAAGAAAATATACTTTTTTGTTCTAATGTTTTGAGTAATGGGTATATTTGGTTCCTTGAAGGTTCAAAATAGAAGTTTTTAGTCAGTAGGTTTCGAAAAATAATAAGAGTTTTTTTGTTTGATTTTGATCGATTTTTGGTCTCTATAATTGGTGATATCTTATATAAAAATGGAATCTGGGGTAAGAGATGGAAAAAGAAGGTTGGTGAAGGTTGAGGTGCCGGAAAAGTTGGAAGAAGAAGTGGCGGAAGAGGAGGTTGAGGTGAAGGTTGGTGAGGGGCAAGGTGTGAGAGAGAGAGAGAGAGGGATCCATCCCTAAAATAAAATAGGAACGATAAAGATGTATTTTCTAATAATAAAACAAAAAACAAATCTTTTTTACAAACTCCTCCTTTTATGTTTAGCCTTATTAATGTATATTTTATAGTGGTTCTTAAGTTTTCAGTTCAGGATTATATTGACTGGGTGGGCGGTTTGTGTAGGACGACGGATGATGAAGATGAAGATTATTTTGCTGAGTTAAAACAAGTATGTTGGTTAGAAGTAACAGGTTCAACCAACAGAGATCTTGTGCCTGAAAAAACGTACAAAGTTTCTTTTGGTGTCTCACTAGGACCCGATGCTTTTGGATGGGATGATTGTAGCGTTTACATAATGGCTAAGATTGGTAAAAAGGGAAATTTCCGTTTCCAGAAAGTGAATCTTGGAATCATAACTACTACAACTGATCCAGAAATTTCCTTGATTCCTTTTACTGAATTGACTGTTACAGTACCTACGCCCAGAACTAATAATAATAATGATGATCTCAAGCTCTACTTTGGTCTCTATGATGTTTGGACCAATAGGTGGAAGGGAGGGTTGAGGATCCATTATGCATTGGTTGAAATGGTCATTGGTTCTAATAATGATACTCAAACCAATTAAACAGAATAGTAGGTGACCACTCATATATATTTCATGATTAATGGAAGGGCACATGATCTTTTGTACATCAAACATCCATGAATGTTCTTCAGATTGTGTAATCCATATGCATGTAATAAAATTCAGTCATATGTGGCTGTTTCATTTTTTATTTGAATTCTTAAATTTATGTTCTACCGTAAATAAATAAAAAAAATTGAATTCCTGTTAACTTTTCCAATTTTGAAAATGTAGCAAGTTTTTAATTAACTTGATATTTTTTATTTTAAACTTTTAATTATTTCAAAACTATCCTTCTTCTCCACCGTTCTTCTCTTCGGTTTGTTTTTCAATTACGTTTCTCCTCTTCCTCTGCTTTTTTCTTCTTTTATTCCCCTCCTTCATTCTTTATCTTACAGGGAAAACAATTTGTTTCTTCAACTACATATTTCTTTTTCCCCTTTTTTTAAAATCCTAATCATTATTTCAAACAATTTGTTTTTCTTAACCGGTAGATTACGATTGGTGTCTAAAATTGGTAGGGGAGATTTGATCGTCTTCTTCTCTCCTCCTTCTGCTGCCCCTCTTTCTACTGATCCTCCAACTTCTTCTGCTCTTCCTCCTCCTCCTTCTCCATCTTTTGTTGTGAATCACTCGTATTTATTATTTATTGAAATTAAAGCTACCATTTATTCTTCTCAATCTTGATCTTGATTTTAGAATATCAATTATATATTAATTGTATTATGAAATATAATAGTTGTTGATCGGATTAACTTAACTTCTGTTTGTGAATGTTCATTACTTTGTTCGATATGTATTTTGGAGTTGAATCTATTTTCAAATGATTTAGTTTTATTTTCTTTTACATTATTAATTATGTTTTGGTTTTAATTTGTATCAGTTTTGTGTATCAATATTGTGATGTACTTATATTATATATGTATTAGTTAAGTTGGTTGATATACTTACTATGAGATTTTCATTTTTGCAAAACTTTTGCACTACTTCATTATAGTTATGGTTAAGTATATAATAAATTATATGTATCAAGTGTATGAATTGTATAAACTAGTAGTGCAATTATATGAATGATATAATTTAGTGTATCAATCAATAATACATTAGTAAAATATATCAGTACATTAGTAAAGTGATCATTATCAAGTTTACATGTATATATCAATAGTGTATAAATAGGACTTCAAGTGTAACAAACAAATTACGTGTATCAATTGTATCAAATTCTTTTAGTTTACCAGTGAAGCATAACAAGTTTAACAGCAGTGCATCAAGTATAACAAAATTAACATTTAAGCATTTAAGTATATTAAAAAAATCAAATATATTAGTGAAACACAATGTGAGGACAAGTTTGTAGCTTTCCATTTTCAAATATAATTTAGGTTGGGTTTGGGTTTTGACATTTTTGCAAAACCAAAAGTTGTGTTATAGGCCTAATTGATTGAACCTATTAATTATTATGTTAAATGTGCAAGAATTCCTAAAAATCATAGTGAATGTATTTTAAATACATCAACAAGTTAAGTTATCAAACATCAAACAATAAACGTATAAATATTTTAAATACTCAAATGTATCAAACATCAATCAATAAATACTTGAAGTAACATTCCATGAGCATTGACAATATATGAAAGTATCGACAATTATATATAACAATAATCATCATTTCAAATACATCAACAATATCTTACAGCAACTTACAACTTACAACTTATAACTGACAACATTCAATCAATAATTTATTTTGGAGTAAAAGTACATGTGTTACATTTTAAGGGTATCGGGTGTGTTATGTGAGACCCGTTTCTAATTTGAGTAAGGAAGTAAAATTCGGCCAAGTATTAAGAAGTTGGTGTTTAAATAAATCTATGTAAAGGATTAAGCATAAAATCTTTACTGGTTAAGTATACGTCTTTATGATTAAGTGGATAGTTCACGAAAGAAGTTGTGTGATAAGACGAGAAAAAGTCTTAACGTAAGTTAAGAAATTGAAGTTTTGAGTGTTAGACTAGGAGTTTTGGGTGGTCTTCGCGAGAAGAACCAAGTGTTTCACGGAGAAGAAGTCTGCGAGGAAGCCTTGGTGTTTCAGTTTGCGATAAAAGTTTTGTGCGAGTAAAAGTTGGTTAGGTCGTGTGGAAGATTTCTTATAGTAAAAATATAACCACGTGATAAGGTTATTCACAAGAAATGTTAAGTGGTTAAAGTTATTCGCGGTTTGGGTTTGGCAGGAAGCAAGGTTTGGCAAAGAAAATGTCAAATCTGATTTGATAGACGTTAATGTGTAAGATTAAGGATTTAAGCATGGCTATGTTGAATACTAAATTTACACGTGTGAAGTTTTAAGCAAGAGCTGGCGAACCGAGAAGAGTTTATGCTTGACTAAATTAGTTTAAGGGCTATATAAATATGAGGATTTGGGTAACTAAGGAGGGGATTATTAGAGTTTTGTTGAAATGTTAAGTGTTCTTGGTTTAGCCATGCGAGAAGATGCTTGCGGAAAAGACTTTTTTAGTAAAGTTTGGTTAGTGCTTTTCTCTCAAATGAATTTATGTTAAAAAAAATTATTATGATTTCTCTTTACTAATTTAAAAGAAGAATTCAAATGAAAATGTTTGAAAGAGATTTCTATGAAAAATTATGTTTTCAATAATTATTTATAGTGTTAAAGCTTGATTTGATGATTATGATTTCAATACTATATTTCTTTGAGATGATGCTAACTTTTATGTGCACATAAAGAATCAATGCCATCATAGGATGTACGGTCTATATGGTGATAAGAAGTTAGCTTATGTATTGAAAGGAGCATATAAAGCTTAGCGGTCTGAGCAACAATGACGAATTTGTATGTTCTCAGATGTTGTTGATACAGTAGTCTAAACGCGAGGTAATGAGACCAAACATAGAAAACGAATCGGGTTCCTTGGCAAAATTAAATGATTTGTTAAGCATAAATAAAAGTTTATGCGAAATTAAATGATTTATCGATATGTTTAAATGATTTGATATTATTTCTACGAAATGATTATGAAAAGGTATTGCGAAAGGTTTTTATAAAACCCCACTAAATCTTTTAGACTTATGTTTTAAAATTTTATCTTCCAGGATCAGGTGTTTAGGCTAAGTAGAGAAGAATGTTGAAGAATTTGCGGTGAGGTGATTCAACGCGTTTTAAAAATGGTTAAGCATTGGTTATTTGGTCAAAATATTGTAATAATAATGTATGATTATCTAAAGAAGGAAGCTTGAGAAGTGTTGTCCCTAACTGTGGAAACATAGTTTTTGACATGGGCAGGGGTCAATTGGTATACTAAAAGAATCTAACTAGGAACACTAAGAAATGATATGTAAAAAAAATATATCAAAGGGCTTGAGATCATGATATGTAATATTCTATCAAACGCTCCAAATTGATTGGAATCTGAAATGATTTATTTTTAAATTGAACACTTGAAGATTGGTTTAATATTTCAGGTTTTGGAGGTATGTCTGTGGCACTAATTCTTGGTTGTATTTTTCTTATTTTTATTTGTACTAGTTAGTCCTTTGAGCCGCTGCAATGATATGCATCCAAGTGAACTTTACTTTAAGGTGTGGGCAATTGTGAACTCATCAATCTACCCCTCGTACTTAAAGCTCTAACATTGAAAATAAAACTAATAACAGTTTATGTTATCAATTGGATCCTTCGTGGATTGAGTATTTAGATCTTGGGTCTGTGATAGAATAGCATAGGATGTAATTCTTAATTTTTAGAGATTGTTTCTTGTCTTTAATTTTATATTTTACTTTTGCATTTTTCATAGCTTACAAACTAATTTGATTTTGGGATTATTTCTTAGCAAGATCTGAATTTTGGTAGTTTGGCATGATGCTGGCACTTACGATGTGGTTACAAGACTGGTGGACCTAATGGATCGATTAGAATCAAAGAGGAGCTTTCTCATGGTTCTAATAATGGACTGAAAAAAGCTATTGATTTTTGTGGTATGTTTCTTTTTATTCTTCCTTTAGTTTTTTCTTCTTTGCATTGTGGATCATGCAAACTGAAAGTCAATCTAATAATTGAGATTAGATGTCTACCTTTTTTGTTTATGGGACTACATAAGATTATCCTTTTCTAATGTGTTTGAATTTTTCTCTTTTGTTAATCTTAATGTGAGAAATATGTTTTTATTGAAATTGTTTTTGCGTAGTTGCACGTACTGTGATTTTTTTTTATTTCAACATGAGAACTGATATCCCAAGAAACTTTAGAATGAAATATGTAAATAGTTGGTCGGCAGGACTTAGTTTCTTGTAAATGCTATGTTGGCTAATTTACAACCCAGTTCTACCACCAACCTCCACTTTCAATCCCTTCTCACACACAATCTTTAGAACAACACCATGCCTCTCACCGGCTTCATCGGCTCCTCATCGACTCCCAAGATCGATGATATGGGTAATCCCTTTCTCAACCTCACCATCAATGGCTTCTTGAAGATCATATCCGTATGTGTTTCTTGTTTTATATATTCTTGATTTTTTTTGTGTGTTTATTATGACTAAATTTGAAATGGGTTTTGTTTTTTTGGTTCTTTTTAGGTCGTTGCTACTTAAGTGGCTGCTGAGGATGCTTATCATGTTGTTAGAAAAGGTTTTGTTTTTCTCGCCTTTTCCTGCAAAATTGGTTTCAATTTTTTGCTTTCTTTATTGATTTTATGGTGTTGCTTTTGATTTTGTAGGAACGATTTCTATTCACAAATTTGAAAATAGGTTTAGTATCTCTTGCTTCAGACTAAGTTATGGAGTCTGCTAGTTTATGGCTTTTGAATGGTGAAAATTTCAATTCGAGAATGTTTATAATTAGGAACGAGACTTTTAATTAGTAGATTATAGTTATCTCTATTTTTCTATTTGTTGGGGTAGTTTCTCTTTTGAATTATCTAACACCTAAGTTTAGAGTTTTACATGAATAGACCAAGATTACATCCAAATTAGATCAATATCAAAGTAATGAAAGTATGATTAAGTAAGACTAATAGTTCTTAATTTTTTATATCTAAGTACTTTTTTTGCATACTCTGGTTGTGAATCACTCCAAAACCCAACATCTAATTAAATTATTGATGGAACCAAGAAATCATGGTCACAACTCCACAACTTTAGTCCTTTATCTTTTAGTTACTTATTATAGTTTTATTGAGGGGAGACCAAAATTTGATGTCTTGAATAAATATAAAACGATTCTCATTTCTTATTCATGGTATACCATTTCTTACTCATGGTATACGATTCTCATTTTTTATATCTAAGTACTTGTCTTGAATAAGTACATACTTCACCGTCTAGGAATGGAATAAGAAAAAGAGAATTTGAGTTTCTCTTTCAAGGATATGATTATTTTCTTGTTTTTTCACTTTTAGGATGTTTAGTTAATTTCAATTGACAGAGAAAGATAGAAGGTGAATTTCCTTTCTTAGTGCGGAATTTAGACTAAACTCTTCCTTTACCTCTCCATCTGGGCTGCTATGTGTCTCAAGCTAACCTTTCTATTTTGTGATTATACTAAGTAATGGCAAGTAAAGGAGATACTGGTTAATTAGCTAGCTGAGCTTATTTCAATAGTTATCAATTAAGAAGTATGGTTGTTGTTGAAAAATTAGTCATTTAACCGTATGAAACTATATTTTCTTCCTATTACTATCTTATGGCATTTTGAATAATTGATTGAATTGAGGATTAGTAGAAAGTTCTAGCTCTTACTTCAAGGACGTTGTCGTTATTTGTTCAAGTAAGTAGTTTCTACCTCCCTACCAAAATACATATTCAACTATTGTGGTTTAAAATATAATTTGTATCATTCTAGTCTTGTTGAAAGTGTTTTAGTCTAATTAGTATGGTATATTAGTAATATATCAGCGTTTGCTTGAATTAATATCATCTAAAATCTCCATAGTAGTTTTTTCCTTACTCTTAAAGATCTTGTAGAATTTCGATTTGGGTATGGATCCACAAAGAAAAGTTTTAGTGTGTGATTTATGAAAAAATAGAGATTTATGAAAGTTAAAATTAGCTAAAAAGTCATACTAGTTCTTTATCTTTCTCATAATATTTCATTGGAAACTGACTTTGCAGGTATAACTGATGTTTATCTTTTCAGTCTGATTGATGAAAATGCTAAAAGTATAGAACCAGAGAGCCTTGAAAGGCATTGGAGAATATCTTTTTAGTTTGATTGATAAAAATGCTAAAAGTATAATTAATGTCTATCTATGCTTGTGGTTTATTAATTTTCTTTCTTCACTACTAATTGAAAACATAATTTTGTTACATAACTTAGGTTTAGTTGAGAGGGCTTAATATGAAGCTGGTGGGTGGGTACTTGTCGAAAGGAGAATTAAAGGTATTGTTCTAAGGTTTTCTTGTCTCTCTTTTTCATTTTCTTTCATTTTTAGCTTTCTAGTCAATCAATGAGTTTCTATTCATAAGGGTTAATTCTATGCTTTTAGATTATGTATAGATATTGTGTTGCTAAAAGCTGAGATTGTCGAGCTACTTTTAGCCATTGTAGTTGTCAATCTAGTTGGAACAAAGGATTTGGATATTGATCTTCAAAACTCATTTCACTTCAGGTTTTTTATGGTTTATTTGTCATGAGATGATTGGTGTTCTATTCTTCAATGTTTCTATGTTTTAGGCTTAATCATGCTCTAAGGTCAGCTATCAATATTATACAAACTTCACATATGGATCTTCTTGCAATCAAATAACTGCCGAAGGCAATTCTTTGCTTGCGTCCTTGAGGTTTTATTTTGTCAATATTGTGTGGTTCATATGGATTGAGGATTGGAAATGTAGGTTTTAGCATTGTGCTGTTTAATTGGTGTTTTTATTATAATTGAGATAGGGTTGGTGTTGTGTATGAAAAAGAACTGGAAATATAAGTGTGAGCTAGGGCTTGTGAAGGTTCACACTTTTTAACATTCTATTTGGTTTATACTTACTTTATTAGTGTCTTAGAAGTTGGTATCTTTATTTTTTATTCTGGCATGGATGAGCCCTAGTTTGGATCTTAGTTTGAATTAGCTCATAAAATAGTGCCATGTATTGAGTAGTGCTAGTTAGGCTTAGACAAAAAAAATGGTATAAAACACTGTTTCATCCTTCTTGACTTCATGTAGCAATGGTTATTTTGCATGTTTGGTTTTTTCAGTATTGCGGTCTTCCAAAATATGGACAGCTTGGTCATACACATGGGATAATGTTGGACACTTCATTCTAGTAACAAGCTATAGGCCTAAATTGCCGCAAGCTAGCTATGCATATTGGTATGTTGATACAAGTATGTTTTGACACGAACCCCTTCAGTTGGCCCAATCATATGCATTCCACAAATTGGTATATAGTCTCATTCATTGCTTGTTAGGAAAAGCTATTCCTTGATTATCGTAGTTACGCAAAACTCTGATTGGGGTGGAATTTGACTGACTGCATTTCAGGCTTTTTTTTTGTTCATTAACTTGAGTACTTGTTGTAATCTTACTCTCTGTTTTAATAATTTGAGAGAATTGGTGCATGATTATTCATAATTCATCTTTATTTGCGATGACTGCCTAATATAAACTGTTGAACTTTAAGGACTAGAAATTGTATTAGGTATATTGTCTTAGCTTTTTTATTGTAAGGACTAGGAATAAGGATATATTTGTGATTTGTCATTATTCAATTTTAGTGGTTATATATGCTAAAACAAACTTTTTGGAAATTAATATAGCAAGTAGGTTTTGCTGCTAGTAGGAGGTAGGAGAATTGTTGTGTGTCCTAAAAGACTAAACTGATGGCTTATAATTTTAACTTCAATGGCCCCTTCTTAGTTAATGTCGTTCATATTAGAGGATTAGGAGTAATAGATACCTTTTTTTCTTATCATGGATAGTATGCTTGTACCGATTGACTATTGCTAAATTGTTACTTGTGTAAATTGCCACGGGTGTTATGTATGTACTTATTGCTATTGCTACTTGTGTAAATTGTCATGAGTTTTATGTATGTACTCATTGGTAGAGCTTTTTTTGGATAAGAAACTATGAGACCTTTAATTTATGTTAAAGCCATAAATGATCAAAGTTGTTCCAATTCCATTTTCCTAGTACCTTAATATTTCTTGGCTTCGTTAACTGAAGTGGATTGCACATAAAACTGTCTTCTTTCTAATATTTGTAAATTTGAAAGTGTTTGACTCCTTAAGATGGAAACTTTTCGGTTCTTGTTGGATAACGTTTTTTCCAACCTTATTGACAGTGAACTACTAATGGATTCTTAAGTTTCATTCATCTCTATTATTACTTATGATTACTTATTCAATAATTTCCTTGTAGATTACTTATTTATATCCACCTAAATTTTCTAAAGAGTAATGATACAAGAGTTGTAATTTGTAAAAAGTTCCAATATTGTAGACCAAGTGGATGTTAAGGTGACACTGTTATTCTACATTTGTGTTCTGCTACGTAGTTGTTTCTCTTATCGACGCATGTAGTGATAGGTAATGTTCAATGTTGAAACTTTCTATAAGAGTTGTACTCTCTTGTCTTGTGAAGGATGTTTATATTCATGTTGTCTTTGTAGGTTCAACTGGAGTCGACAACTTCATGAGTTTACTTTCAATGAACATTTTCAGAGACGAAAATTCTCGGTTGGTCGTTTATGCTTCTGTAGAAAATCTTGTTATATGTATTCCGATGCTATTTCAAATATTTTTTGATTAAGGCCTGGTATTCCGTACTTGTAAATTGTTGGAACTTGATTGGAAATGTATGAATATTATAAATTGTATTATAGCGTATATATATTAAAGTGTCGGCTATTTTTTTCTATATGCGTGTCAATATTATAAATTCAAAGTTGTCATTGTCGGCTACATTATTGTCATTCAAATGGTTCGTGTAATGGCAGAACAACAAGGAGAACAGGAAAAAAACTGTAGTAATTGAGTAATTTGCAACAGGAAATAAATGTCGTAATATATGAATTTGTGACAATCATTAATTGTTGTTAATACGAAACCAATGACAATTTTTTTACAAAATTAATTGTCACAATTGCCCATTGGAAAAAAATGTCATCAATAACAAAACAATGACAATTTAAAAAAAAAAACTGTCGCGATTGACATATCCGTGACATATAAAAAATGTCACAATAAACGAATTCGCGACATTTATTTAACTGTCGTTAATATACAAATGATGATAGTTATTTATTGTCATAAAATAAAATATGATAGTTATTTGATGTCATAGAATCCTAATTAACGATATTTATTTTATGTCATGAAATAAGTTATTGCGACAATTTTTGAAAATTGTCATGGAAGAACTTTTCATGACTCCCGCTTCTATGACTGAAAATAACTGTCACAGATTTTGTTCGTGACAGTAAATAACTCTCGTCGTAGACCATTTTTCTTGTAGTGTTTAGACATGTAAATATTAAAGTTCTTTGCTTAACTTAGGCTATGCATGTTGTTTAATTTGAACCTTCACATTAAAATGAGACTTTTTCATTTTAATGTATTTTTCTCAGGTTTATGCAGTTTTCTGGAGCGGGAAATAAATACTTTCTGAGTTAATTAACCATTTTTTGTGTATGTAATATTTTTTTTTTTTTGTTTATTTTGGTATGTCAAAATAAAATTTAATACAGTTCATGAACCTTTGGTACACTAAAGAATTATTGTTTGTCATATTTTGATAAGTATATTAAATTATGGATTGTCATATTTTGACAAAATATTAATGGTTGAAAATATTTTCTTTTTTAATTTTTTGTTTGCACTATTCAATATATTTTGTTATAGGCAAGAAATTCATTCTATAATTGAAATTTTATTTAGAAGCATACAAAATGAAATTTAATATAGTTCATGAACCTTATAAGGTGTTTTGCAAGATAAAGGACTAGGCGAGAAGAAGTAAGAAAACTTCACGGAAATTTTCTAGGCATGTTTAATGGACCACGTGTAAAGTTTAAGTTAAGCATGATTAAGTTAAATTTTAAGCTTACACGTGCACCACCACTACGTCGTTAGGACTGTTGTTAAATCTACGTCGCTAAAAGTTTTAGCAATGCAACAACTACGAGCCGCAAAAGATATACTTTTAGTAACATATGTTATGTCACTATTTATCTTTTATAGTGATGTATTGCACTTGCCACTAAACATGATGTTTTAGTGACAAATAATGTTGTTACTTAAGGTTAATTTGAGACCGTTACAAACATCTTTTGCGACGTATTGAAGTGCACCACTAAAATTTCCTATAATTTATTTTTTAAAAAAACCAATGCTTTTAAAAGTATTTTATTATATAAAAAATAATATACAATTTATTATATTTTAAAATGTTAAATATAATTATATTGCATCTGTTTTGTAGTCCAACAATGATGTACAACATAATCAACTCAAACAACACATATGCAAGAATTTAAGCTTTCCATCAATTGAACTATTTATGTTTCTTGAATAATCAACCCAAACTTTCAATCAAAGAACTAACAAAATGCATATATATCCTTGAACATACATACAGTTGGTCATTACAATTCTAGTTTAAGATAAACACAAACTTAATTAAAAAAGCTTGAAACTCAATCACCTTATCGTATGAACTTGGCTTCAAATATAAATTTGGATTCCACGACCTAAACCAAAATAGAACAATGTCAAGTTAAAAAAATAAGCAATCCAATAAAGCAATCTTAGAAAAATTAAGCATTTGTCTGGTAGCATACTAAATCACTAGCAGACCCATTAAATCATAATTAATAAATGAAGAAACAAGGGAGAAAGTTACCTCATTTAAAATAACTATAAGATAACTCCAAACTCAAAGTCTCACTGATTGTTATCTTCAACTCTTTAAAATCTACAAACAAAATGAGAATAGCATTAATAATAAAAACTTTAACTTTTAAGTATAAGAATCATGTCCTTGAAATAGAAACTTGAAGTCTCTTTTTCTTCTTTCATTCCTAGACGATGAAGTATGGTGAAAAACTAACTTGGTTTTAGTTAATTCAAATCCATACACTGAAGAGATGAATTACTGAAGTTGGCTCTATCATAATGAAAGCATGAAATATGTAAAAAATGAAGGAAATTCAAGTATTGCAAAAAAACTATTCCACATTTTGTACGTGCAACAAAATAACGAGATAATGTTATAACTTACCAATGTTAATTTACCTTTTTTATTTCAACCAACCATGCAATGAACTTTGGTCGCTTGTTCCTAAAAAACAAAGTTACTAAGATCAAATTGAAGAAACCAAAAAGCAGTATAAAAACTCTTCCACAGTATAACAAAAATCAAGATCAAAATGTGCATTTTCATGTGCATTTTCACATTAGCGTTGATTAAACCTGACTATCTTTCTATCACGTTGGACACGTTTGTAAGTTTCCATAATAAGATTACCCTTCCAAACATTTATGGGAAAATCATACTTACTCAAATCTCCAATTACATAAAAATAGAGAACAAAAGACAATGCAACTGCAATAAATTTGCAATGCCCAATTAAAGAAACATAAAACAGACAAAAATACAAAACTCTCTAGCTTTTACGGTGTTGACATGTGGGGTAAATCCAACTCCTGCTGACTCTACAATTACAATCATAAAATCGTTAACTCTAGTGCAATACCAAAGTTGAAACTGAGCTTCAAGAATTAAGACTCTAAAAATGGCATGCATGTAAAGAAGACCCAATTTTAAGGACTTTTGTAACATAAAGTAAAACAATTACAAGGGTAGAGATATGCATTGAATGAATCTTAAAATTTTATTTTCTCGCAATCGATGACGAGGGAAAAAGGGACTTTAATAACTAAATTTAGGTAGAAAGTATCCATAGTTTATTAATGCCAATAAACAAAGAAGCCACATAATGGAGATTGGCACCAAGCAATTATTTTAGATATAAAAAACCAGAATAAACTAATTGCCTCTTCTATTTTATCAAGTACTCGACTGAGGGGCGACCATTGGTGAAGGAAAAAAACCTCCACTGGACTAAGTTGCTGATATGATCGAATAACAGTCAATAAAATTCATAAAAAGCTACTGAGAATTAGACTAAAGAAGCTTACTAAATTCATAAAAATGCAAAAATTGTCATCTGCACCAAAGGGGCGAAGAAAACTAAACAAATTATAATAAATTGCTACACAAATAAAATGCAAATAATAAAGGGGACTTTTGGGATTAGCATTTAGAATGAGAACTTTGGGATTTTATCCCTCTTGCTCTAAGGTACAGCATATAACATACAGAGTTGTTTTGCTTGAGTAATGTTGTTCTACATCTCTTCCTTCGGAATAAAGGACAATGCGTAAGCTAACCGTATTTTGTTTATTTGGTTCTAATTTTTTGTGTTTTACTTTGTTTGATAAATTCTTGTCAACTGATTGTTTAATAATGATTGAGAAACATTTTACCCAATTTCGGTGATTTGGAAGCAAAGTAAACCCCAATGAAAAAGATGCAGCTTTTCACTATTTTGTATTTTAATAGTTTTCTACATCACTATAATGAATAATCTAAAGAACTTAAAGAGACCAGACTAGTTTAGTGGATTCTTTTGTAGTAGCATAGTGAAAAGCAATGAGAAATCAGCCACACACACCCTAAAGAAGGAAAAAAAAAAAAACTAGCTAAATTGATTGAATAAGTTTCATTTTTCAATCTCATTAACTTTACATTGTAATGTTGGTCTTTATGGTTTAAAGAAATAATTTAATCTCTTATGATCTATAATTTTTATCCCAAATGGTAGGATCATTGAAACTGAACTCAAAAACTCTCTCAAAATAATTAAAAAAAAAATGAATAACTCACATTGAAGGGATGAAGGAATACCGCGTACCTTTCTCTTCAAGTCACCGTCAGTTGTGGTTCATTGTCAATAAGAATACGTCAAGGAGTTGGCCAGGCGAAACATGACGAAACACTAGCTTGTTGTGGGTAGTCGCCGACCGAAATGTGACCGACCGATGAGATGGAGAGGGTTGGAGGGTTGGGAATTTGGGATTTAGGGATTTTGTGTTTTTTGTCGTGGAAGAGGAAGAGAAATTAAGGATTTGATAAATATATATATATATAACAAATTATTAGATGAAAATTTGGATGAAAATTAAAAGAGAAATTTTACAACAGTTATTTGTTACTAAAACTATTTAACTTTTAGTGACATTATTTCGTGTGTTGCTAATTCGTTTAGTGACGTGGATTGAAAATATGTTGCTAATAACCATATTTCATGGCAAAAAAATTTAGCATTGATAAAAATGATCATTTAGTGACAAAAATTACTTACACCACTAAAACTTTGTCACTGAATAATAAATTTCAGTGCACTAGAAGTAGAAGCTGACAAGCTGATAAGAGATTAAAGGTGACTAAGCTTGTTTATGAAGTAGTATAAATAGAGGATGAGATCATAATGTTAAAGAGGGATTATTTTTAGAATTTGAAAAGAAAAGTTTAAGTGTTGAGGTGGTGCGAATTTGTCTATGCAAGAAGAAGAATAGGAGAAGCCTTTGAAGTTTATTTTCCAAGTGTTGTGAGTGTCTTATTCTTTGAAATGTTTATGTTAAAATTTTTCTTATAAGTTCTTTTTTATTTAAGTTAATGATTTCTAAAGAGAGATTTATATGAAAAACTTGTGCAATGTTTCAAGTATGTTTATTGAGATTGTGAATGTTTATGAATGAATTATCAAACCACTAGTTATCTTCTTACTAATGAGCTAACTGTTATATGCACATAAGGCTAAAGACAGTCATGTAGAAAAGGACTGCATGGTGGAATGAAGCTGACCAATATAGAAAATGATTGCATTGTATATTTAGCGGCATGAGCAACAAGAACGAATCATAATACTCTTTGATGTTGATGATGAAAAGGACATCTCAGTAGTCTAAATGCAAGATGATGAGTCTTTACGTAGAGAATGATTTGAAATTATTGACGAAAGGAATGTTTGTGACTAATGTGTGTTTATGTGCTTGTTATATTTTGCGAGATGAAGCATTTACGCGAAATGACAAGTTTATGAGCAAAAAATGTTTGATGTAAAATTTGACAAAATAAAGTTTAATTTACAAATTTTGCAAAAAAAAAAAATCTTAAAACCTCACTAAGTCTTTTAGACTTGTTTTAAAATTTTACCTTCCACGTTCAAGGCGCTAAGGCCAAGTAGGGGAAAGTTAAAAAGGACTTGCTAGGCGAGAAGAGGCTGCCAAGGTGTTTTACCTCTTTAAGTTTAAGAGTTGTGTATTTGTATTGTAGTAAAGTTATTGTAAAATGCTTAGCCAAAAGTTCAATAAAGTTTTCGTTTGGTTACTTCTCTGTTTTAAGTGTTTTCTGTTATCACCTCAAAATACTTGTAAAGTTGTAAGTTAAGACAAAGGAAAGTCTTTGGGCGATTAAGCAAAGCTTAAGGACCTCAAGATTGAAGGTTTTAGCATTTAACACATAAAGATACTCAAGTCACGTCACATCTCGTATGGCAAGCTAGGGTGTCAGCGGGGGCAGTGACAACTTGTAGAAGTACAAGTTATTGTGTACCCTTTTGAGTAAAATAATGAGATCTTATTGCATGGAAACAAAAGAAAATAGAGAAAAAAGTTAACAATTTGGTTATATTTCCAATAGCATAATACAGAAGAACCTTATCCACAATTCACTAGCATTTAGTGCTGTTGGCACATGCTTTTAGGCAAAAAGAGAGTGAAGCTTGACAAAAATATGTCTATGCGAGAAGTTCAATCCAACCTTTGCGAAAATAGAAGTACAAGCTATGCGATTAAGGCAATTGCAGACAAAATTAGTTGGCAGGAAATTTAGAGAAAGGACAAAAGGATATGCACAATGTCGATTGCAGCTTTTCAGAGGTTTTAATGGCGCGTGGCAGCCTGTCAACATCAGTTCTTGAATATAAATAGAGTGTCTCACTTCTCAATCGGTGTGCAATTTTGGCTGGGAAAAACAAAATGCTCCCTCCACCCATCCATCTCCCTTCCCTTCAGTTTTAGATAAAAGCCTACAGCAAAGAGGAGAGAGAGATCCATCTCTTCCATTGTTTTCCTCAGACATAGGCAAAAATCAGAGCTAAAGAGTATGAGAGATCAAACTCTGTGGCGTAACTCATGATTTATTTTTCCATCTTGTAATTTTTATATTCTATTGTTTTGTAATCTAAACCTCATGGTTAAAAAGCTTAACATATTGTTTATGAAAGCAATGAATTTCTTCTTCCATTCTCCCATATTTCTTGTCTTTCCATGTCTACATAGTTGGTTGGTTGAATTATAATAATTGATGTTCGTGATACTCGGATAATCATAATGAATGTTGTAAGAGTTATGCAAAGCTAAGTGTGAGTATCTCAACCTTTTTCATTCAAAAGAAGGACTTGAGTAGAGATCGTAATCACTAAACAAGTGAAAATCCCTTTTAGCTGAGCAGGTGGTGGGAAGAATGTCGTCATGCATTCTTGTCGTCAAGTTCATCCTTTGCATACATCACTGAAAGGTTGCTGTGTGTGTCGAAAGCCCTAAAATGTGTACGACCTAAATAAGGATTAACTACTGTTTTGTATGTGAGATTATTATATATAAATCATAGCTTAACTATAAATATTTTCATCCCGAGAGGCGAGCAAGTATGATAGAAGCGCTGAGAATGTGCTTGCCTTAATTCTTGGTTAATACATGCTTTATGTCACTTCAAAGTATTAAAACATTAACCATTGCCTTTAGTTAATTCAACTTTCCTTCCTTGCCATGCCTACACTAAGTTCATATCTCATTATGCTATACTTCCATGTTCACCTTGCACCGCCAAGTACAGTAGTGTAAATATCTAAGATCAATATTATATTGTTAATATCTTTATTGTACAGTGTATACCGCATCATTTAGTATGGGGTTAGATAAAATAGGAGCTTAAATTCCCTATGATCAACTCTAGACTTACTAGAAAACTTCTCTTCACTTGAACTTGGGCGATAGAGGAGAAAACTTGTGTGACAATGTTTGATTCTTATAATAACAACGCATTAATAAGAATGCACCTTTTTTTATCGTATAACCTTGTTTAGATGCATAATGGTTATAAACTTAGAACTACTCTTGTTAAACATACAAGCTTGACACTTGAGAAATTAGAACGCATGAATAAAAATTTTATGACGACTAAGTTTCCGGCGCTATTGCCGGGGAATTTTTAAAGATCTTTCTATTATTTAATTGTGCGCTAAATTATGCATAAGTTCAATCTCAGTTGAATCGCGTGCTCTAACCAAAAAGTTCATGAACAAGTTTATGAGTGCAGGCGAACAACCTGAATTCCAGCTTGACCCTAAGATCGAATGAACATTTTGGAGGAATCATAGACAAAGGCAGAAGGCAACACCAAGCGAACATGGACAATCAGAACAACAATATCTCTCCCAACCAGAACGCCCAAAACCAAAATCTAGCCTACTTAGCTCATAATTTGGATTGACCCATTAGATCATGCACACCGTTGAGCCTCTATAATTTCAACCCGGGTATTGCAAGTGTAGTATTTGGAGACAACTCAAGGTTCAAAATCAAGCTAGTAATGCTTCAAATGATCTAGAATGTTGGACAGTTTGGAGAGCACACACATGAAGACCCTCATGAGCATATAAGGAACTTCTAATCTATTTATATGTCGTTTAATATGCCAGAAATATCACGAGATGAACTATGTTTACCATTTTTTCCACTCACATTGCACGACGAGGCTAAACAATGGGCCAAGTCTTTGGAAGAAGAGGAAGTTACAATATGGGATAACTTGATTGAAAATTTTATGTAGAAGTTCTTCTCGTCCATTGAGAACGCAAGAAGTAGGCAAGATTTGATGACCTTTGAACAGAGAGATAGTGAGAACCTTATTGACGTGTGGGGAAGATTCAAGAGAATGATCAAGGGATGCCCTCACCATTGCATCACTGGATGTGTTCTGATGGAACAATTTTACTTTGGGCTTAGTAGAGACATACAACAATCTGTTGACATTGTGTTCATTGGTGGGATGCTCAGATCATCCTATAATCAAATCAAAACAACGTTGGATGATATGACCAGCAACATTCAAGAATGGAGAGATGACAGCTTCGAATTGTGAAATGATAGTAAAGGAAGTAGAAGAGACAAAGGAAGTCAACTTTCAGAAGAGCAGGTGGGCGGGAAGAATTTAATCGTGCATTCCTTTCGCCAAGTTCATCCTTTGCATATACATCTTTGAAAGGTTGGTGTGTTTGTCGAAAGCACTGAAACATATACGGTCTAAGTAAAGATTAGCTACTTTTATTGTATGTGAGATTATTGGATATAAATCTTAGCTTAACTAGGAGTATTTGCATCCCGAGGGGCGAGAAAGAATGATAGAAGCGCTGAGAAGCTGCTCGCTTTAATTCTTGGTTAATACATGCTTTATGTCACCTCAAAGTATTAAAACATTAATCACTACCTTTAGTTAATTCAATTTTCCTTCCTCATCATGCCTACACTGAGTTCATATCTCATTATGTCATACTCCCATGTTCACCTTGCACTGCCAAGCACAATAGTGTAAATATCTAGGATCAATATTATGTTGTTAATATCTTTACTATATAGTGTATTAACGCATCATTTAGTATGCGATTCGATAAAATAAAAGTTTAAATTCTTTGTGTTTGACCTTGAACTTACTAGAAAACTTCTCTTCGCTTGCACTTGGGCAACAGAGGAGAAAACTCGTGCGACAATGTTTGATTCTCATGATAGCAACGCATGAATATAAATGCACCTTTAATTTTATTGCATAACCCTTTTTTAGTTGCATAATAGTCGTAAACTTAGAACTACTTTTGTTAAACATACGAGCTTAACTCTTGAGAAATTAGAACGCATGAATAAAAATTTCATGACGATCAGGCGTGGTGTGACAACTTAGTATCATAGCGTGATTTTGGGAAATCTAGTAGTTTTATGTGTGATTTTGGTGGTTAAGTGCTTAAGTTACTTTTGTAGGAATTAGTAGAAGTAGAAATGTCGACAAGAAAAGGAAGGGACGCAAGAAGTGGATCAAGAGCAACAATTGAGCCTACAATGGATTCAGAAGCACATTCGGTTAACCCTGATGCGAGAAGAAAGCAAGAGGAAGCAGTTTATGATAAGAGTTTCCTAAATATTAATAGATGTCATGGCACAACAACTAGAGAAGAAATTTGGAATAGAGAGATTCAAGACATTAGGAGCTACAAAATTTAGTGAAACTACAAAGTCAAAAGAAGCTAAAAAGGACATTAAAGAAGTTAGGAAAGTAGATTTGGTTGTGTTTTTATTACAAGAAGAGGTTGAAGATTGGTAGACCCTAGAAGAGAATGGGCGAGGAAGAGTTAACTATGAAAATTTGAAAGAAATATTCATTGGAAAGTATTTTTTCGAAACCTATAGAGACGAGAAGAGAGATGGATTTCTCAATTTGGAAGAAGGAGAACTCTCTATCACACGACACGAGAAGAAGTTTACAGAGTTATCTAAATATGCAAGATGAAATTCACTCTTTCCTTACTTTAGGGTAAGTAAGTGAATGTTCTCTTAAATGGTGTCTCCGAGACTTGAGCAAATGGTCCTACCCTCTCAATGGCACAAGAGGGGTTTATAGTTATTTAGTGGTTGAACCATAAATAGGTTGTTCACTAGATGAACATTGATATTTAAGGACTAGAAGTAACTCAGGGGTAAAATGAAAATTGACCCAACTGATTTACGAACACTTGGGAAGGACTAACTACTATAGGTCTATATCTGTGGACAAAGAAATATATCTATAGTGAAAAAAGTTTAGTTGTGAGTCTTTAGCCAATTAATCTCATATCGTTATAACATCTTATCTAAAGGTCTATTAGACTCTCTTTCTAGCTCGTAAAGGGTAATGAAATTTATTTATATTAGTAATTTGAAATTTTCAAATTTACTTTGGGAATTAGTATAATGTACGGTGATACATTATAATATAAAGTTCATATTTTAATCAAACTTTATTATTAAATTTAATTTTGGATATAATTCAAAATTAATTTATGAGAGATAAAATATTTGGATGAGCTCAAATATTAATTTGATTTGAATTGGATTCGTATTAAAATTATTGGTTATGAGAGAAATTTATATTGTAATATGATTCAAATTTAATTTAATTTTAAGATATTTAATTTAACTATTAATTAATAGTTTCATTTAATTTTATTTGATTTAATTAAATTAATTTAAAACTCTAAGATATTAGAGGCACATGAAATTAAAAAGGATTAAAATGAAATATTAATTAAATCATATTTAATTAATTATTAATTATTTAATATTAATTATTTAATTAGTAGATTTAAAAATAAATTAATTAGAATGAGATTTAAAGGGGTACAACCATTATACCAAATACAAAATATAAATATAAAGTAGTATCATTTAATATTTATTATAATTTAACAGTTTAAAATTAATATTAAAATACAAAAATCGAGAATGTGATACAGACACATGTCCTTTAGTCCTTTAATAGATCTGCCCACAACAGTGGACAAAACTAGAAGATGGAGAGTTTTGCCGGAGTGAAATGAAAACACATGGAAAAAAAAAAGGAAAGAATCTCTTTTTTGAATTTGAGAATAAATTTACGATTTAAAGAAACATTAAATGTGATATAACTTAATTAGCAACACAATAAATTTTATTTATTATTTTATCTATTCGCAATATCAATGAAATGAGTGAGATGTACCCTATTTTATAAAACCTAAATGTATAGTAAAAAACTAAACGTGAAAATTCATTATACTTGAATTAAGTAAAAATAGTTTTTTTTTTTAAACAATTTCTCTAATAAAAAAAATAAGAAGAAGAAGAACAATAAATAAAAAAATGTAAAGAATAAAGAAATAAAATGTAAAATGTAAAGAATAAAGAAACAAAATGTATTAGATTCCTATATATCCGTGAGTCAATTTTCTTTGATCAAATTCCCTAGAAACATTTTACTGTCGGTCATTTAAATTCGTAAAAATCTAAACCTAAAGAGCAATTTATTTCCTTAGCAATTGTTTGATCACAAACAAAACAAATTTTGTGATTATTATATATGTGGAGATGACCTGTTAATTCCTACCACCTCCAAGCTCCTAAAATTGAAAAAAAATAAACAATATTTCATAAAGAAACTGAAACATAAGATTACATGCAAACATTTTGAACAATTTATCTTAAACCCATCTTCTTAAATTTATAAGCATAATATCATACGAAGAGAAGAACTCAAAAGGCCTTTAACATTTCATCCCGTCCTCTAGTTTTGAAGAATATGGGTTTGGTTTTTAAGTTAAGTCAAATTTATAATTTCTAGTTTTGTTTTCAAACGTATCTAGTTAGTCTCAAGTTTTTAAAATTAAGTTCACGAACTCTCTTGAATAATTTCATACTTTTATTTTAAGTAATTATATATGGATATAATTTTATAAGAGAAATTTTCAAAAATAACAAATTTTACAAAGTATTTACAATTTATAACAAATTCTATATAGTATTGATAGGTTATAATGATAATATAATCTAAAATTTTGCTATAGCTTGTAATTATTTTTATTTATTTTATTATTTTAAAAAGTCATACAAAAAATACTTCAACACCTTTTAAACCTATTTGATCAAATAGATCTATTTTTCTTAATTTGAAAACTAAAAAAATACATTTTTAAAACGGGGAATAAAACCGTGTACTGTTTTATGGATGAAAAAGTATTTTTTTTTTCTTTTTCCTTTTTTATTTCCATCCAAATCAATTCCAACTAAATATTGAATTAATACAACACTCCAGATATGGATGGAATTGTGAGATATTTGAGTATCCACATTGGAAAAAGACACAATTTTATTATTCCTTACAAGTCTTTTTATTATTCGTTTTTTTGGTCCAAAAGTTGACTCCACCTTAATTCTTTTCTATTGTGAAATTGATCTTCTTTAAGAAGTATATGTTGTGTACATCTACTGTTTGTGAGAATTTGAGAAAAGCATATTAAAATAAAATGTAGCAAATTCTTAGTCTTAATTAATCAAATGTATTGTTTAGAAAAATTATTGATTCATGGCTAACACTTCTTAGATATTAATAATTAAATGTATAAGAACATTTTTAAAAATTTGTAAATATAAAAAAATTTATTGATAAATAAATTCTATCATTAATAGATTTCTATTAGCTAAGGTTGACAAAGTTTATCACTAGTTGAATAGTGTTAAGTCTAAGTTTTATTATATATATTAAATATAATTGTTTTGCATTGTTGGTGTTTGGCCTAAGTACTGCTCCTATATTCGATATTAAATTACTCTTGTTGTTATCTACACTAATGTATACAACAAAAGTTAAAAAAAAGATTCAATTGGATAACCCTCGATCAAAATGTTTCGAACTTATCTTCTGTAAGTTAAAAGTAGGACATCCACAAAGTTGTATAAATATATACCGTCCAAATGGGAAAGAGAAGCATGAGAAGAAGAGCCTTCTAGCTTTCTCCAAAAATAAGCAAAAAGGAAAGATATAGCAAAGATGAGTTGTGTGGACAAGGGGGAGTGGTCAAAAATACCTGTTTGTACAACACCATGTGTTCTTGATATAGCAAATTTTGCAGTGACGGAACACAACAAAGAAACTGGAGAAAAATTGACACTCAAAAGTGTTATAAAAGGATGGTTTTTGGAGTTGGGCGATGTGAAATTAAAGTTTCGTTTGTACATTCTAGCAGCAAACGACAAAGGAGTTGTCCTAACCTATGAAGCAGTTGTGTGCGTCACAGAAATAGGTGACTTTAAAAGAGTGAAGAAACTCTTATCTTTCAATGTCGGTTATTTGGATGAGAAGGATGTATTTTGGATTGTAATTGTTGATACTAAAGCGTCTTGTGTGCAAGACGTGGCAAAGTTTGCTGTGGCAAAGCATAATGAAGACGAACATGATAGTCTTGTCTACCTTTCTATCACTAAAGGTTGGTATCGAGAACTTGACCCGTATAATGCTATATTCTTCGAAATTCATCTTACGACGAAGGATTGTTTTGGACGAGTGCGTGAGTTTAAGGCTTTGGTTCTAGAAGACAAACCTCAAAAGGAGAAAATCCGAACACTCAAATATTTCGAAGTTATAAAGAAATGTTGAAAACTTGCTATCTATATGTAAGTGAGAGTGGTTATGTTATGTGTTATGTCTATGTTCTTGACTATATATCCATAAATGAATAGTCAAGTTTAAACTAAATAAAACGTTTTAAATTATATGTCACTCTTTATGCCAAATTTTATTAAGGAAGTTGTTTATATTATAACCTATTAGTTATTGGGAATTTATACGAGATATAAATAAAGTCACTTCATTAAAATGAAAATGTAATAGATCGATGGTAATAAGAAATGTGTGGGGTGCCATTTGATTGCTTTTAGCATTGTTTACTTATGTTCTATGATCGTATTGACACATGAGGTCACTTCCAACTTATAATCAACAAATGCAAATTGATTCACAAATTAAAGGCATTCAGTTCAATTGCACCTAGTAATTAAGTTGTATATTTGTTACTGTGTTTCGGTTACAACTACCATTATTGTTATTGTTTCAGCTGAAAAATTATCAATTTGACATTTTAATATTGTCGTTATTGTAATCGCTTTGGAAACCTTATCCTTTGAATTCCTAAGTCGTATAAGAAGTTAAGTAGAGGTTGTTGTTGATGTGTTGTGTTGTTAACGTAGCTTAATTGAAGGATTAAAGGCTTGTTTGAAATTCAACTAAGTGTTTGGGAGCTAGGGTAACCAACTTAGGTGTTATGAGAACCTTCAAGAGTATGATGACCAATAGTAGTTTAAGTGGCCAAGTAGAAGAGCCCTGGTGTGAAACTCCGATCTGCAAAACAACAAGAATGCAGGAAGTAGTGTAGATAGGACACAATTTAGCTTAAAACCTTGCAATTGATCTTATCACCTAACTCAAACTCAACCCCTTTTAAACTACCAAGTGAAAAACATAACGTAATGGAAGTCAACATAAACGTCAAGTACAATAATTAACATAACCAAAACTTACGCTTATTTAGAATGATTTTGACCACATGGTTATATTGGTACAATATGTAGTTTATTGAAAATGGACTTGAAGGAGATGCTGATTCTGGCGGTGAAGAAGATGAACCGGAGGACACTGATGGTGTGAAAGTGGAACATCTCTACACATTTCAGATTATCAAGGTTTTGCACTAATAACCGATTGATTTACTATAGTGATGAAGCTACCAAGCAAGTGATTGATGTTTGATTCGTGACAAGACTTGTTGCAATTTAGTTATCTATGACAATACATTGCATTTAGTTTCTTTGTAAAAATATATTACCAATGTTTAGTTTCTATTTCACTTGTATTTATCCCTTTGGGAAAATTCGATAGATTTAGTGTACTTAGTTTTTTTGTAAATATGTTATCTATGTTATTTTTATATATGAAAGTTCTTATTTATATGTGTACTAGTTTTGTGTTAAAATGGAATCATTGGATAACAGGAAAAAAATCTAATTGAATTACAATTTTTTTTATAAAAAAAATTCATAACATATTTGACGGTTATAAAATGTCATAAACAAGTCCATCCTTGACGGTTTTTCAATGTCATAAACAATCAATTTCTTGACGGTTATTAAATGTCATGAATACTTATACTCTTGACGATTTTAAGTTGTCATAAACATTCACACTCTTGACGGTTTTTACCTGTCATGAACATTTGTATACTTGACATTTATAAAACGTCAACGTTCAATATTCTTGACGTTTTTATCAACCGATAAGAACTTTGGCTTTCTTGACACTGGCTTCAAGGACGGTTATATTAATTTGATTCATGATAAAATTATTGGTTATGAGAGAAATTTGTATTTGAATATGATTCAAATTTAACTTATCTTAAATATAAGATATTTAATTTAGTTGTTAATTAATTAGAGAATTAGTTAATAGTTTATTTTAATATTATTTAATTAAATTAATATAAAACTATAAGATATTATTGAAAGATATTCATTAAATAAGATTTAAATAAAATATTAATTAAATATGATTTAATTAATTATTAACTAATTGATTACTTGTTAATTAATTAGTTGATTTGAAATTTATGCTAATTTAATATTTTTTAAATTAATAGAATCTCATGATTCTCTTCGACTCTCTTTCCTTAGATACAATTTTCTTTAACAATTCAATCAACCAAAATAAAACTAATAATTTTGTTTTTCCACAAAAGAGTTTCTCTAAAAAAATCTCCAAACTTTTTTCCATCCGAATTGGTTCCCCACAAACCAATCTCATCTCAAAAAATACGGAGGTGTCCGAAACCAATCTCATCTCAAAAAATAGGGAGGTGTCCGATGGGTGATGTCCCAATTTTGTGATTTATTTTGTAGATTCAGAGATGTTAACACAAGTAAGTTTTTCTTTCTCTAATCTATAATTAGAAAACATGCTTAGCCGTTAAGTCTTAATAAGAAAATTTGTTTTTATTGTATTTTGTCATTCTACTAGTATTTTGGGATTTCCAAATTAAATTGAGAAATGATTCTAAAATCTTTCACTGCCAATGACTTTTATCCCTTCAACGATGGCCTGAGAAACAATCTCTAAATTTTCTGTCTTTCATCCTACCCAGCAAGCATCAAGATGCTCATGCCTTTGTTCTGGGCCTAATCTTTGTTTTCCATCTCCCCGAAGATTACTCAACTTAGTAAGAAAATAGGATAGAAGATACAGCTATTACATTCTTCCGCTCTTTGCTTACTTTGCTTGCTTAGCTTTTCTTAGATCACAAATGAGGATCATGCCTCTTATTTATAGGCATAAAATCCTTGGAGCCTAATGTGTCACACTTCATCCCGAACATATCCTAACAAAGCGATACACAGTGTGACTTGAGTATTCATGACTTGTTTAAACAAAAGAAACCTCAACCTAGGTTCTTAAGCTTAGCTCAAATGCCTGATCACTGAGCACTTACACTTATTTTCACATTTGTAAGTGATATTATAACATTATAACACAACGAATAAGAGATAAAAAAACAACTCCATTTCATTAACTTTCAATTATGTGATCTACATTACACTTTACATACATTGAAGCACATGTATAAAACTTAATTTAAATGCTCTAGGATAGCCTTCTGGCCTAGTTAGCCTCTTAAGCCCTTCTTACTCTAAGATGAACGCCTAATCACCTGGGAAGTGGAAAATCTTAAAACATAAGTCAAAAGACTTAGTGAATGAAGTTTTAAAAAAACCTTTTCGAAACATGTTACATAAATCATAACTATTTCAATCGTATAATACATAATACACATTAGTCTTGTGTCTCTTTCGTCGGAAACATGAACCATTCCCTAAGTTAAGACCCAGCATCTTAATTCATTCATCATTGCTCAGGTCGCCTAACACAATACACATCTTTTATACATTGGCTAGCTTCACTCTATCCGTAGTCCCTTTTTACATCACTGCATTACTTCTTATGTGCACATAGTTAGCTCTTTGATAGGATTAAAACTAATGCTTTGAAAATATTCTTTCACATTCGTTGAAACACAAAACATTGCTTTTAAAACATAAGCTTTCATTTAAATTTATTTATAAGTACTCATTACAAACATGAATTCAAAAGAAAGCTTTAAGTTTACAAACATTTACAAATATCACTCACTCACAAAATTCAGTTGCCTTAAATCCAGATTGCTTCTACACTTCTTCTTCTTGCGTAGTCCTTCAACAACAACTTCAACACTTAGTTTTTCTTTTTCAAACTTTTAGAATAACTTCCTTCTTCTAATTCCTTCCTCTATTTATAATAATCCTAATTTCGATTAGTCATCCTTAAGGTTCCTAAAATATGGCCAGCTTCTACTTGCTTAAAGTATTATACGTGTAAGCTTAGTATTTCACTCAATCTTACTTAACTTCAGCTTAACACGTAACCCTTGTCAAATCAAATTGATATTTTCTCGCTTGCCTTTTCTCGCAAAGAACTCTACTCGCCTAACTGCCTTTTAATCGCCAAAGTCCTTATCATGTTGCCTTCATTACGGAATAAGACTTAAACACCTAAACGTCAGTTTTCAAAATATAAACTTCTTCAAAATGCCTTCTCTCAATATTTAGTAAAAAATTTGACACTTCAAATATAAACTTGGGTCTCACACAATGTAAAGCCATGATCCAAAGAAAAGGGGTTGTGTTAAAGAGGAGTTATGTTAAAAAGAGACATTTTGGCTAAGCGTAAATAATAAGCAATCTGTGATCAAGGATGCCTTCAAGGAAAGGTGATGCAAGGAGAGATGCTTACAGTCACTGTTGCGTCGAAGCGAGGTGACGCGATATGATTAGCTGGCGAGGAAGAAGCATGCATTTAATGCAAAGAACTAGACAACAACACGGGAATAAGTACCTATGCCTAAAGTGTTGATGCAATGAATTAAGTGTTTCATTGAAAGGATGGATGTTCGTATGAGGCGACTAGACGACTATCTGAGGGAAAGTAAATGTTCTATTATTTTTCAAGAAGGGAGTCAGATGAAAAAGAATTGAGCATTCCAAAAAGATAAGGTTAGCGTTTCAAGAGAAATATCTAATTGCGAGTAACAATTGGCAACGTGTTGAAATTATGTTGGTTGTATAGCTTGATGAGTTATAGCTTGACACATGTAAAGCGTGGAAATGACCCATGAGTTTGAAAGGTCGCTATAAATAGGACCAAAGAGGTCGGAAGAAAGAGGGGCATAAGATGCTAAACATTATGATTAATTGTTAAGAGAAAGTGTCGAGTGTTGAAAGGTCGATTAAGGGAATCACTAGGCAAGACGAGAAAGCCAAAAGTAAGAAAAGGAAAGAGTTTAGGCTAAGTATTTCTGTGAGTGATCCTTTTAAATGAAAGAAATATTTTGTGAATGATTGCTCTTTTTAATCTTATGTTTGACGATTAACATTTGATAATGATACTAATGTGATGTGATGTGTTGTATGTAATGCTTTTGAGATAATGCTTCTTATCTTATTGGCTGTAATGATTGAATGATGTATTGGTGGAAGTGAATCCCAGGTCTAGGGCAAATAAATGTTGATGAAAGTGAATCCCAAGTCTGAGCGAGAAATGAATTTTGTTCTTCATAGTTGGGTGCTGGTGAAAGTGAATCGTAGATCTAGGTGAGGTTGTATCATGAGACACTGGTGGAAGTGAATTCCAGGTCTAGGGGATGGTCTCAGGTTTGAGTGTAGAACGATCATTGTGAGACACTGGTAGAAATTTCAAGTTTATCACGAGACACTAGTGAAGTGAATCCCAGGTTCAGGGGATTGGATGTGGATTGAAGAATCTCAGGTCCCGATGATAAATGATGAACATGCTGATGAATGAAATGTATGGAATTGCGTTCTTAAGAATAAGATTGTTATTATTGAAAATGTTGTTTTCCCTAAAAATGTATTTTCTCTAAACTCATCACTCACTAACTTTGTTACTTATATTTTAAGTTTTTCTTCCCCAGGTTGTCAGGCGTTGAAGCTAAGTAAAGAATGGATGTCAGGTGTAGAAGCCAAGTAAAGGAGGAAAGGTGGGATGTTATGTAAACTTGCACGGTGAGAAAGGTGGTCCTCTGTGTACATGAATCTTCGATTATTGTTTTCGTTTCACAAATATTCTTAGAAAGTAATATCGGTATCATTTTTCATCCTTGTTTCTTGAATTTATTCTTTTAAGTTCCAATACAAAGATATATTGCCCCAAAAAAAAGGTATATAAAAGATGATGAAATGTGAATTACCTTTTTTTTATCTTTATTATAAAGAATTTGGTGGATCTTTGATTCATAGGTAACGTCTCCAAACTACTTTACAAGTTATGAAGATCCTCCATTTATACTCCTGATTTCAGAATGCTCCCACTTGTAAAGTAGTTTGGATACCTTCTGTGGAAAGCTTTTTATGCTATTGTCTAGGGTCTTTAGGGAGAAAAACAATAGAATTTTCAAAGGAGCCGAGAGACCTTTGTGTGAGGTGTGGTGTCTTGTGAGATATCATGCCTTTTTTTTTTTGTGTTTTCGTTTATAAGGAAATTATCTTGTAAATACCTTACCACCACCACCTTCTTGATTTAAGATATTTGCATTGGTACATACATATGTAACAGAGAAAAACAATTGCAATAAGTGATCGTGGTTCTTATTTTAATTACACTTTTTCTTACTTTTATATTTTTAAAGACAAAAGAAAAGAATAAATGGAATTTGTTGTTGCATACTTGTTTTGTACCTTCTTTAATTTTTTTTTTCTCCTTTTCAACTGTTGTCTTTATCTTGAGTACTAAGATAGAAATATGAAATCGTGCTTCAATTTAGAAGTACTTGAGCCTGTATTAATAGCAAATTGTGGTGCAGCTGACCGTTGTTTTCATGGTAATGGTAATTTCTATGCAAGAGTTGTACACCATTTTCTCATTAGTAAATGCTCATGTTGTTAGATTGTTAGATTCTTTGTTAGGAATTTGGAGTAAGGTAAATGGCCCTATTTATTCTCTTTCTATTGGGTTAATGATTCTTCACATGATTGAATGGGTGACCTCTGGTTTGATTAATCTTCATTCTTTTGAGAAATTAGATGTTGTTAGCCATGCGACTTTAACGTCTTCATAGGAAAGTTATGCTTCATTTTTGTTGTTGTAATGTCTGCAGCTAGAATATTGAGGTCTTTTAATACTTACAAAGGTTTATTAAGTATTTTTAACTACGTTTCTTTGAAACTTACCAACTAGTGTAACTATGTTTTTTAAGCTTGTGGTCATATGTCGATTTCTTAATGTCAATGATATTTTGTTGTTATCCAAGAAGAGAACTCAAACCTTTTATTTGATAATTTTGTTTGGTTTCTAGCATTTTGTACTACTTTGCTATTTAGTTAATGGTTGAGATTTTTTTATACGCTAAAGTAATTGTTTCACCATGTGCTAACAACTTTTTTCTCAACGACATTCCTTTATGAAGTTTCCCTCCGTAAGATGCATGAAAAGTCCAAGAGTGAGGTATTGTTTAGCTTGCCTAGTTTCACTTATTGAGCAGGTAACAAGTTTTTTTTTTTTTTTATGCCTTGACGATTTTGAATTATTTTGCATTGAAATAATTTTTTTTTCTATTAACATTTATTTAGTTCATCGTTGGAGATGATGAATTTTCTTATTGTCCCAATCTTTTGGTCTCTTTTATGTCCAAAAATGATCTTTTATTCTCTTTCGACATCTGTTTAAACTTACTTTCTAGTTTATTCCTCTCTGATGATTTTCATTTGTTGTTTGCTCCTTTTTTATAGACAAGATATCTTCATTTCCGAAACTGACCTGTCGAATGGGGGTGGTGCCAGGATCTCCAGTTTTTTATATTTGTATTTGAGAGACATAAAATGTGAATTTAGTATCATTTGCTTTTTTGTGAATTGATTAATGAGATATTGATGGTGTTGCATTTGAGTGCACAATTTACTAACTTGCTCCTTTGTCCACTAGCTCTTGGGTCAACCCATATATTTTGTGTGTGCCATTTTCACTGTTTTTTATTAATGGCTGAAATTTCATACTTTTTGCTTTTAGTGTACTTGTAAATTGTTTCAAACTTGATTGAAAATGTTATAATTAAAGTTATGGTTGTTGTTCTCTTTTGTTGTTTGTCATTTCACTGTATCTTAATTAGCTTTAAATAGAACACTCTTTAGTCATACTCTAAAATGATATTTTTTTTTCTTACTAGGTTTGGAAGAATCCATTGGAGCAGTGAAGCCAACAAGGAGAAATGGATTGATATAGGATTTTTTATATGGTTGGTAGAAAAATATTGGTTCTAATGTATTGATTTTAGGCTTGTTGGTAGCTAAAGATGTCAATGTTATTTTTTTGTATGTAAACTACCTTTTAACAAAAAAAATGGTTATTAGTCAATGGGTGTACGAATATTACAAAGTGTATTACAACATTTATATATATTAAAGTGTCGACTTTTTGTTTCCTATATGGGTGTGATGTATTAAAACATTATTGTCATTGAAATGGTTAATGTAATGACAGAGCGGCAAGAAGAACAGAAAAAAAAATTAGTAATTAAGGAATATACGACAGGAAAAAATGTCATAATATACGAATTTGTGACATTTTCTAATTGTTGTCAATATTAAAACAACGACAATTTAATTTTATAAAAAACTGTCACGATTGACCTATCTTTGACAGAGAAAAATGTCATAATATACGAATTCATGACATTTTGTAACTGTTGTCAATAGCAAAACAATTACATTTGCTTTTATAAAAAAAAATTGTCACGATTGGCATATCCTTGCAGATAAAAAATGTCATAATAAATGAATTTACGACATTTTTTTAATTGTTGTTAATATGCAAATGATGACAATTATTTATTGTCATAAAATAAAATATGACAATTATTTGTTGTCATAAAATAATAATCAATGATATTTATTTTATGTCATGAAAAAACTTATTGTGACAATTTTTGAATACTATCATGGAATGACTTTCCACAACAGGCGATACTATGACTGTAAGTAACTGTCACGAATTTTGTTTGCGACAGAAAATAACTGTCATCATAGACCATTTTTGTTGTAGTGGATCGTGTCATCCTGTTTCTTATTTAAGGAGTTTGTATGCCAATTCGTATACTCCCAATTGTCGAGGACTGCATCTCAATTCTGAAGAGAAGTCGAGTGCAACATCATAGTTTTAAAGAAATACCAAGGACAACAACTTACTTTTGTGTGGTCCAAGACGATGAGTGGAAGAGCTGAGCCAAAGATGAAGAGCCTAGAGCTATCGTTTTAAGTCTTGTGATTTTAAAAGTTTAAATTCCAGTTGTACTTTGTTTAATGAATTGAGTTAATAAAGAGAAGAAGTTGTGTCATTCTGGTGCATTATTATTTGTGCTTATCAACTAATAGTTAAAAGCTATGTTCCATTAAGTTATTGGAGGCTAGACGATAGTGCTAGCTGGTCTAAAAGTTATCTTTTCACAGTTGCGATAAGCTTTGAGTGTTTCTAAAGTTCAAAATAAAAGTTTTTTGATGAGACAAGTTTAGGAAGTTGTTCCACTCACTAGATGTTCGATATGTCATCTTGCGACGAGATACACGATGAGTGTCTAGGCCGGACGTCCCCATCTAGTTTCATGGAGTGGCATTTAGGGCGATGTTGAAGCCAAAGATTTCTCTAAAATTCTAACTAGTTTAGATATATTTAATCTCATCGTAATTATCTTAAGGAATTCATTCATTAACCTAAAAAGTTTAGAATGTTTCTATATTTTTTCTTAGATATTTATTTACATCTTTTAACGTAATTATAGAGAGATCTAATAATTTACATACTAATTATATATTATGGATACTTGGATACTGTTCTAGAATAGTTAGTGTTGCTATATAGTGTAGTATTATTTACTTTATTTTTTGAGTTTAATGACATTGTTGTCCTTGTTCTTAATTATTTTTTATTTCCATGGTTTTGGAAATCATTTGGAATCTAGAAGTTGATTATTTTTCTGATGCCTAATATAATATATGCTATTCTAAAAAATTGTGATTGCTTTTATTGTTAAACATATACAACTCTAGCATGCTAGATTCTTTGGTCAAAAGGAGAACACTTGAATACTTTGATCAAATTGAGAGAACTTCGCTGAGTAATGGGTCAAGTGGAATATATAAAATTTGTATCCCCAAGACATGTATTAGTTTAGGGTTTTACAAACAAAAACAACAAACTCTTAACCAAAGTTAACTAATTTAGTTAGATTTTAAGCTATATAACAAACCACTAACAATAATTAACAAACTAACTAACAGAATAGATAATCAAACAATTTTATATAACTAGCTAAACAAATTTAACAAATATATATATATATATATATATCCTCAACAAGAGCTGGACTTGTTCAAATTAACGAGGGTATAAAAGGTATTATAGATGCCTTTCAGTCAATTTTTCCTTTTTCCTTCTGCTCATATAATCCCACCACCCCTCTCTCAAAACACACCATAGATTGGAGAAAATTTATTCAATGAGAGGCATATGGCTGTTGGTGGTTGTGATCAATGAAACTCAGGTGTCCAAGGCAGTGAAATGCGACCCAGGGGAGTTGAGACCATGTCATTTGTCCTTCACAATGTCGATGGAGCCATCGTCGGCTTGTTGCAAGAAGGTGCTGCAGCATAGGACATGCTATTGTGAATATAGTAAAAATCCAAAGACTCAACCTTATTTAAAATATGATGCCACTCAAAGGATCATTTCTGATTGTGGCGTTGCAATCCCAACTTGCTAAAATTTCCCATATGTTTTGGCTAACAACTTCATATGAAGTGATTATATATGTATACACTGGTTTTGAAGAGGCCATAATTAATCGCACATTCTCTTTCTTATTTAGTATGTGTTTCATCGTTGTTTTTATTCTTCAAACCTATTAACTTTAATACTTAATAGTTACAGAGTTTTAGTAGGTAATAATTAATTAGGTAAGTTCTAAATTTTAGTATTAATATCATTTGCTTATGGCTCTTAACGTGGTTTCTTTTTCTTAAACGTTTTGGCATACTTTCTTTAGTTTCTAACCTATTTGTTCTAATTTAGCTCGTGTTTCATTTAAGAACTTTCAACTTTGCCACATTTTTTTTCATTTAAATGTTATAAAAAGTATCCTTAGTTACCTTTTGCACCATTTTTTTAAAAAAAAAACACTCAATTATTGACGTTTGCTCAACCAAAGTTAAGAAATATATTCTAGTAAACTGGCTGTGTAGATGTAGAATTCATTCTTAATGATTTTAGCAATAATTTTGAGATTAGTTTTGAATAGTTTTGAATCAAATACATGATATGTTGGGATGTATGTCATAAGCCTCAGAGTTTATTAGTTATTAGGTATAATGATTGATTATTTTATAAATGCAATAATTAGTTGTCCATTACAGTAAAATCATAACCTAAAGGCTCCACCCTAAGAAAAACTACATACTATGAAAGTGGCAAGAAAAGAAAAAAATTCTCACAAAAGCTAAGCTAAAAATCGCTTTTTAAGACGGAATTTTTCGGATTTCACTTTTTCACTTATATGGTGTCATAAAAGATACAAAAAAAATAATTTATTTAATTTATTAAAATAAAATTTATTTTAAATCAAAAGTTTATTAAAATCATATTTTTTCCTAAAATAAAATATCTCCAAACCCTTTCTCTACCTCTTCTTCTCTTCTTCTTTGTTTCTTCTTCTTTGTAGAAGATCCACACGTCGCCCCTCCTTCTCTCTTACGCACGCCGAGAACGACAAGACTTTTTGTCAACGACACGCCTGAAATCCTCTCTTTCTCTTGCTGAACTCACGGGTGAATCTCAGCCATTAGGGTGAATCTCAACCATTATTTCTATTGTTTGTATTTATAATGGTTCTTTTTATGGAAAACATCCCTCATAGTTTTGCTTTTATAGGAGATATGTGTTTGTTTTGTCTTTCATCCTATTTAATATTGTTGTTTACGATCATTTTTCTAATTTGAATCTACATTTTTTCTTTATGGTTGACTATGTGATGAAGCATTTTGGTAGCTTACAATGTGTTTGATGAAATGCCTCAATAAAGCATTTGAATTAGAAAATCAAGGCTAAGGAAGATTTCATGACTATGGGCTGAAGCTTTGAAAAAAAGAAAATGAAAAATGAAATGTGAGATTTTAAATTTTGATGTGTGTAGGGTCTTTTTGTTTGTCTATGCATTTCCGTACTTTTGATTTTTCTATTGATCTTTTGTTTATGGTTGTTATCGAGGTATATCATAATTGCATGATATTTATGAGGTAAGACATTTGTTATTAAACCTAAATGTATCACCCTAATTTTGAAATTCATAACAAAGTTGCCCCGATCCCTAGTATCATGAACAAATAATTAAAAATTAAATTGCTAAAAGATTAATATATAGCATTTGTTCGGATTTTTGTAAAATGAAAAAATAATCTTAATAAGAAACTCTTCTAAAATAGATATAGGTTCAGTACTTTCAAATGCTACTAATAAAATTGTATTTTTTACATGACACGTGTTTAATACTAATATATATGTGTACTTAATTAATTCTAACTCCACCAAAAACAACCTTTTCCTTTTAAAATCACAAGTAAACTTTAATCCTCAATTCTTTTTAATTAACCCATTTTTTCTAATAAATTAGTTATTTTAAAATTTCATAAATTCCAACATCAATTATCTTAACCCAATAATTCAATTCATGTTCCAATCTTTAGATAGCACCCAAGCAATTTAAGATAATTAGTAAAATATTTCCTTAAAGGTTTGGGATGCTACATTTCTTTTTCCAATAACTATATTCCAATATGTAATTATCAATTTTTCTTTAAATAAATCATATTCATTATCTTTTCTGATTTACCGAATAAGGATGTTTTATTAAAATAAGTTTGTTTAGAAAATTTATTTGAAAAACATTACTGTTTTGAAACCATTTAGAAAAATAGTAAACTTTTAAAAATAAAAATTACAAAAAACAAAGAAGGTGACACTTGGCAAATTAAAAAAAGCAAATTGAAGGAGTGGGAGAGTCTGTTTTAATTTTTAATTATTATATATATGTTTTAAAAAAATTTAATGGTTTAATTTTAAAAAAAATGTAAATGTAAATTTTTTATTATTATATACATGTTTTAAAAGCTTAATTGTTTAATTTTGAAACAAAAATGTAAATTTTAATTTTTAATTAAAAATGATTATATATATTTTTATTGTAAATATAATTATATAGATATTCATATAATCAACAATGTGTTACCAATCTTTCTATAACTCTCCCTTTATTTCATGTTGTAACGTTCATCCCATTAAATTCTACGTTCTATAAATAGAGGTATGTGGTGCTTTTGCAAGATACACCACAATTGAGTTCAATTGTTTTCTACTTCCTCTCTTATTCCTTCTCTTCTTCTTTCTCTTCTTTAAGTTGTTTCATGGTTCTTGTTTAGCCTCTTTATTTTTTATTTTATAACATTTTTTGAAAAACTTAATTGTTTAATTATGAAAAAAATGTAATTTTTAATTTTTAATTATTAACTATTATATATATGTTTTAAAAAACTTAATTGTTTAGTTTTTTAAAAAATGTAAATTTTAGTTTTAATTATAAATTATTCGTAACACTAAAAACTTAAGATAATATTGAATTTAATTATCTTAATTTTATTTAATTATATTGGAACTAGGCATTAATTTGAAATATTTGATTTAGAGTCGATGGTTTTATGAAATTAGAATTAATTAAATATTTGTTGGTTGAATATTTAGTTCATTAGCCAAATTGGATTTTTGGTGTTGTTGAGATTGAATTTAATTAAATAACTTTGATGTTTATTTAATTACATTGAAGGTAATTGTAATGGATGGTCATTTGAGGAATAATAATTAAGGATATAGCAACATTTAAAAAAAATTGCAAATATAACAAAACTATCGCTGATAGACTTGTATCATTGATAGACTCGTATTATCTATCGGTGATAGACCAATTTTTACAACATGGTCTATCAGTGATAGATTCTATCATTGATAGAATTTGACAAATTTTGTTATATTTGCAATTTTTTTTTAAATGTTGTTATATACTTAATTATTTTGAATTTAATTGTTAAATTTGCAACTATCCCTAAACATAAATATATTTGTGGAAAAATAGTTTTTGTGGAAGATAATTAATTGTGTGGGAAAAGATAAATATTGACTATGGACAGATTTATATGATTGGGTATATAAGAAAAGATAATAAATTAGATTTATTTAAAAGAAAAATTGATAATTATATATTTGAATAATATTATCAAGAAAATAAATGTAACCTCCCAAATGAGGTTTTATTAATTATTTGGGTGTTATATTAAAGATTGGAGCTAAAAATTAATTATTAGGTTAAGATAATTTATGATATTTTAAAATAACTAATTTATTAGAGAAGATTGGGTTAGTTAAAAGGATTGATGTTTTGAGTTAATTTGAAATATTGAAAGGAAAAATTGGTTATGATAGCATTCGAATTAATTAAGTATATATACGTGGATATATATAATTAATTAACAATTTAGATTTTGGTAGAATATAATATTAATTATTTGGTTTTGTATAAATAATTAATATGAAAACACAAAGTTAATTATACGATGAAATATAATTATAGTTCTTGAAAAATAAGATAATTAATGTGAAGAGAATGTTGATTTGATTGAACAAGAAAAGATGATATATTTAATTAGGGAGAGAATAATGATTTAAATAAATATGTTTATCAAGAGAACAACAATAATAAATTATTATTATTGTTATTATTATTATTATTTGTTATAAATGCCTAAGATTTTGTGCACTTAAGAAATTTGTTGGAGAAACATAATGGAAATAAAAATATATGTATATAGTGGTATTATATATACATATCCTAAAATAAAAAGAAAATAATAATGATAAATATTATTATTTGGGTGTATAAATAGCGTTGGAATGCTTAAATTGATAAAAGAAATAATAATAAAAAAACATTCATCTTCTTCACTAAGTTTATTATTGGAATTGATTTTGGTTGCATGGCTTTGAAGGTTCCTTTCACAAAACTTGAAGATTCTACCTCACTTTTAGAATCAAATTAATTGAAGAATTGTTAGTATTTAATTGAAAAATTGTTAGTATTTTGTTTGGATTATTAGATATGGAAAGAGAAAGATTTAATGGATTTGAAAATAAGTGAATAAAAAAAGAAAAGGAAAGATAAATTAATAATATAATTAATAATAGTCATCCTAATAGACTTGAGATGGATATCTCATTTGAATAACTATACTAATCTTTATAACAAGACACATGAATTACTTCTTAATATTACAATTAATTTAGAGATAGAAGTCTTTGTGTTCTCTAACATGGAATTAGAGAGTCCATGAAACTCAATCTGAGTGTACATTAAAATACTTATTTTAAGAGATTCAAACTTTTAACTTTTAAAAGATCGATACTTGTTAATTATGATTGAGCTATACTTACTTTAATAAAAATATTCAAATAATATATTAGCAAAAAAATATTAGAACTTGATTTAAATTCCATGTCATTAATTTTAAATATAGTTTTAGTCTCTATACCACTTAAAAAAAAGTCATAGATTTAGTATTTATACTAAAATACTTTTGCTATTATTAGCATTTTTACTCAATATTTTGAAACATATTCTCATATTATATTTCCTCGTGAAACTATTATTATTATTTAGTGAAGTCCAATTAAAAAATTAACTAAGAATGACTAATTTAATATTTATTAAAATATATCGACTAAAATTGAAAATTAGAAAAAACAATGACTAAACTTGAAGAAAACTGGAAGTACATAAACTTAAAAATATCCTTAAAAAGAACAATTACAGGTATTTTCAAATATAGCAAAAATGAACCAAACTGTTAACAAAATATAGTAAAATTTTAGATCTATCATTCTTGTCTATACCTGATATTAATAGACTTCTTGAAATCTATTAACATCTATCGTCATAAAAATCTGAAATATATATACGAATCATTTTTCTATTTACATAATAATAGTTCTCCATCTCATTACCTAGAATGAAGGTAAACAAAAGAAAGATAGCATGAAAACAAGCTCTAGTGAAACGTGCACCATTAAACTCACTATTCATCTTCTCCTTCCTTTGCAACCCTAGATGTCACCCACGCTTCTTCTCCATCACTGTCTACTAGTTTTGCTTCTCGTTGTCGTCCGTAAGCATTCTGACGAAGCTGAACACACTCCCACGTCCATTTGGCCGAAACATTTGTTTCGAAAGCTAATCTTCTCGGTTAAGTCGGTGTTCTCCTCTATTTGTGACTTGTTCCATTGAAGTTCCAGTCTACCTTTGCCAACCAAACGCTGATCAAGCGCAGACGAAACCACTGGTTACCATATTCAGGCATTTAGAATAAAATAATAAATAAATATTTGCTAACTCAAAATTTTCATTTAACATAAACGTACTATGATATACTATTATTTGTGTTTATCTTTCATCATATACACATATAATAATTTATCAAAAACTATCATTGGTATCCTATGATATTTTATTATATTGAAAATGTTAATTTTCATATCTTGTTCTATCTTTTTTATGTTCTAATTTAATCAATAATCTTTATAGACTATCTTTTTTTCAATAAACTAGGGTTGAAAATTTAGAATATATTGTAAAAAATAAGGCACAATAACAAAAACACACAGAAATTGAGAAAATGTAATATTAAAATAATTAAAATATGAAATATAAATAAGTTGTCAACAAAATCCACTTTCTTCCATTTCTTTGAATATTTCACCAATATTTGTAACTTACAATATCCATCAAATGTCACTATAATTTGTAGGCAATTTGACAAGTATGAGGTGGATTACATGGCCACTTAGGGTTTGATATATCTACAAGGCACATGACAAAGGTATTGGATGTGGAAGCGAAGGACGCATGACATGCAAGGATACTAAGCATAATAGATAATAGGCACCTATTTTACTAATATTCATAGTACTCCACCTTAGACGTCTATTATATATTTGAAATATGTCTCGTTAAAATTTTACTAGGAAAAAATTCAATGTAAAAAACCACAGTGAAGGGAAAAAGTACATATTGTATATAATTTATACACTTACAAAAATACAATTTACTCCACTTTATGAAAACATCACTTAAGATCTTTAAGATGTCGCATCCAATGTTGTACACCAATTTTTCAAAAGTTACACTAGGTAATAATTTTGTAAATAAGTCTGTTAGTTTATCCTTTGAACAAATTTGTTGTATTGTGATGTCGCTATTTTCTTCAAGAACACGAGTCTAGAAAAGCTTTTGTAAAATATGCTTTGTTCTATCGCCTTTAATATTAACCTCTTTTGGTTTGAGTGATACATGTTGTGTTGTCTTTGCATAATATTGTTGGAAAGATTTTTACTAGAAGACAACTCACTGTTCCACGAATGTGCTGAACCATTGATCTTATTCATATACACATTATCGGCTTGCCTCGTGCATTGGAAGAATTTCAACATGATTTTGAGAATATGACTGTTTTGGTTTGTTTCATTGATTGTCATGATCTATAGTAGTTTCTCCACACATGAATAGATAATCTGTTTGAGATCTAGTTTTCTGTTGATAAAATAAATATCCAAAATCTACAAAACCAACTAAGTGAAAATTTAATTTATTTGAATACAACAAACTCATATCAATCAGTTGTTTCTCCGAGATAACGGGGTATATGCTTATTTCCATTTTAATGTCTTTTTGTAGAGCTTTTTGACAATTGTCTCCACATCAGATTCGAACCAAACATTAGAATACCCTAACCTTTCAACCAACAACAACACGACCAAAATGGCCAGAATCCCCCCCCCCCCCCCCCTTCCCCAACAACCTCTACTCAATCATTGCGGATCACAACACCATACTAGATACCTTACATATTTGGGTTGCACACCACATCCACATTTAGTTTGAGACACCCACATAATGACATGATCCCATGATCCATGATCAAAGGGTGATGTCCTCTTTGATTGAAGCAGCACCCAAGCTGGCCGATGCGACAAATCGAACACCCAGGGGTTTTTAACTTGCACCTAACGCGCTCAAGATCTCAACAAGGTACAACTCCAACAAGTTAATCTTCTCCTCAACAGGGGTGTTGGCAACGACACGTGTAATTTATTCTTATCCTCGCCCAAATATCCCAACAAACAAAACCAAATATCAGAAAATTCGCAGCAGACAACTTCTCAATAAAGAACACAAAAAGGTCTCGAAGTGGGCTACCTGACCATCTATCAGTCAAGATCAAAGGTAGGCATCTCATTCAAAATTCATTAGCTGTAGTTTTCAAACATAGCAAAATGAAGCAAAATTTTTAAAAATACAGTAAAAAGTCAGTGTTTCATCACCAATAGACATTGATAGACGATGACACCGATATACATCATTTATCAAACATCAATAGATAGTGACATTTTGATATATTTACGAATATTTTAACAAATTTATAATTGTTTTATTCATTATTTATTTTATTAAACATGTTAAACGTTTAAGATTTTACCACAATTATTATTTTGGATATAGGAAAAACCAACCTCAAACAAATGCTTAGGCATATATTCTCGTGTAAAAGGTGAAGGTTGGAATTTAACCCTTAAATACCGTTTGAACTAAAAAAGATATTAAATCTATCATCTTTATATCAAAATGACTGTAAATATTAAAATAAATAAAGTGAGAAACAGAGGTTAATTTTTATTAGTTGATAAGTTGCATCAACTTCCAATTTTATTAAATTGGGAAGCAATTTTCATTGTCTATTCAATTTTCAATAATTCAAAAAAAGAAAACATTTCTAAATTTAAATACGAAACGCTCATTAACTTCAATTAAAAAAAATAGCACACATTGATCATTATAATCTAAATAAAACTCATAAATTATTGTTTTTTGAAAAAAGAAAGAAAAAGAAAAAAAGAAACGAAACTTTTTAGTATATGTCATTTTCTTGAATTTCTTCCACACCAACCTCTTTAAATTGATTAACTAACACTTGAGAATATCTTTTTTAAAATACTTTATTAATGTGAAAATTTCTGAAATTTAAAGTCTAGGAAACTTAATTAAAAGTTTAACATAAAAAATTGCAATATTCCTTTCAAGTTTAAATTTATAAAATTAGAAATTTAATTAGTTTCGATAGTATGATATTTGTGATTTTGATATTTAAAGAATAAGACGTGTTTGATAATCGTTTCTTATTTTTCGTTTTCAAAATTTTAAAAATGTTTCTTAAAATTAGACAAAAATAGAGAAATTATGGAATGAAAAACAGTTTAATTTAGCTTTATTTATTAATCTTCATTTAATAAATTTAGCTTCAAACTAGGTTTCACTACCGTGTGCCATTAATTGGTGTCAATACAACGAATTGGACAGAGGAACGGTCAACAAACATAAATGCAAAAAAAAAAAAACTCAAATAATATTTTTTTTATGAAAAAAAAATTGTCGTCACATAAGTCAAAGATTTTTGTTCATAGTATCTCATGAAAGTATTGGGTGATTAGCAATTTACGACTGTTTGACGAGAATGAGATCACCTTTAAAAATCTTGAAAAAGTAAAAAAGTGACAATCGATGTTTAAATGTTATTTTAATTAATAAAATTCACATATTTATTTATACTATTTAGGTTTTTAAAATTTTTGTTTCAACTTCTAAACTTTATATATTTTAGTTAGAATTTTTAATAAATTTTAATAATTTTAATTCTAATATGATAATATATGAATTGTTTATAAAAAAAAATTTGTTAGTTTTGATGTGATTTTCTCTCCCTTTGAAAAAGAGATTAATTCTTTTATACATCCCTTTCTATGAAATTTTAGCCAATTAAATTTTGTCACATCATCACAACAAATAATGTGATAATTATCTTTTTTTTTATTAGATTTTGGATAATTAAGTTTATTCAATCAAATCTAATTCAGGTCCAATAAACAAATTGGCTCAAGCCCAAATCCACCAAAAAATGTGTCAAATTCTAAACACAAGCCTAACAGGCAAATGAGTTCAAGCTCAAGCCCAACAGACAAATGGATCCAAGTCCAAATCCAACAAGCAAATAGGTCCAAGCCAAATAGATAAATGGGTCCAAGCCCACCTAAAGCCCATGAAGTTTCTCTATAAATAGAGACTTGCCACTCATTTAAGAGGATCATTGGTTGAAGGAAGAATTTAACTATAACCATTAATATATCAAACTTTAATTCCACGAAATATATTTCTTCGAAATCGTGTGTGAACACATACCAAGACAAATGTGTAAATGTTTGAATAATATATGTCAACAAAAATAAAATGTTTAATTTGAATGAGAAAGTTGATGAAAATAATTTCAAAGTGTAGCAAAATGGTAAAATCACCTTATATTAAATTAAACGATCAAAACTAAACGATTGTATAGGAAAGAATAGCTAAATCTAAACGATCATTTATCAAATATATTATGCGCGTTGGGTGACAATTAAATGACAGAGCATTTTTTGTATTTTCCATCATAGACCTATGGACTTTTTTAGTATAGTGTAAATATTTTAACGCTTAATTATATTTTTTAAAAGATCCCCTTAAAATTTTACTTCTTGGGGAGTTTGGCGTGCAGGTTCAGAATCAAATGCCTGAGAATTAAATGACGGTGGGCTTATTTGATGGGGTTCCGATACGTGAGAATTACAGATGCCTGTGTTTGGGGTACAGAAATTGTGTGCAAGAATTGATAATTATAATTTCTAATGTTTGTGTTTTTAGGCTTAGTTAATCTTTTTTTTCTTTTTTTTGTCAATTGTACAATCTAAATTTATCATGTACATAATATTTAATTTATATTTTTTAATACTTTGTACATATAATTCAATTTATTGATTTATTGATTTTCATGACAATAATATAAAACAAAAAAACTTAACATTCAATAACAATAATTTTGATTACAGTTGCATTAACATGAATGGTCTAATTAGGAATATTACAAACTATTCACAAAATATAACAAATTATGTAATCGGATGAAGTTTACAAAAAATTCAAGCAAAGCATTAAAAAGCGTCTAATAGCTAAATTTCAAAATAAGCATAACAAAAGGGTAATGCAAAAGCAAAAGTGAAGTAGAATTTAGTGATAGTTATGGTTGCCTTCCTATGATGCATGTGCAATATAATTTTTAAACTTAAACTGCTTTTATCAAAAAAGTTTTAAAATCCAAATAAGTCCTAGGTTTTCTAGTTAAAGTGACCAAAGAAAAAAATAAAAAATGTATATTTAAATCCTAAATTTTGTACGCTAGATATAACATACTCTTAAATTTTAAAATTACGTAGAATAATGTGTTTTAAAATCTAATTATGTGTCAAATATATTCAAATTTTAAGCTTTTGCCATTTATTTTCTTCAAGTTTTACTCGAGAAGGGGATTCATATTTTTCATATACAAAAATTGATAAAACAAAGATGAGAAGTAAAGTTCTAATGTGTTCATTTATTTTTATTCTTTCAATCAAAATGTACCATTTTTTATTTTTTATTTGAGTAAGAAATAAAATCTTTTTATTTATATATATATATAAAACAAGAAATTTTATATTTATTCACTTAAAACAATAAGAATTTACCTTAACCATTTTGACTAAAAAATCTTATTTAATACATAAAAGTACAAACAAATTTTTAATCTTTTTTTCCTTAAACCAACTTAAATTATTTCAATCTTTAATTTATTTGACTTGTCATCCAAAATTATAGTAATAATTTTAAAATGGAAATGAAATTACTAGTTTAATTTTGAGAACTAAAATAATTTTTTTTTTAAAAAAAAACCCTTCATTTACCTTACGTTAAGCCCATAGTTTTAAGTCATGGGCCAAACAAATGCCAAACCCACCTGATGCCAAGTCCGGGGTCAAACACCCTCTTATTTATTTTATTTTATGAATAATTGCAAATTTATTAATTAGATTTAAAATAATTAAGTATATAGTAACATTTTAAAAAATTTGCAAATATAGCAAAATTTGTCAAATTCTATCAAAGATATAAGTTTATGTTGCAAATATTGGTCTGATAGATTATACGAAGTCTATAAGCGATACAAGTCTATCAGTGATAATTTACTATATTTACAATTTTTTTTAAATTTTGCTATATCCTTAATTATTGTTAGTGAAATGGTTATCTATTGCAATTTTTCTTTATTTTAACTGAGTTCAATAATAGAATCAACAAATTATAGTTTAGTTTAATCACAGTTTTTTTAGTACATCAAACAAATGTAAAAGAAACAAAAGGAAAAGAAAATTAAGAACCAAGTAAATTAGAAAGAAGGGCAAAGTCTACCCATAGAGTGATCTTGAAGTCTCAAAGCTAAGTACTGAGACCTTCGAGGGTAACAAAATTACACCTTCAGTCGGCAAAATAAAAATATGGAAAAAATCATGAAAATAGAAATTGCATATGGCATGGAGGCTTGAACCTTATTCGAGTATTCACAATTTTCAACTGATTAATACAAAAGAATTTTAGAATCTAGTTCAATCAAAAACGGAGAAATACCATTAAACATGGCCTTAGGGAGCTCTTCCAATCCCGTCATAGCGAAGTGAATTCTCATAGCAAGTAGAACAGCACCGTTCATGTTATGAACAATGGATCTGATGTCCATTTCACCATTCTAGAAACACAACGTTAGAGTTTAGCTTAAAAGTGTCAATGGGATAGGCACCGTCGGAAAAAAAAAACCTTCATCAACTAGGAGATATCTAATTAGCCATATGACATAAAAAGAAGTAATAAGAGAAGGAGAATGAGCGAAATATGATGATATTCACAAGTAAAGGACATTCCTTTTATAAAGGGAAATCATTTAAAACAAAAAAGCCTAACCTTTACAACCGTAAAACTAAATGTATAATGGGCTTTGTATTGGGCTCAGTGGATTGTCTTAATATCCCCTCGCCCCCTCCCCTCAAGTCAATGTCTACAGCATGTGTAACACCCAATTTTACTTGGAGTGGAATGAAGGAATGTGCAGATAATGGCTCGGTCAAAATCTCTGCAACTTGAGTCGTTGCTGGAAGTTGATGTTGGATTGCAATCTTGTTTTTGTAGAACAAGGTTTCTTATAAAGTATATGTCTAGCTCAACATGTTATGTTCTTGAGTATTGGATTGGATTTGCACTTAGATGAACAACTCCAAGATTTTCACACCAGAGTACCAGTGATTTTGGTAGATGGATCTTTAGTTCTTTGAAAAGGGAGGCTAGCCATATAAGTTCTATGGCTGCGTTTGCAAGGCAAGGAAATTCTGCTTTGGTGTTTGATCTAGATACAATATGTTTTTTTTCATCCCCAAGTAATAAAGTTGCCACCAAAGTATACACATATTCTAGAAGTATAGTATCTATCATCAGGATTTGATGGCTAGTTGACATCAGCAAAGGCTTGAACTATGAAATTTCTTGGTTTCTTTAGTAGCAGTCTATGCTTAATGTTCTTTTGAGATTTTGAACGATTCTTTTCACTGTTTGCCAATGGGATAGTTTTGGATTATGCATAAAATGATAGATACAGTTTACTGAGTAAGCTATTTAAGGCCTTGTGTGTTGGTGGCATATTGTAGGACTACTACAATGCTTATGTATATGTGGGATTCCTTTCAAAATTTTCATTGCCTTTTGATGATATAATAGAAAAGCTAATCATAGAGATTGCAGTAGGGTTTGCATCAAACATCTCTGTTCTTTGTAGTATTTCTACCATGTATTTTTCTTGAGATAGGAATAGTCCACTAGTTTGTGGATAGGTGACTTCTATTCCCAAGAAGTAATTGAATTTTCTAAGGTCTTTCAAGGAGAAAGTGACATTCATTTAAGAGATTAGTTTGTCAATATCATGATTTGAAAAACTAGTGATAATAATGTCTTCTACATATATCAGAATGTAGTAGGAGGTGTGATTTGTCAGTCTTGTAAACTGTGAGCAATCAAGTTTTGAGTTTGTGAATCCTTCGAAAAGTAGGAAGGTTTTTAGTCTCTTAAATCATGCCCTTGAAGCTTGTTTTAAGTACTTTCTTTAGTTTGTACACTAATGGTTTCATGTTGCACTCAATGGTGAAGCCAATTGGTTGTTTCATGAATACTTCCTCCATTAGAATGTCATGACGGAAGGCATTGTTTATGTCTAATTTTCGAATTTGCCAGTTGTGCACAAGAACCATAGTTAGTATTACTAGAATGATTTTAAGTTTTACAACAGTATTATAGGTTTATAAGTAATCTATGTCTGTTGTTTGGTGAAAGCCTTAAGCTAGTAACCATGTTTTGTACCTTGAGATAGATCCATTCAAGTTTTAATTTACTTTAAATACCCATTTTGAGCCAATTATTTTCATGTTATAGAACATAGGAACTAAATCCCTGTTGTTTCTCATTAGGGCTTTATATTCATCATTCATTGCTTCAACCGAATGAGGGTATTTTAATGCTTCTTTGGTTGATTGAGGTTCTTAGATCTCATGTGTTGTTTCTCATTACAGCTTTATATTCATCATTCAATAATTCAACCCAACAACGGTATTTTAATGCTTCTTTGGCTGATTGAGGTTCTTTGTTTAATTGTGTGAGGTAAGCTTTTGGCTCTAGGATGTCATTCTTTGATCATGTAACCATTTGATGTACGTTAGTAGTTCTGTAAGTTTGTGATTATGGAATACGATATGAATCTAGAAATCAGAATTGAATCAAATGAAGAAGTTGAAAAGATGCAATGCTTAGAAGTTAAAGAGTTATTTGGACAACTCAAAAGTCATAAAATTAAATGTTGTGACCTTTCATTTCATATTTTAATTAGCATAAATAGGGTTGTAATTTCCACATTTAAGAAAGAAAATTTTGGATGAATGAAATATGAAAATTCTATAATGTAGAATTTTGTTTTTGTGTATTCATGTGATAGAATGCACAAATATTTGAAGCATTCAAGTGAGTATTGATCTGTCTTTCTTTTGGTGTGCTTTGAAGATCATGGGTTGATGGGAGTTTCTAACTCCGTTTGATCCTTGGTTTCTTAGATTATCTAAGCAATCTGTATCTAGCCTATCTTAGGGGTTGAAATAAAATTGGTTTTTGAAATCAAAGGGGAAGACATGTTCATCAAATATTATATGTCTAGAGACAAAGACTTTACCGGATAAATCTAGACATTTGTATCCTTTATGGTTAGGGTTGTACCCAAAAAATATGTAGGGATCTGATATCATTTGTAATTGTGATGATTATTAAGTTTAAGAAATGAAAAGTAGAGGCAGCCAAAGGTTTTTAGTGAGGAGTAGCCTGATGTTACTTTGAATAGAGTTTCGAAGGAACTTCTTCCACGATGGACATCAAATGCACTACAAGAAATTGAGTTTTTAGTGGCACAAAAAAAACTTTACTAAAAGGAAAAGTGTTGCTAAAAGTATTAGTGACACAGTGTTATTCATCGCTAGGACTATTGTTGTATCCGTATAGCTAAAAGTTTCAGCGGCGCACCAATTGTGCGCTGCAAAAAATGTACTTTTAGTGATATTTGCACGTTACTAAATGCTTACTTTTAGTAACATATATTTTGTCACTAATTGTTTTTTTATAGTGACATAGCACACTCGCCACTAAAGATGATGTTTTAGTGGCAAATAATGTTGTTGCTAAAGGTTAATTTTTATCATTACAACATCTTTTGAGACGTATTGAGGTGTGCCATTAAAAATTCCTATAGTTTTTTAGTTTAAAAAACCAATGCTTTTTCAACGTTATTGAAAGTGCCAATAAAAGTATTTTACTAAATAAAAAACGCAATATCCAATTTATTATATAAACCTATTATAAAATGTCATATAATAATCTTAGGAACTATCACCAAGAAACATGCAATAACACCAACTTTATCACAAGAAACTTTGATAATTTCATAAATAGTTCGAGCAATGTCAACCTAAGTTATAAGTATGAAGTTACGTCAAGTAAATGAATGTCCAAAGTTAGTTCAAAAGTTATAAGTATGAAATTACATCAAGAAGTTACATTTGTGCAAAAGTATTGTGCATAACAAAAATTTCTAAAGTCTGGAAGCATGAATTTAAATGATCTTTCCTAACAAAATTATAGGATACAAACCAAAAACTCTTTTCATATTCATCTGAAGTCAATATCAAAATCTTGTATAAAAGACCATTTGTGCGTCAAATCTTAAATGTGTAACATAACAAAATAAATAAGTAAAACATATAAGCAAAAAATAAAACTTAGACACTTTAAATATGACACTACTCAAATGGATGAAACTCAAACATTCTAAGGTATCAAAGATATATAGCACTAGAGAAAGTGTCTTTGTAAACAGCACCGTTCATGTTATGAACAATGGAAACAAAAAATATCTTTGTAATAAATTCTTTCACTAGAGAGAATCGTTATAGTCCTTCATGAAGACGTCCTTGGAGTAAAATTTTCTCAGTTACCTAAGACTTAACAAAGCAGACCATTGGTTGGAATTCAAAGAAACAATAGTTATCTTTTTGTAAACTGACTTACACTTGGAGATTTTTCTTTATGTGTGGAACATGAAGAATCTTTGGTATGAAGATAATAGGACAATCATTATCATAAGAAATTAAAATATCATATGGAATAAAGAACGAATTGTCTGGAGTTTATGATTTTCAAACTTGTTCCATCACCAACATGGACTTGTTCTAGTCCACTGTAGTTTGTGCTGAAGCTGAGGTTAACAAGGTCATTTACGATATGATTAATTAATGGCACCAGTGTCTGGATATCATCCATTGCTATTGTTGTCTTGTGAGGTTGAACCCATGTTTGTTTAATGAGGACTGTTCTTGAAATGATTTTGATTATTGAACCTTGGCATTCCATGTGGAGTATTACTAGTAAACTATTTCTAGAAGTTAGGGTCATATAGAGAGTAACATCTCAAGGCTGTATGGCCAAATTTTCCACAGATTTGACACCGTGGTTTGGAATTATTCCAAGGTTTTCTTCCTCTTCCCCGATTTCCAATATTGTTATTATTTCTTCCTCAAATGTTATTGTTGCTATTTTTCCACTGGTTTCATTGACTTTGCCCTTGATTTCTTTTATCTTAATTTGGAGGAAAGTTTGTCGGGTTCTTATCAATATTTCCATAAACAAGATTTGCATAGGTTGAGTACCATTAGTATTTACTAGTGAGTTTCATTCGAGTCTGCCTTCATGACTAAGAAGAAGTAAGATAATTTTTTTGTAGTGGTTTTGACTTGGATTTTGTAAATATCACTAAGACTATAGTCATATTTTGATTCCAATCATGAGAGAATATATACAACGTGTGTCCTTGAAAAGAGATATGACAACCTACCTCATTCAAGGCTAAAACAAGATTTTTCACCTTTGTTGTGTAGTCTTTAATCGATTAATTTCCCTTCTTTATGTTTTGCAGTTGTTCCTTTAGTTACATAATCTTGGTTGTGTGTTTGATGTGGAGTAAGTTTGTTCAAGTGAGTCAACCAGATTTCTCTTGTTATATTACACCAAATCATTTGGGTGACTATGTCTTCATTCATCGATCCCATTAACTAAGAGTAGATTAAGCGATCTTGTCGCATCCAACTGAGGTACTCGAGGATACCAATCAATTCTTCTCTATTAGTGTTTCTTGCGGAACTAGTTTATGCATTTTCAGTGTTTCTTTCAATTATAATGTTGTTCAACCTCTTCTTTTCTAGTTGCAAATCATTGAGGATATGCTCTTCCAAGGAGTGCCAAGTTTCCAGGTAAGATGGTTGTTGTCATTGAGTTTAATCACTGCAAGATGGTGCCCTGGGTAGATTATCACAGAGTTGTTCTTCAAGGAAGAAGATGCTTCATTGTTTAGAGTTGAATTTGAGGAGGTCATTGCTATGGGGGGAGGCCTCTAATATCATAAAAGAAGTAACAAGAGAAGCAGAACGAGGGCAGCAAGAAGTAGGGGTGTACAAATATGGGTTAAACCCGAATAACCCGAACTACCCAACCCATATTATAAGGGTTGGATTGGGTTAGGTTAAAATATGGGATGGGTTGGGTTAAAAAAATTTGATTTTTTCGGGTTAAGTTGGGTCTCGGGTTGGAGGGTTTAAAAATTCGGTTCAACCCAACCTAACCTGAATTAATATAATATATAAATATATATATTATTTTAATAAAGAACAAATTAGAGATATATAAATTTTGAATTTATTGTATGAAAGTTTGAATTATGTAGGTTTGAAATTTAAATGTAACAATTTCAAACTTTTATAACCCTTAGAAACTAGAAAACAAAAAAAAAAAATTTAAAAATATTTTTATATGCAACCTGACAACCCAACCCTACTCATATTTTACGGGTTGGGTTGGGTTGAGTTAAAAACTAAATTCAGGTTATTCGGGTTGCCAATCCATATAACCCGAAAATATGGGTTGGGTTGAGAACGTCTCCCAACCCAACCCAACCTAACCCGATTTCACTCCTAGCAGGAGAAGGAAAAGTTTGGAAAAGTTCTAATGATTTTATTCTCTATATTCACATGTCCATAGAAGTCTATCAATATTGTTGATCAAAATTATGCACTAAATTTCATCGTCCATCAGACAAAATATAAAATAGGATTGATGAGATCATAAAAATTAGAAGGTTGAGTCAGACCAAATAGTAGAAGCAATGAGCGAAAGTATTTTGATATCCAATGAATTCAGAACATCTTTAAGACGTTATAGTAAGAGGTGCTAAGTTAACATTCAAAGAAAATCGTATCACATGAGAGAACTATAGTGATATTTCCATAACTACAATTGACAAAATGAAAACATAGAGATTACTTCAAACAAAATTCATTCTTTTACTCGCTTTTATGATCATAACTTGATTCAATTTGCATACGAAATTGGTTTGTATAAAATTACAAATAGATAAATTAAGACACGGGCGCCCACATGAACACAAGCGTATAAAGGAAGAAAAACCAAAATCATAAACCAAAGAAAGAAAGAAAGAAAGAAAGAAGAAATGAAGGCCAAGTAAGAAGAGACAAAAATAATAGAGACAGTGATGGAAGAAGAGACACAAAAAGCCAAGAAAATGAGAGGAGCTGAATGAAGTGCAAACAACACTCAAACAAAATGACAATATATGTAGTAATAATATTCATAAAACCCATCATTGTATATTTTGTGAACAAAAAAAATCCATTTCCACTCATTTTAAACTTTCAGTATAACTCATGAACTGTCAACCGAAGCAAACCAAAATAAACTTTTACTACTTAATCAATTTGAATGTTTAGTAGATTTTAATTTTTAAGCATAAACAGTTAATGCATATGTTTCACTCCTACATTATATTTTCAAATTAACATATATCAAAAAAAAAATGCTAAATTTAATCGAATCATTTTTTGAAAGCTATTGTAATTTAAAAGTTGGTGGAAAAAACGAACCTCTAACCTAAATTTTTATCTTTTTCATTTCTACGCGGTTGTATAAATACTAAAGAAAGTCATATAATATTTTTACTTAGCTATTTTGGTAGGATTTAAAGAGAAGATTAAATTTATTTAAGTAATTTTAAATTTATTTTATATTAAATTAAATGAAAGTAAGTTAAACGAACGTAACTCAATTGGTATAATATTTATATTATTAATCACAATGTTAGAATTAGTTTGCCTCCCCCACATATTATAAAAAAATGAAAAATTTAGAAAAGGAAGGTTTGCTTATGAGTTAAAAGGGTAAAAGCTCTTCTTGAAACTTTAAATCGGATAAGAAGTAGATGTATGATTTTTGAGGAGAAGTCAAATGTCACTTTATATTGAAAAACCTATATATATAAATGCAACTATAACAACAAATTATAATTTCTTTATAATTAGACATAAATCTTGAAATTAGACACTAAACTAAATTAAATTAAAACAAAAAAAAATTAAAATTAAATACAAACTAAATATTATAAAACGTAAAATACATATATATTAAAATTAGAGAGGGAGAGAGTGAGTAGTGAGTACATAAATACAAATGTGTTTCTGTCACCTCCATTAATTTTGGTATCCTTTCATTTTGTCATTTTACCTCAATAGATTCCATTTTCCAAAGTGGACTTGAAAGTTACCAACTTTTAGGGGTATATGTAGCCTTCAAATTATCAAGTGTTCACATTTGTACCATTCATTTTAGTGTACCTTACTTAAGATCACTTACTGTAGACCTTGGAGATTAGAGACTTATATATATATATATAAACATAATGAGTCAAAGGATATAGAATGTAGTAGGATGACATGGCCCACTTTTATGCTTCTTTGAGGTTGTAGGGTACTATACCCTATAATCTTAGGTTTGTGTAATTTTGGGTGCATCTCGTGCACATATACCTTTGCAAAATAAACGTTTGTTTAACTTGCTAGCACCCTTTTTGACTTCATCGCCTTTCTGTTAGAAATATGTTAGAATTATACTTTGGATCTTTTTTTTCTAATTACTATTTATTTATAGAATATTTTCAATTATAGTAAAACAAATTAAAATATTTACATGTTATATCAAAACTTTAAATTATTTTAATGATAAAAATTAATAACATTCCATTACTAATATGATTAAAACATTTGATTGTCTATTATTATTATTGATAAAATCTAAAAATTTTCTATATTTTGTAAATATTCTATCAAATTTACTATTTTTTTTACCATCACTCATTTATTTATTTAGTAATTTAATGATCTATTTATTTATTTGTTTATTTATTATTATTATTATTATTTGCTTACATTGGATTTATTTGTTAAAAAAGAATCAAAATATAACTTCCTATTTCAAGGTAAATTTATTTTTTCAATTTTTTAATATTTGTTTGAGGGGTAAAACTGATAAGTAAAAATATATTTTACACTTTTCTACTTGTAACTATATTTAATGTAGTCAAACTATTATTATTTGTATAATCGATGGTATATTCTATACAACATATTTTCGTGTTGAACATGTGTAGGATTTATGGATTTTATTAGGGCTCCATTTAGTTTACTAAATGCACACAAACAAATGCATTTTCCTGGACTGTGGTGGGACAATTAAGAAGTAGTCAATAACTGTAGCAAGCAAGTCTACTAGGATGACCAAATCATCTTTCAACAATTCCTCGATGTCAAAGATGATCACTAAACACTGTTGTTTACATGAGATTTCGAAAAAATGTATTCCGTGGAATTGAATTTTGATATATTGATGAATATAGCATATACAATCTCTAGAATTTACTCATTTGATGTTTTCCCTCGAATACAAGTTAAAAACTTAAAACTGCTTCTTGGTTTTTAATCTTCAGAATATTTTAGTTGCAAGTCGATTTGAACTTCGATTTTCTGGAATCCAAAGAAAGTTTAATCTTTCAAGTCTCGAGGTTGATACGAACTTGCACATCTTGAGAGCTTGTAGAAGTTTGAATACGAACTTGCACATTTTTGGTTTTTAATCTTCAGAATATTTTAGTTGCAAGTCGATTTGAACTTCGATTTTCTGGAATCCAAAGAAAGTTTAATCTTTCAAGTCTCGAGGTTGATACGAACTTGCACATCTTGAGAGCTTGTAGAAGTTTGAATACGAACTTGCACATTTTGAGAGCTTGTAGAAGTTTGAATCTACGATTTTTCAAAGTTTCAGTACTTCAAAGCTTCAATTTTTCTTTTGAACCAAAGACCCTCTCAAATGAATGACAAATATCTCTATTTATAGAGAAACTTCATGGGCTTTAGGTGAGCTTAGGCTTGGGCTTACGCCTATTTTCTTGGCGGACTCAAGCCCTCTTGTTTGGTCCAATTTTTTATCCGGGCTTGAATTGAGTTGGATATAGAAAAACTTGACTAACCAAATCTAATCAAATTATAACAGAGTTTTGTTGTGATGACGTAGCAAAATTTAATTGGTCGAAATTTCTTGTTCAACAACTATATACAAATAATTTTAATTTTGTATTTAAAACAAAATAATGGAGGACGATGACCAATAGGTGGAGATATTGAGATATGGAGTTGAATTGGTAAAAATAAGCGTACATAATTAATAACATTATCAACATGGGTCAATCATGGTTGTAATATTTAACCAACCCAAATCCAAATCATGTCAAACACCTACTTTATACTTGAAAACATTATATTTTCAAGATTGTCACTTAATTGATGTAAGAAAAAAAACTTAATGTAACAAATAAAGATTGGTTAGATACCCTTCAAATTTAAGGGAAAAATTTTAGAAGAAAGTTCAAAAAGCTATTTTTTAATTAAAAAAAAGCTGAAAAAAAACTCAAAAAATTTGGACTAAATGGACAATTAAAAAAATGTAAAATACACTTTTGGTCCCTAAAATTTTAAAATGAACACTTTAATTCTCGAAAAATGAACACTTTAATTCTCAAAGTTTGAGAAATAGTTCTAAATGAACTCTAAAATTACTTTTAGACGTTTAGTTGACTAACGGAAAAATGATGTGATTATTAAATATGATTAGTTTGACAAAATATATTATAATATAATTTTTTTTAATGATGTCCCATCTCTTTCCTCTCTCATTGTTTCTCGTCCTCTCCTTCGTCCTTCCATCACAGTCTCTTTTTTTTTTTTTTTCTGGAATTAACAAGAACAATTTCCAACTTTTAAGCTCCGCTAACTCAAAGACATTCTACTCATCATTCCCACAAATCTCTAGCCAATCTTACTAGTGAGATTTCGACCAACATAGAGTTGGTTTACAAAATACAACAAATTTGTTTCCATTTTTATCTCTATTTATTTGCTTCATTTCTTTCTCCAAATTTAACTCTTTCTTTAATTTTCAAATCTCAACCTTCCATACTTCTAGCCCCTTACTTGTTTGTCGCAATAAAATCTACAATTTTTACATGCTTTGGAAGTAAATTCCTTCATTTTTTTCGTTCTATGTGTTTTAAAATCCTAACAAATTTTATAGAAGAAAACCTAACTGGTCCAATTAAGCTTTTCAATTTGTAGTCTGGAGTAATATTTCATTTCAATTTGCAAATTTATTGTGAGAAAAAAATCATGAGAGTGGAGCTTCAGATAGGATGCAAGAAAAACGAAAGTTTCATGATAAAGAAGAAGCTAGGTAGCTATGGAAGTTCAAATTGATTTGGGATAAAGAAAGAAAATTGACAAAAAGAACGTAAAAAGAGAGGATGGGAGATAATGGAAGAGGGAAGGGATGCTACAAAATAATATTACAATATATTTTTGGAACTAATTATATTTGATGTGGCCACGTCATTTATTCATTAGTCAATTACTAATGGTCTAAGTAACTCTAAAGATCATTTAAAAATATTTTTCAAATCTCAAAGACCAAAGTATTTATTTTCAAACTTCAAAAACCAAATATAGATCAACTTCAAATCTCATAGACTAAAAATGAATTTTGTCCAAAACATATTTATATGAATATTACGTCACGAATTCAACATCAATATTTAACTTTAGACACAATTCAACGGGATTGTTTGTCCCCAAGTTGGTTGGTAAATAAATCCACACTCATAATTTTATTTATCAGTAATTGAAAATGTTTATTATATCATTTTTGTAAACTCATATTTCTACATTAACTTCTCCAATAATTACTTTATGTTATAATAGTAATCAACTAAACTCAAATTCAAATTCCTCCTAACTAAACAAAACAACTCTAGATAAGATAACAATTATGATTCCATATGTAAACGTGAACGTTTCAATCACATATGGACGTGTACGTTTCAGTTCTATTCTTCAATCGTAGCTAAATTTATACGACGGAAAATATCCAATACTTTGAGAAACTAGATTAAAATTTTCAAAATTTGAAGAATAATAAGTATTGCTTTGAAGATTGTGTATGGACATGAAAGATTGAATTGTACATATTTGTATAGATACACATATTTAAATATATATAAGACAAGTATTGTATAAGATGTGAGTTGTGAGTTGTGACAACTCAATCATGAGAAGTATTTTCATGCCACGTGGCCACACATCGCAATCTTGATGTATGAGTTCACGTGACCCCTAACTTCACTTCTAAATATCAATTTGTCATTGCTCTTCACTCCAATTTCAACTTCACACTCTTCCTCTTTTCCATTTTCTTTATTTTTCTTTTAAATCTTTGGAAAAAAAATAATAATATACTTCTAAAATATTTCAAACAACATTTATATTACAAAATTTATAATTTATGGATGATCGATAGTCATTATAATTTTTTAATAAAGTTTTAAGTTTATCTAATTATATTTTAGTTATTTGATAACAAATAGCAATTTACCTTACAACTTTCTATTAATTTTCACTCATTCATCCATTACATTAATTAAAAAATAATATTAAATCTCCTCAAACTCAATTGTTTCAATAATATTAGTTTTTTTACTATGAATTAGTTTTATAATACACAAATTAATACATAATAGTTTTGCTAGATCTCATAAATCTCATAAATGAACGCATTTACTAATGAATGCACTAAAAAAGTTTTACATTATTAAAAAAAAAGATCACAATCTTCCATTTTTCTTATTAATTCATCTTTTTTAATTTAATTTAATTATTTCTTAATCAAAATTATATATCTTTTTTTGATTTTTTGTTTAAAAAAATACATATATTAACAAAATAGGTTATTAAAAAATATATTAAATAAAACAAAATAATAATAATAATTAGAAGAAGGAGAAGCTTACTCTAATAATAATAATAATAACAAATTTGCAATCGAAAATTATTCGTTAAGTTTTTTTTTGTAGTTGAACCAATTCTTGTTTTTTTTCTTTTGCCGTAAGCATGAACTTTTTTTTATTTAATTACCAATGTGTATTGGTGGCTATAAATATTTTTTTTTTAGTAATTTCAACTTCTCTCAATTATTATCGTTACTACTTTTATTTGTTTAATATATTTTTAATAACATAATTTTGTTAATATATGAGTTTTTAAAAAAATATTGAAAATTGAAAAAAAAGATATGTATAATTTCGATTAAGAAATAATTAATTTAAATTAGAAAAATGAATTTAATAAGAAAAGTTGAAGATTGTGATATTTAAATATAAATAAAGAAAAAGAATAAAAAAATAAATTAATTTAATAAAAAATATATCTTTTAGAATTTGAATGTTTAATATATATATTATTATATGTGGGTATATATATAAATAATGAGAAAAAATGAAATATGTGAGACTTACATATATAAATAATTAGAAAATAAAAAAAATATGAGTTCCAGTGTAGTATATATATATAAATAAATAAAAAATAAAAGAGATGAGGGTTCACTTTATGAAAGTCTCGTACTCAAATCGCCTATTTTTAAAAATAGTTTTGCAAGAACCTATTTTTAAAATATGTTTCAAATTTTAGATTATTTTTAAAAACGATCCCAATTTCATCAACCACACAACACTTGTAATATTTAAACATACATGAAATGCATAATAAATTAAGTAACAAAATTTTGACTACACCATGGCAACCCTAAAGAAATTAATTAATTTAATATAACATATAATTATTATAATTAATTAAAATTAAAAACAATTACATTAGGGGAAAACTCCAACATTTAAAGCCTTTCATGCGTCGTCAACCTGTTGGAGGTCTTAGAGCACGATAAAGCTGCTGGAGAGCACAGTAGCAATTAGGGTCTACTCTCCAAAGAGCAACCCTTGATCTGCTGCACCAAGTCGCAATTTAGGGCATTATTTGTCGACGCGCTGACCATGCACTGCTACGCTTATTCTCTCTACTATTTTTGTTTCCTTTTTGCTCTATTTTGTACTGATCTCTCAGCAACTCTTCCTCTATGATCGTCACAGACTTACAAACTCAATAACGGACCTTTACAATTTTAATCATATTAAAACAGTAAAACTAAGTGCCAAGATTTGTAAACATCCAATTTCCCAATGCCATTCATTCCATGAACAAAATTAAAACTCACCTTTACTTTTGATTTTTGTCTAGAAAACTGAAGAAAAAAAGTTGCACAAATCCCTCTAATACCAATCGAAGGAAATTGAATTTGTATGGAAGCGTGTGATTGTCGTGAAACTCAAATTTTAGTTTAATGAAATGTTAAATTCAGATATAATATACATGTTTTGATTGTGCTAGGGTAAATATAAAACTAGGTAAGCATGTTTCTAATATAGAATAGGTGATAGAAGGAAAAGCTTATACCCTCGTAGACTACCTTTTCCTCATAAATCTTTCTTCATTTGCTTGCTCTCTACCAATCTTGATCTTCACTACAGAAAAAAATCGCCACTAATGATTTGAGATTAGTTGGCTAAACTCATTAATCACATTAATCAATATTCGTTAACTGTATACACTCCACTAAAAACTTATAGCTGAACTCTTCTCACTTTAGATATATTTTTGTGTCCACAGATATAAACCAATAACAGTAAGTTAGTCATTCACGAGTGTTCGTAATAACAGTTGAGTCAATTTACCATTTTACTCCTAGGTCACTTCTAATCCTTAAATACCAATGCTCCTCCAATGAACAACCCATTTATGGTCCTATCAATAAACATAAACCTCTTTCGTGCCATAGAGAGGGTAAGACCCTTTATTCAAGACTTGGAGACACCATTTAAGGAAACACTCATCTACTTACCCTAAAGTAGGGAAGTAGTGAATTTCATCTTGTGTAATTATGTTCCCAGCTCCCTCCTCTGTCTTGTCCCTAAAATGATAAGCTTATTGAGTCGGCAATCTGGCCACTCTCACTTGTACAAATTAAAGGATAATCTCATGCGAATAGGAGTTTATAACACACTCAGGAATAAGACTAAGTTACCTAGGTCATCCTAGTGAAATAGAAACCTAACTAGTTAACGGAGTTACATCTAGTGGTTACTATTTCGCGATCCGATTTTATGCAAACTCATTGCATAGGATACTCTCACGTGCATGTCAACTACATGAACGCATTAGATCATTGTGTTTGTATCAAATACAAAGTGAGCCATATTAATAGTGTTACCAGGATAAGGTATCCAGTTTTATCTCTATACTATAAACCTTTTAAGTTGATCTTGAACATTGATTCATGTATGTCTCTACATACTCTTCAAGACTTATTAAATAACTTAGGATGTTAGTTTATTAAATTTGGGTTATTAAGACAAAGCTAATAATTTAATCAATAACAATTATTACAATAATAACACTTTATTAATAACAATCAATGCATTATATTTACTATATACGAGTTTTAGAACATAAATTTCAACATTGTTCATCTTGACCCTCACCAGGCTGGTTATGCCTGACTTCTCTACCTCAGCCTCTAAGACCACCAGTACTTGCACTTCTTCTTGGCGGCATTTTCCTAATATCCACCAGTAATTCCTTTGGTCTAAGCAATAAACACTTCATGCATTCTAGTTTAACTTAAGCAAGGTCATTCTCATAAAATCATACATATAAATCATGAAAGCATATCTAACGAGATTGTTTTAGCTATAGGAACATAAAACATAGACTTATATCATAAGTCAGTCTATAGAACCAAAAACTTAGGCTCTCATACTAACTGTAATGACTTAAATTTTCAAACCAAGCTGAGATCATTATTTCGACTTAAAGACTCTCTATTAAACCACACCCAGAAGAAATCACTCATAACATAAAAGATTTTGTAAATTGTTTAAAGAACAATCGTCAAATAAAAATTCAACTTGAGTCCTATTTCAAACAAAACAAAAATAAAAAAGTATAGTTTATAAAGTCACTAACAAACAAGTAGTTGTCTTAAATACAAAACTCAGTTTAATCATAAAAACTTAAAAACATTAAAGACATTAAGCGAAAGCGAAATTTGAAAACTGTGTTCTCATGTGGCGATCACGTGTCCTTCTTATCCCTAGCTAGTCTGCCTCTCAATCTTTGTCTAAAAAAGTTAAACATAAAACTGTGAGTATAAAATATACTCAGTAAGAGACCCATTAGGGATAAAACAATTAACTTCCTATTAAGAGGTATCTTGCATCATAACAGTCTTGTGACCCCGTAGGATGCACATAATTAGTCTAGTAACCCTGAATGATGTACATATCAGTCCAGTGCTCCCGAAGGATGTACATATTAGTCTAGTGCTCCAGAAGGATGTACATATTAGTCTAGTGCTCCCGAATGATGTACATATCAGTCTAGTGCTCCCAAAGGATACACATGTTAGTCTAGTGCTCCCGAAGGATGCACAATAATTAGCGATCCCATAGGACACCTGCAAGGTACACCACCCCATACATAAAACTAACCATTTCTCCAAATTCAATCCAAATCAGTTAATAATAGTCACATCAAAGTACAATTAAAACAATCGATCATCACATATAAATCTGCATATTAGTCAAACCATCTCAATTCAGTAAAACTCATTCAGTCAATCCGTTCAAACTTCAATATACATATAGCAGAAAAAACTTTTTAGTCAATACATTCTAATTTCAATATAGAGTCAAGAAGTAGAAATCTCTTACCTTAACTTTACCTAAGATCCGGGATCAAACTAAAATCCAACGAGCCAACCTAAACATAATTACACAGATAAATCAAACAGTTTCACAAATAATTTCATCCATTCAATTCACCCGAAATGTAAATTCCATAACTTACCCAAAAAGTGGAGAATCGAACTCCAACCCAACTCGTTTGAAACTCAAGGAATTCAAGCGCTATCCACAAATGACACCTTCAAGGAACAATATCAAGCAACTAATTAATCCAACATTATGCCTCCAATGTAATTACACAGCAAAACCATAAAACCCACAATTATCACTTACCACCAAAACCCCAACGATTTACAGTAAGGTAGAGGCGACCTCTCAGAAAGCTGAAATTTACGTGCGCAGATCGGAACAGAGTGGGATGGCTCAGATAGGCCGCACATCTGGGATAAGGAAGAAAAATAAAAGGTGTGGCTTAGGTATGAGGAAACCACTCTCGTCGGCTCAATGCACGACTGAGAGGGTGATTGGCTTTAGTTCGGGTTTCGACTGACAACAGACAGAGGAACGTTGGCTTGACAAAGAGAACCCTAGCCTGCAAACTGAAAGAAGATAGGCTCATATTTGCAACAAGCTTCGTATGCCACAAAAATCAACTGGATTTTTGGAGATGCAACAGTGGCGTGGACGGCGAAACACACAGTAGTGATGCAACGTGCAACACGACTGATGTTCAACAGATGTTCGACTGATGGAGAGCAAAAGACAAGTGATGATGGTAGCTGGAGAGAAACGAAGAAGAAGATTGAAGGGTGGGGCACGCGAAATGATAAACATTTTTTTAATATAACAACAACAACAATATATTATAATATTATTACTCTTCTTTTTCTTTTTCTATAATTTATTTCTCTTCCACATCAAACTACCATAAAATAACACCTAAAAACTTTAAAATCTTAATAAAATAAGGCAATTAAGTTGAGAATAAATACCTCAAATTTTGGGATGTTACATAAGTTTTTTAGATAGTCATTCCTTGATAGATGATACAATGACTGAAAAAACTATCAAGAATTTTAAATATAACATATTTTAACTGTTGTTGTATGCCATTTTTCTCGAGATACATCCATATCAAAATTGAAGGTCACTTAACAATAAATCTTCTACACTTTAGCCATCACATTATCAAATGTCTCCGATGTAAAAACATATGAGAGGACTAATCATTTCCCACATGTCTTCACCGTTCGTATAAAAATTAGGCAAATTGTCGTTGTACGACTTCCAAATAATCTGAAACATAACGTATTATATTAAAACAAATAATATGTTTATGAAATGTAACATTCAATTCAACATTCACGCACCTGATCAAGTTGAAGAATGTCAAAGATGTACTCACGTTTTTTTTTTTTTTGTAGTTTTAACCTAATTTACCCAATATTTTTTTACGTGTACACTAGACTATAAAAAAATTATCATATATATAGCACTAAATTATATAAAAAATACTAGCAAATATATTATTAAATGATATCATAATACAACCTATCAAATACTAACACAAAAGTGTATATATATATATATATAAACTATAAAAACTATACTAACACAAAACTATCAAATAATACTAACTAGGAAGCTATAGCATAATACACCCATCATAACACTAAACTGTAAAAATATAGCTCCCAGGTGATATCCTAATATTAACACCAACACCATATGTGTTTTGGATAATGGCGTAAGTTTTTTAAAAAAATTTGAAAAAATGGGGTGAGTTTTAAAATATTTAGGTAAATGAAATTCTTTTTTTTTTTTGTCTTTAGTGAATTTCATCTTTCTCCTACCTCTCTTTTTTTTTTTTTTCTTTTTTTTTAAATTTTTTTTTATTGAATGTCATGGAAATGGATGATTTCGATGGTTGGTAATAATAATAATAATAATAATAAACAAATATTTTATTTTATTTTAATATTATTATAATTATTCATAATTCATGAAAAAAATTATAATTGTTTAATTTATTTATAAAATATTTTTTTGAAGTCTGAAGTACTCTTTTAAAAATAAAATAAAATAAACAGAACCTTTTAAAAAATGAAAAAAAGGCTAAATTATTATTTAGATTTGGTTATTATTTACTAGACGATCATTTACAAAACTAGAAAACTATTTTGCTCAACCATGGTTTAAATTTAATTATTTTTGTTTCAACAATCATTTAAATTTGACTATTTTTGCATATATCTAATCATTTAAATTTGGATAGTTAAATCTAAACGGTTTTTTTCAAGATTTTTTTTATACATTTATTGTTTAAATTTTGTTGCCTAAATCTAAGGCTATTTTTGCACACGATTTGGATTTGTCTATCGAGAATGATTTTTTACTTATCTTTTATATTTGATCTGATCTTTAAACAATCACATAACAATTTGATTTTTTTTTAAAAAAATAGATATTTTATATTTGGTACATAATCTTGAACCAAATAACAGTTTAAAAAAATTTTAAAAATTGAATAATAAGAGAAAAAAAGTAGCGGAGGAGATGAAAAACAACGTAAAGGAAGGAGCAAATCTAGAATATTTCAAAAGAGACCAACTTCATGATCTTTTTCATTTTGTTAACTGAGCCGTAAATATTTTATCAGTTTGTTTTATTTATGAAAATGAACCTAAAAATAACGTTAATAACCCAAAAATAACCTAAAAAATGAACCAATACCAGATGATTCATTAATAATATTTTCATTAATGTAGCATTCAAATTAATAAAAATAACGTTATGAAAAGATATGTTTTGTTTTTTAAATCGGTTGTGTTTACTACTTTTTTTGTATTTTTTAAAAGACTACTTTTTATAGACTTTAAAATAAAATATTTTATATATAAATTAAATAATTATAATGTTTTTCATTAATTATGAATAATTATAATAATATTAAAATAAAATAAAATATTTATTTATTTGTAAATTATTTTATATTAGACTTATTAGTGCGTTTTATTGATATTTTTAGGGAAATCATAAAAAAATGATACAGCTCAATATGAAATTTTAAGACCAATCACAAATTGCCACATCATTTATTAAATCATAGTGCAAATGGTTGAATTTGGAACTAATTAAAAAATTGATATATGTCCCAAACTCAAATTGAAAACATAAATTGGTCAATTATGATAATATCACATGTTTTGGTTGAATTTGGAACTAATTAAAAAATTGATATATGTCCCAAACTCAAATTGAAAACATAAATTGGTCAATTATGATAATATCACATGTTTGTATCATAACCGTTGAATCAAGTTAATTATTTTAGTTCAATTAAATATTATTTACTTCGACAAAGTTCAATTGAGCCAAAAAAATAAGCTTAATTGAGCTAAAATGGTAAATATGATCTAGATCTATGTGGTTGAACCTATAGATTTGATCCTTTGACCAATCAGACTTAAACCAATAAAGCCCACCACATAACTCTGTAAATATAAGAGTTCTTCTTATTTGTAAGGTTTGAAAGTTTTTGACTCCATAAAGCCTAGAGAGAATTCTACCAAGAACTAGAAGACTCCCTAACTTCTGAAGTCGACCATCCTCGAAGATTGAAGTTTTTTTTAAGATACAAACTTTCTTCCAAGACTCCAACTTCAAGAACATCACGTGCTCCGCTTTCTCAAATCAAGCGTAAACATCCGATCGAGAGAGAATCAAAGAATCAAATTCTAGAGATCGAACCGCATCGCATCAAATCAATAAAAAACATAACATCAACTCCACGAATCAAATTTCTTCGAAAATCTCGTGCAAACACATGCAATCGAAAAATATTTACAAAATATAACAAAATTTAAATTATCATTGATGAATATTGATAAATTTCTTTAACTTTCTATTGGTGATGATCTCTATGAGTATCTATCAATGACCTTAGTAGACAGTCTATCATTGATAAAAAATTTATCAATGATAGAATCTAAATTTTATTATATTTTATAAATATTTTAATTATTCACAAAAATAATTACATTTTTAGTCTCCAAGTTTTGATGAATATGTACTTTTGCTTTTGAATTTTAAAAATAGACCTATTTTAGTTCCTAGGTTTAGACTTACTTTAAAAAAAACTTAAAGACTAAAAATGTACATTTTCAAAATTTAGGAACTAAATATAATGAATCTATTCTTATAAACATGGAGAATAAAAAGTTCTATTTTTAAAACTGAAGAACCAAACACGGTCGATCATCAAAACGGAAGTACTAAAAAGATAATTTTCCTTGATTCATTTTCTTTCTTCTTTATAAAGGAGCTAAAGGGAAGGAACATTGGTTTTTTCCTTTTGTTCCATTAATTTGACTAATTATTTTGTTATATGTTGTAATTTTAATCAAACTGTAAAGGTTTGAAAAAAAATATATCTATACATTCAAATCTCACGTCAAATAATATTCTAAAATAAAAAAATCTAATGTTAATAAGATCTCATTTTTTTCTATAAATATAGTTTAATGAAAGGAACATTTCAAAAATAGCAAAACATTGGAACTATTTATGAAGTATAACAATATTCACCGATCTCTCTGTATTCTTTTTTATTATTTATTTTGTTATATTTTGTAAATAATTTAATTTTAACGTTGTTCATAAAATTTGTCGGTAACACTTCTCTTTTTTTTTTTTCATTCTTTTTTGAGCTCTTCATTTTCTTTAATAGAATTTGTTCTAGTATTATAGTTGAAGTTTTTCTTTTTTCAAATTTTTTGGTAGCATTAAGTTTAGAATGAGATATCATATATAAATTTATGGTAATTATAATTGATGATCATTTTAGGAATAATAATTAAAGATATAACTACACTTTAAAAAATTGCGAGTATAGCAAAACTATAGTTGATAGACTTGTATCACTGATAGATTTGTATGATCTATCAATGATAGATCAATATTTACAACATGGTCTATCGGTGATAGGCTTGTATCATTGATAGAATTTGACAAATTTTGCTATATTTGCAATTTTAAAAAAATATTGCTATATACTTAATAGCTGAATTTGCAACTATCCCATTTAAATAAAAGAAATTATATTCTACAACTAAAAATTAAAAATAATCAAACGAAAGTTAGTAAAAGAATAATTAAATTTAAAAAATAAAAAATTTCCAAAATTCAAAACTCAAAGTTGAGAAAAATATATGAGTTGAAAAGAGGAAATATAGCATTAAAATAACAAAACATTTTTTTAATAAAAGAATAATTAATTTTTAATTTACTTGAGGAGAGAAGAGAGAAGAGATTAAGAAAAAGAGAGATACATAGTTTGGGGTGAATTACTTTAAACGATTCATAGTTTAGGGTTTAGTTTTTAGTTTATGTTATAGTGTTTTATGTAAAATCTGAGATAGATGGGAAAACTTGTAGTTGGACGTAGAACATTATTTTAAGTTAATGCATGTGGTTTCCTTTGATGAATCTCGACAATTCCATCAATCTAGGATAGTTAATTCAAAAGAAGAATCTTGATTGAGATGGATGAAAGTGCACCGAGATTTGTTGAATGTCTCGAGATTTGTTGCATTTCACATACATTTTGTAGAGTAATCTTGAGGACGATTTTGCCCAAGATTGGTCTAAGATACATCACTGTGAATGTGTGTAAAACTCTTATCTCATGACATATCGGTGCAATGTTGCTTGTGTACCATGATGAATTCTTGTTGTTCTCAGTCGAGATTGACACGAGATGGCACCGAGATTTAAGACAGAAGACTTTTTTTTTTTTCTTGTTATGTGTTTTTTCTGTTTTGCATATGCCTCTTGTCACCAAAATTTACAGTTTCGACTTGATCTTCCTTGCAAACTTGATGTATTGTTCGCATTAGTCAAAGACCGCGTCAAATATAAGAAAATAAGTTAACACCTAGACAACTTTATTTGTTTAGGAAAACTGTCTTTGGACATTTCTTGCATGTGAAGTTCGTGTTCAATGGATCTCTATTTCACTTCATCTTGTTGAGAGAGGTCGAAGAGAGACAAAATGACATGATTAGTTTTAAATTACTAGGTGATAAGGTCTTCATCGGATGGAAGAATTTTGACATTATAATGGTGTTGAGGTATAGGCCCATATATGAGGTTCAGTTTGAACAGAAAAAGGCCCTTAGATTAAGATTAAGACAAACATGAATGGGTCTTAGTTGGACAAAGATTACCCAACCCTTCAGTTTGAGAGTGGCGAGGATGCAGTGAAGATGTTTGCATTCTATTTTATCGAGCTTACGATAATGGGTAGGAAGAGCAGACAACATATGGATTGGACCATGTTAAGCCTGATTGACGATTGAAAAGACATCATCAACTACAACCGAGGTGACTTGGTATTGATTAAGACACTTGCTAGTTTGAAAGAGACACTTAATGGAAAAGTGGTCTTGAACAAGAAGAAACCTGCAAATAAGAAGTCCCTAGAGTCGTATAGCCTCTAGGGTTTTTCCTTCACTTCTTAGGTTAGTAATTTTATGCTTATTATGTTTATTGTTTCTGTAACTATGTTAACGATATCATTGCATTTGTAACTTTGGACCTACAAGATAGTTTCGTCCATCATGCGATGGAGTTGCACGCATTCACCTGGGTTGAAGGTGATTGAGTCATAGATCTTCGATTGCAAATGGTGCGTTACGGTTAAATTCTTCCTCCACATTGAGTATAGTAATTTTAGAGTTTAGGGTGTTAATTAACACCTATTGATGTTCCAAGTTCATGCTCGCACACATGAGATTGATTCGACAGATGACAAGCATGCTTACCTATAACATAAACTAAAACTAAACCCTAAACTATGGAATTGTTCAAAGTAATTCACCTTCAGATATTTAAGTTCGAGGATGAGTTCTTGAAAATTTGTGGAGTAAAAATCAAAGAAATGTCTTTGATTTTGGAAGCAAACTCGTTTAGTCTCGGTCGAAATGAGCACATGATTTACAGTAGAGGGTTTTGTGAGAATATCTAACCTTTGGGCTTCTAAGGATATTTTGGTCATTTGAGAAAACCTTTTATTTTGAAATTTAAAAATAAAATGCACAATCTCAGTGTCGATCTCTCCAGACATAAAAATTGTGATGAAATATTTTTTAAAAAATTAGTCGAAATTGATCAAACTGGAAAACAAAACTATGAGTTTTGTAAAAGTGTGGTCAATTATAAAAGTGTGGTACTTTTGATAAGTAAAATCTTAGTTAAAATAAAAAAAAAATGAAGAAATGAAAAAATGAAAAAATGAAAGGAGAAAACCGTCTATGACTAATTATTTTAAAAAGAATCCCTTTAACCAATTTCTTTTAACAAACAATTCCTTTCCAAATCTAACAGTGGGCCCGGATACACTTGTCATTAACGGTCACCAAATTGAACGTTCGGTCTGGTTCAATATGTAAAAAACCAACGAACAATCCGGCCGGTCGAAATGGATTGGCCGAACAATTTCCTTCTCTTCTTTTGCATCTTCAACATTTCAGTCTTTGCCTTCTTCTTCTTCAACCTCTGAAACAATGGCGTCTCTACAAGAATTACTCACTCGAGAAGGATTTGAAGGCAGTAATTACCCCAGTACTCGAAAACTCTCAAGGCCCAAAGGAAGAAGCAGAACAGCTCCAGATGATTCTGTCACTTTGCCCATATACATATGCCACGACAAGAAAACCATCGATTCTTCAAAGAAAAAGCACGATAAACCTCTTGTACGAAATGGGTCTTCCGTATATTCTTCGAAACGAGTCGGTTCGGTCTCCGAGACCTTGCCCTGTAAATCAATGGAGGAACCAGCCATTGATGAAATTGCTATACGAGCTGTGGTTTCCATTCTTAGTGGGTATGTGGGGAGGTACTCAAAGGATGAAAATTTTAGAGAAATAGTGAGAAAAAAATGTAATCCGTGTTTGATACGAAAGGGGGAAATGGAGAGTGGGATTTGCAGTAACTTGGAGATGGGTATGAAAAGTGTTGACAGATTGGTTGAAGAAGGCCATGGAAATGAAAGGGAATTGAGAATAAAAGCTTCTAGAAATTCCATTGGTCTTCTTAATATGGTGATTACCTCTTTGGATTCTGCAAAAAATTCCACCAAAAATGGTGCTCATTCTCATCTTTCTGCATGTGCTCAGCTCTATTTAGCGATTGTTAACAAAATAGAGAAGAATGAGAGGGTTTCTGCTAAGCATCTTCTTCAAGTATTTTGTGATTCTCCATATTTTGCTCGAACCCATCTTCTGCCAGACCTTTGGGAGCATTTCTTTCTTCCCCATCTCCTCCATTTGAAGGTTTGGTACAATCAGGAGCTTGAATTTGTATCTAACTTTGAATGTGAACACAAGGATAGAAAAATCAAGGCCTTGAATAAGGTCTATAATGACCATATGGATAGGGGAACTGTTCAATTTGCTTTGTATTATATACAATGGCTCAAAGATGGAGCCAGAGCCCCTCCTGTTCCTGTCGTTCCTTCACCTTCAAAATCCATCCATAAGGCTTCGAGAAGATCGTCGGATTCGTACTTTTCGCAGCCGTCTTCGAATAAGAATCTGTAGGTTCTTTAAGATTATGTTTCTTTGTGTTTGAAGTGAAAGTTCCACCTGAATAATGATTTTGATGAGTGTTTTTTCTAATGGGGGTTTCTGTTTCATGGTTGTTTCGGTTCTGATGAAAGATATCATGCTGTTTTTGGTCCAAGTCTTGACCAGCAATTAGCTGAGTTGAGGAGGGGAAATTTGGTTGCAGCCATGGCAAGGAGTTCACATGAAAAGGAGATTTTATTTTCAGACAAGCACTATGAAAATAGTGCTTCTGTTCAAGTCTGTAACTCCATCTCCATCTTCAATATAGAATCATTTGGCTCTTGGTTAGAAAAATCTAGATGCACTGTTTTTATTTTCCTCCGTTCTTTATTGTTTCTGCAGGATGAACACAGCAACCGAAGAATGTCATCCGTCCTTGACTACCGAAGTCATAATACTGAATCATGGCGCGAAACCGTAAAATCTGACTATTTTCGATTCTTCACATGTCAGAATATTACAAAAGAATACTTGGAAAGCAGCAATGTGATTACCAAAAACAGCTTTGTTAAAGTGGAAGGAAGAAACCATCTTCTTTCCAACGATTTCAGCAAGGCCATAACCGCAATCTGCTCCTCAGATATATTGAGTGAGTGTGAGATAGCTGTTCGTGTAGTTACCAAAGCTTGGTTGGACGCCCACGGTGACAGTAACATTGAGGTTGCGTTATCGCAGCCACCAGTAGTCGAGGGAATGCTGGAGGTTTTATTAGCTTCCGACGATGATGAGATTTTAGAATTAGTGATTTCAGTTTTAGCAGAACTTGCTGCAAGGAGTGAGATTATTCAACAGATGATATTGAACTCTGATCCCCAGCTGCAAGTGTTTCTTAAACTCTTGAAAAGTAGCAGTCTATTCCTCAAAGCATCAATTTTACTTTACCTATCAAAGCCACAGGCAAAACAGATGATTTCGGTTGAATGGTTACCACTAGTCCTCAGAGTATTGGAGTTTGGAGGCCAGTTACAGACATTATTCTCGGTACAGTGCAAGCCACATGAAGCAGCATTTTACCTTCTAGACCAACTACTGAAAGGGTTTGATGAAGACAGAAACTTGGAGAATAGTAGACACTTGATTGCGCTTGGGGGATTAAGTCTGCTGCTGAGAAGGTTAGAGAGAGGTGAGATTGAAGAAAGGAAGAATTCTGTTTCAATAATTTCATGCTGCATCCAAGCTGATGGAAGCTGTCGAAACTACTTGGCGGAGAATCTGAACAAGGCTTCACTTCTTGAACTTGTTGTCCATGAAAGCAACAAAAACTCTGATAGGGGTGGTTTGGCTTTACTTGTTGATCTACTCTGCCTTAGTCGGTATGGACTATTTCTCTTTCTTTTTGCTTTTATGTTGAATTTATAGTGGCTCACCCGTTAAATCGAGCATCTCGAATAACTTAACAGAAGAACAAGAATCACTAAACTCTTGGATGGACTTAAAGAAGGATGGAGTGGCTTGGGCATCATGAACATTTTGTCTGTTTATCTTCAGCGAGCTCTTCCTGAGGAGCAGCCTTTAGTCGCAACAACGCTATTGCAGCTTGATTTCATGGTATTTCAGATTTTTTATTCTACGAAAGGATGGTTAAATAGCCTAAATTTAACAGTAGAGATAGCCACTAAGTTTCTCTATTGTCTTCTAAAGTTATAATCTTTTCTTTGGCCTCTCTTTGACAAGAAAATTGTACAGTTATGTCTTGTCAACAGTGATTGCTTTTAAATAAATTAAATGGTTCCCACATGAAGTTGCAGTCACATTGCAGGAAGACGCCCTCAACTGCAGCATATTCAGAGAAGAGGCCATCGTGACAATTATAACTGCCTTGAATGCTCGAATATGTGGAGAAAAAGCACAGGACAATTTGGCTAGAGCTCTCTTGATTTTGGGAGGTCGGTTTTCATGTACCGGAGAACCAAGCACAGAAAATTGGCTTCTAAAACTAGCAGGTTTCAAAGAGAACTCTGGGGATTCATCTCATAGCAAGCATCTCTACGATGACGTCGTGCAATTGGTGAGCTTTAACTTGCTTCAAGTTCCCATAGATTTTGATCTAGTTTAATCAATTCTTTTAGATAGATTCTTTCATATTGGTTTAAATATACAATTTTACCCGACTGCAAATGATCAGTATGAAGAGGAAGAAGAAGTGATGAATTGGCAGTTAAAAGCAGCTAGTGTGTTGTTTAACCATGGACATAAGAGTTTATTGTCTTCCCTTTCGACATCAATGACTAGTTGCATCCGGCCAAGTCTAGCAAAAGCATGTCTTATCACGTTGTCGTGGATGAGCAGATACCTGTTCGTTATTAGAGAGGAGAAGCTATGTTTAATGGCACCCTCAATTCTAGTACCACCCTTAATAAAATACTTGAATCACGACAAAGCGGTCGAGGACCAAGTGCTGGCATCATATTCATTGCTTAACCTTGGCAAATATACAGGTAACCATTCTTTCACTCCCTACATTTCCAGTCAAAATATAACATCAAACAGAATTTCATTGTTCTTTTGAACTTTTTGTACAGAGTGCAAGCATATTTTCCGATTGTTTGATGATGAAGCTCTAGATCATCTTCGAAATCTCTCTCTAGTGACATGGACAGCAGAAGAGCTAATCTTGATTATTACAAGTGGATCGATGGATCCATATACCGAACGAGAGAACTCAGACAATCAAGGAAGCACAAGAGAATGATTCAGGTTTCTCTTCACTCCTGGTTGTGGCCATGTGCTACTCATCAAGATGATCACACACACAAACATATATATTCGTTTTTTATTGAATTGATTATTCCATTTCGAGCTTTGACGTGTAATTTCTAGTTGCATTTATGACCGAAAATCCTTTTGTAAATAGGAAAGTGTAGTGCAAAATCCCTATTGTTTATGTTAAAAACAGAAAAATATTGAAATGTTTTTAACTTGGTTGTATTGTTTTGGAGTATGGGCCACCATTAGCAAATGTTGCTTTCAAAACTTGATGGGAAGTTTCTATCAGTGTCTTTTGGTAAATGGGGTGAAATGCATTATATGGCAAAAGGCAATTTAAAGTGAGGGCAATGACTTTGTTGGACCCTCACATAGAATACACTCTCAAAATTTTCTGTTTTTTTCTTTCTTTTTCTTCCTATTGAAGTACTTATTTCCCCCAAGTCTTTTGTATCTTGGATAGTGGCAAAGCTTGGCGTGCGACATATGTGTTTTAGAGTAAGAGTTACATTTTTATGACCTCTTATCAACTGAACTGAGTGATCAACTTTTTGAAACTATTTCTTGATGATTGAAGCTATCAAACCAATCACTTAAATTGGTAATATTTGGAGTGATTCTAAGCGATATTGAATTCACAAAAAAACTTTTGGTTGAATTGTTCCAAAATGATTTCGAATAATTCTCTTTGTTTGTTTTTTAAAGTTACCTACAATATATATGTCTGCTTTACATGGAATCATTTCAGATAACAATGAGAATGTTTTTGAGTTGAAATGATAGTTAAAGTGGAAGAAAGATGTAGAAGGAATAATAATAAGTTGTGGAAGATGAGAAACTTCCAATTAGAAAAATTTGCATTGTTTTTCTGTGAGAAGATAGAATGGGGGGAGGGGGGGTGGATATATGATGTGTATGAGGTCATGAAATTCTTTCACCAAGTTGGAATATATGATTATAAAGAGTAGAGAGATGAGACAAAAAGTTTTGAGTTCCCACTACCACTATTCACTAAGAAACGATAAGAGATGTTGGTTTGCCAGCCTATGCATACTTCCCACCAAACTAAAATCAACAATATCCCAACCATATGACATTTGATGAAACCAACTTTGATTGCCTATGAGAAAAAAGGGAAAGAAAAATAAGCTAATTTAATTTTCATCGTATTTTCTAAAGAGAGGTTAAGATATAGAATCTACAATCATCTGTAGAGTTATGTTTGAAACTATTTGGTAATAATCTTGAAGTTATCTCTCATATGACATTTCGTAGAAAGTTGTTGTCGTTGGGTGTTGAAATAAACAGAACTCACTTAACTCTAGTTATAGAGTGACTCTAGTTAAGTTTGTAAATTGAATACTATTAATATTGGGTTGCCAGATTACTTTTGTACTTTTACACATTTTCTCTCCATTTTCACTTTCGTCAATAAAGCAAAGCTCCTGTCCTTCATAGTGGATGTAGGCTACTGTAGTCGAACAACTCTAATTCTTGTGTCTACTCATCTTCTCTCTACTTCTTATCTTCTTTTTTATTTGTACTTCATTGTGTTTATGAGGGAAGTTCTCTTGCTCATCTTCTATGATTAGGTGGGTATTTGAATGTTCTTGTTCTACCATTGAAGAATATAGCTTCCGCTCATTTTCTACCCAAGTTATTACTGTGGTATCAGAGCTATCCCAAATACAAGAAACCAGTTCTTGATCATAACCAAGAATGGCAGTGGTACGAAATAGACGAATTTGACGAAATTTCTGATTTTGGAGCGATCTTGGGGCAACAAAAGGCATCCAAAGCCATCCAAGATCCTGAAAAATTACCAGCCACAAATGGTGCCTGAAGAAAACGGAAATTTTGAAACGACAACCCATAGAACTATCATCATGAATCTGAGTGACAGTGTTCTTAGACAGGTAATTGAGGAAAAAACATCTTATATAATCTGGAATAAGTTGAATGATCTTTATGTGTCAAAGGGCATACCAAATAAAATGTATCTTAGAGAGAAGTTCTTCACGTTTAAAATGGATCCTGAAAAAAGTTTGAACGAAAATCTTGATGAGTATGAAAAGATCACAAAAGAATTCAAATAATGAGGATAAAAGATAGGTGATGAAAATGAGTCTTTTGTCCTTTTGAACTCACTTCCAGATTCCTACAAAGATGTTAAAGCAGCCTTGAAGTATGGCAGAGATAAGATTTTAATTGATGGAATCATTTCAGCATTAAAAGCAAAAGAAACAGAGTTGTTGCAAATGATCAAGAAAGAATCTCAAAATGCAGAAGGAATTTTTTTGTTAAAGGTAAGTTAAAAACAAAAGAAAACAAGCAGCGATTTGATGACAAAAACAGGAAGCAAAATGGACCTATTGTCACAAAGATGGCCATTGGAGAAAAGAGTGCTACTTAATAAAAGGAAAGAAAAACGCCAATAAGAACAACAAACACAAACGACAAGACACCTCTGCATCTCCAAAAAAATTCCTTCTCATATTCTGATCCACTGACCATAACAGAGGATCAAGATACACGATTAAAGAAAGAGGATTGGGTCTTGGATTCTGGTTATTAATGCCAAATGACTCCTCACAAAGGTTGGTTCACTACATATCGTGAGTGGGATGGCGGTATGGTCTACATGGGAAATCATGATGGGTGCAAGATTGTAGGAATTGGATCAATCTCACTAAAGTTTATAGATGGTTCAATAAAATTCATCCGAAATGTCAGACATGTTCCTATGCTGAAAAGGAATCACCTATTTATTGGTATGTTTGATGCAATAGGGTGTTGGAACCTTTAAAGTAATGAAGTATTCCAAAGTAACTCCAGTTGGTGTTAGAAAAAATGGACTCTTTGTCATTAAAGATGTTCAAATGATTAAATCAGCCATATTAGCCATAGAACACACTTTGACTGAAGGAGAATTCTGGCATAAAAGAGTGTCTCAAATCAGTGAAAAGGGGCTAGAAGTGTTGTCAACACAAGGAATTCTCTCAACAGGCATATCAAAGAAACTGAGTTTTTGTGAGCATTGTGTTGTTGGAAAGACAAAAAAGACAGCTTCAAGAGCTCTCAACAAAGGGCATCTTACATTCTTGAATATGTACACTCTAATCTTTGGGGGGACTAGCTCAAACTCTTCCCTTAAGATGATCAAGGTATTTCTTATCTCTTGTTGATGATCACTCAAGGAAAAGTTGGGTATATACATTAAAAACCAAAGATCAAGTGTATAACAAATTCAAATAATGGAAACCGTTGGTAGAAAAACCAACCAATTAAAAAGTAAAATGTCTAAGAAAAGATAATGGATTAGAATTTTGCAGATATGAGTTCAATCAGCTTTGCAAAGATGAGGAGATTAAAAGCCACAGAACAATTCGTTACACTCCTCAACAAAATGGCGCAACTGAGAGGTTGAACTGTACCATTATGGAAAAGGTTAGATGTCAATTACGAGATGTCACCTGAAATATTTTTGGTAGAGGTTGTGGCATACACTGTCTATAGTCTTAATAGATGTCCTCACACTTTAATTTTTTTTCTATCTTCAGAAGAAAAATGGTCAGGAAATTAAGCCTCCAAAACTAAAACATCTTAAAGTTTTGAGGTGTGTAGGTTACGCGCATCAAAATCAAGGAAAGTTGAAGCCTAAAGCCATGAGGTGTATGTTTCTTGGGTTCACATAGGGAGTAAAAGGATATGGACTTTGGCATCCAATTGAGAAAAGATGCTTGAACAATAGAGATGTTATTTTCAAAGAACATGAGATGTTTATGTCACTAGAAGTTAATTCTGAATAGAAGTCTTAGGTTGATACTACTCTGATTGAGGTGAAGTCTTACCTAATCTAAACTTTAGTATTTCAAGTGTAGAAACTATAAGTCTTAATGTTGAGAGTCAACAAGAAGAAATAGCAGAAGATCAACCTGATTTGAGGAACTATTCCCTTGCAAGAGATAGACGAAGGAGAGTCATAACTCCCTCTACCAGGTGTGTAGAAGCTGATTTTGTTTCTTTTGTCTTGAATGCAAAAGATTACATAAATGAAGAAGAGCCATCAACCTTTGATTAAGTAATAAGCTGTCCTAAGTGTTTTTTTTCTTTGTGCTCTACAATAATTTTATAGATAATTAATTTATTGTTTAATTATTTAATAAAAGTTATTTTCATTATTATTCGATTACATGTTATTGTATAATAATATCTATGAGTATGTTATTATATTCTAAATATTTCTAATCAATTATTAACGTGGGAACAATAATAAATTTAAGATAAGTATAAGTTATAATTGATAATCATATGATTATATACGTAGATACATAAATTATAATCATATTTTCATATTACATAATAAGAATTGGACTGACCGTTCTTGAGATTATTACATGGACATGTGTCATAAATAACTTCAAATAATTAATTGTTTTAATCCTTAGACTTGAGATTATCATAGTGTCAAATATAAGAATTAATCTATTCTGATGCAATCAAACGTTATCTTTAACCAGATAATTATAAATGTTGTGCTCGAATACGTTATGAATTATGTAATTGACAATGATTAATCAAGATGAAATTTATCCCTTTTGTTATGGAGAAATAACTTTGGACCCCTCGATTAAGCGTGATTGTGGCAATGCAGGGTCAGGCTGTAAATGAATTAATAAGGGTATTAATGTCATTTATTATTTCAATATGCTTATTGATCGAGAAAGCAATTGAATTAGATAATGTGACTTTACCCATGTCTTATATTTAATTATAGATATTGCGTGATAAAAGGATTAAAGAAATAAGTATATTAGGTTATGTTGGAACATTGACTTAATTTAATATGGGTAGCCATAATGTCTTGCTATATATACCAATTATGACTTATGGGCCATAAAACGAGTTATGAACCCAATGCCATATTAAATTAACCTAATGGACCCCACACGAAAGAATTGGGTCGAATTTGTCTTTGGGCGGGGTAAGTAATAATTCCAATTGAAGAACTGGAAGCTTATTAAGAAACCCCAGGAAGCTTATAAATAAGACCTTAGGCGTCCTGTTTTATATCCAAGCAAAAGACATAATTTCGTTCTACAAAGAGAGAATTGAGAAAGTTGAAATTGTCACTTTGTGAGGTTCTAACAGACCTGAATTCGAGAAGTCAAATTTCCCGTTCGTGTATGAATATTGTAAGAGAATCCTTGTGATTTTGCAGCGTTTTGGTGATACGAATTTAGAGTATTGTCTTTATCAGAACAAGACAATTTGAATTTGGAACATCGACACACAAGTATGTTTATTCGTGATTTAATTGTTTGTGCATGGTCTGTTTACGTTCTAAGGGTGGAAATTTTTTTTTGTGTTGATTCCGCTGCATCTAGTCCTAGCTCGTTTTCTAACACTTAAGCTAGATGGTGGGTAAGTACCATAAATGAAGAAATAGACTCTTTGTCAAAGAATGAAAAACTTGGGTTCTTGAACCCTTGCCTAATGGATACAAGCCAATAGATTCGAAATGGGTTTGTAAGCTCAAAAAAGGAATCCAAGGTATTCAAGGACCTAGGTACAAGACAAGATTAGTGGTTAAGGGTTACACTCAAAGGGAGGTTAGATTACAATGAGGTATTCTCTCCCGTTGTCACATCCCCTCCCGGAGCCCCCTCTCTCATTTATCCTAAAAAATTGTGCAAGGGTTGGCAGACATTGTCATACTTGACAACAATCTGCAACCAACTAAACTAATTAACATAGCAACCTATGAACTAACAATGCATGTTCACTAAGACCAACATATAAGTTAAATGCTTAAACATTTCTAACGGGCATTTAACACCGACATACAAAGGAAACATAAATATTACTATCTGGGCTTGTGACTTCTAACTTATGCTAAATACATACACATGCTAACTATAAGGAGAACCTCATTTCACCAATAGCAGATATAGAGTAGACTCGACACGACGACCATTACCTACAAAGTGAGAAAACATTTTGAATGGATGAGTTAAGAAACTTAATGAGTGACTATTTTAATAAAACATATTTTTCTAAATACTTATGCTCAAAGATTTAGCTCTTGGAAACATGGAAGCAGTTAAATAATATTACATAAGCTTTAGCTTGTACATTTCTCTATAAACTATTTATAACATAGCGTAGGTGATGTCTCACCTCATAATTCTCAAACCATAGGCACAGTTCTAATCGTAACCTTCTCTCTTAGGCACAATATTTTGTACCTTCACTGATGTACAAGAAACATAGTTCTTATTGCCTTGTAAGGTAGTCTTAATTTCCTTCACATCAGTATGGAAAACATGTGTGCACAACTAAAGTAAAGAGAGTAACCATCAAGTATAGATTCATTTAAAACATACTCGAAATCTTAGCTTGAACACATATTTGGTTGGATTTCTGCTTTACTCAAATCATTTAATAGCTTAAAAACATGCTTGCTTTAAACACTTTAGAATCTAGTTTTCAAATCTCATGTTTATATGACATGCTTTGTAATAGCTTATAAAACACACTTTGTGAAACCCGCATTCTGAAATAAAAAGGTTTCAAGGAAGAAGACTGTGAAGAAGGAAGCTAAGTATAAGTATTACGCGTTCTAAGAAAAAAGAGTATTAAAATAACTAAAATAAGAGAATGACGCGTTGTGAGAAAGACTTGTGCGTTCTAGCTAAGCAACGTAAGTAAAGTTTGTATTTGTATTTTTTGTAAGGCAAGAAAAAAAGTTATGAGAATTAAGAGAACTTACTAATCATAATTATTTTAATAACCTTACTTTTTCATATTAATTATTTATACAAAACCAAACAATTAATATCATATTCTACCAAAAATTTAAATTCTTAAATTAAATATACACATCCCCATATATATATATATATATAACTAATTAATTCCAATTCCACCTGATCCAACTTTTCCTTTCATGATTCCAAATAAACCCAAATTCTCAAATGTTTAATTAACCAAATATTCTTCCATAAATCTCTTATTTTAAAATTTCATAAATTCATTGCATAAATTATCTTAACTCAACAATTCAATTTTAGCTCTAATCCTACACCAAAATAACTTAAGATAATTAATAAAAAGGGAATTTTTCAAAATAGCGAATTTTACAAAATATTTACAATCTATAGCAAAATTTTTAATTTATGACTGATAGTCATTGATTTGCTACAGTGACAGACTACCATTGATAGAATCCAAAATTTTGCTATAAGTTGTAAATATTTTAATTTATTTTTCTATTTTAAAAAAGGTAGTTGTAATTGATGGCTATTTTATGAATAATAATTAAAGATATATAAATATTTTTAAAAAATTGTACATATAGAAAAACTATCACCGATAGACTTGTATCGATGATAGACTCATATGGTTTATCAGTGATAGACTATTTACAACATGGTCTATGGATGATAGACTTCTATCATTGGTAGAATTTGACAAATTTTGATAGATTTGTAAAAAATTTAAAATATTGTTATATACTTAATTACTTTGAATCTAATTGTTAAATTTGCTTAATTACTTGTCTAATTGTTAAATTTGCAACTATCCCTTCTAAAAAGGTTCCCAATAAAAAAGTTCTTAAAATTTGGGATGCTACATTTCTTTTCCCAATAAATATATTCTAATATACAATTATCAATTTGGGATGCTACATTTCTTTTGCCATTAATTATATTTCAATGTCTATTTTTCACTTAGGAATTATATAACCAAAACTATACAAATAATAACATTCTCCCCCAAATTCCAAAATCTTTAATTAAATATAGGGACCGGTACATCTGTGTATGTGTATGTGTATATATATATAATTAATCAAACACATTACACCAAATAAATTCATTAACTTTCAATCTCAATTAACCGAAGACCATAGTAATCTAATCATAAATTATTCAAGATAATTAAGTAACAAAATTTTCTTAAATTTTTGGGGTGTTACAATCTTCTCTTGTTAAAAAACTTTGGTCCTCGAACTATTTCAGGTGTTGTGCTCCTACGTGATCTTGTTTCCATGTAGTCTCCTTGACTTGATAATTCTACCTTAAAATTTAAAGTGCAACTCCCATGTTGGGCAACACCTCACTTCTCCTACCAAAATACTACACTTCTTAAATAGTTTTCTTTCCTTCCGTTTACACTTGTTTTGGATGAAACCACTAAATCCAAGGAAAAGTTTTCTTCACTTGTCCCAGTAAAACTTAATTCTCATAACCCTTCAAAAATTACATTTGAAAACTACATTGCATTTTAAAACTAATTTCACCGCATTAGTAAGATATTCTCCACCATTTAACATTCTCTAGAACTCATTAGTTCTTTTTTTTTTTTTTTCCTTGATCAAGTCCAATCTCATGTCCAACCATTGGATTCCTTTAATGATATCAACTTAGGTAGTTATTCTAAAATAGTTTGTTATTTCATCACTCACACTTCAAACCAATATCTTATTCTTTATGATACTCTCAAAATAGTTTCTCGACCTCTAATCAAGACAACTATGCACTAAAGTTTTGTTTGTCGCTTCCTCAATATCTCAATCCTAAACACAATTTAATGTGCTTGATATATTTGAACTTAAGAATGTATTTAGTTCTCTTTAAAACCACCAGCATAATACATTCCTTATATTTCCAGTCACAAAAGAGTTCATATTATTTCCATTTTTTATCGGGCAAGGTCATGCATATAAACATAAACTTCTATCATAAAACATATATGGAGAGTGACGTAGAACTATATTAGCCATGGAGACAAAAACCGACGACTTACTGATGAAAAACAACATATGTGTAGTGGAATTACAGATCAATTTCACTCTAATTACATCTAAACTAATTTAGAAATTAACATGCTTTAACTATCCTAATTAAAAAGAAAAATGAAAACTTACCTTTGTAGCTTCTCGTTCCTCGTAATCTTTTCATGAACTCGAACTGGAGACCACCACTAGTGTTGATTTGCTATTCTTCAAACTTAGAACTGGATTATGTACTCGTTAAGTGAAGGAAACTGAGAGCACAAGATGGAAATTGGAAGGTGGAACTTAGGGTTGAGATTTCAGACGAGAGAAACATTTTTTTAAAAGATAATTTTGTAAGTCAAAATTAGATAAAATGAGTTTTTTTTTTCTAATATGAAAAGGTACCTATTTATAACCTAATTACATGAAAAAATGCATGTAATTAGTTCATAAAATCCAAAAACTTGACATTTCATTAACCATTAGTGAAACTTAGTGGGTTAGGTGTTTACATCTTACATAGCCACCTATCCCACTAAATTGTAGTTGGCGATATACACTGGTCAAGTGATGACTATAGCTCAGCTAATGCAATAAGAGTTATACGCTAAGCTTTTTATCAAGAACTTATCACATGCCCTAAACTACAAATAACACATTGACATGTGAATAGTAAAGATGTGATGAATTGGAAAGGTATAAACACACAATGTATTAAAGAATATAGGCCTTAGGGCACTGACAATACATTGTAATGAAATACAAAAATGAAGAATTTATAAATGAACATTACAAGTTAGGGGAAATGGAAAGTAAAATATTCTTCACTCAGATCTTAGGCTTCCACTTATTGACTGACCAAATAAGAAGAAATATTTTTATAGGCGGTGGAAAGACTATTCCTTTCCAACTCTTTATGGGGTTTGATCCATTCAAGCCCGATGTTGTGAATGGTGTAGAAGAAGGCTTTTTATAGGCAACTTTTAGTAGGAAACTTCTATCTCTCTAAACATGTCAGTGTCGAATGCAGTCTTTGGGAAATCACATCAACTCCAACTACCATTCTTGTGTTTTAGTGAATCTTCCTTGCATGTTGATATGGATCTCATCTAAAAACTTTACTTGCAAGACAAGGTCTTCTCGCAAAGCCTTTGCACGAGTTCCTCTACGATTCACTAGTTTCTTATTTTATTCATAATCTTGAGTTAAGACATTGAAAATAGAGTGAAACAGGCATAGAGACTTACGTAGAGTGTAATTTTGAGTATTTATGAATTTACAACATAAGCTATGCGTTTTGACACACTTACTACGCGTTTTGGTCTCATTATTCTATCTAAAAGGCTATAATAACTTGTATTTCTACAAGTTATCATACTCTCAAATTTAGAATAATACTTGTCCTCAAGGATCACTTCGTATCATGCTTGCCCTCTCTTCAAACACTCATCTTCCTCCTTACATTTCTAAACTTCTCAAAACGCGAGTAATTTTTATTTGTTATTTAGAGTCTACTCTCATCACATACTTCTCAATATGAAAAGATTTCTAAGTTCAAAATGCGGCAAACTTAATACTCAAAATATCCTTGTTCATTCTCCATAAAAATCTCATTTTCAAATTGTAGAAATGGATAAAATTTCTGAAGAATTTTGAATCCTTTTATTTGCCAAAGAATGCTTTTTATTTACTTATTTACTTGGTCCTTGGCCTTGAGTGGAAAATCATAAGCACTCTATCAATTTGTTCCTCTCCTCAACTATAACTCTTATTACTCAACTCTCAAACTTTTTACTTTTGAAGCTTTACTTCTTATTTTTGGCGAGAGAAGATAATACTGGAGTTGTTATTTCAATTGAATAAAAGAATGATTTTTTTTTAAAAAAAAATTTACGCTTTTGGTTTTGCTTTAACTTTTGTTAAAACACCTTATTTTAAAACGCCTCACAGAGTTTCTAAAAAGTTTCAAAAGCTTTAGCTCGGACTTCGCACACCCCAAATTTAGAGTGTAGTAATGTCCTCATGGCTAAAAATGAATGATAATATTATTCACAGAAAAATCTTACAAAAGAAGTTTGAGGTAAAACTTGCCCGCTTAACAAGTTGTAGAAATGTTTCCTAAGTAAATTTCCTTAACAAGTTAAACACCTAGATAACAAATGAAACTTTATTTGACATGGTTAATTTCATTGAAGTTATTATTGAAACGCAAAGAAAAATTAAAGTGTCAAGCTTGCGACAAGAAGGATTAAACGCATAAGAATTGCATAAAAGATTGTACTTGTATATAAAATGACAAATGAATTAGAAATACAAATTAAATAAGTAATAATTAAAAGGGATAGTTGCAAATTTAGCAATTAAATTCAAAATAATTAAGTATATAACAACATTTTAAAAAAAATTGCAAATATAGCAAAATTTGTCAAATTCTATCAATGATAAAGTCTATCACTGATAGACCATGTTGTAAAATTTGGTCTATCACCGATAGATCATACGAGTCTATCAATGATACAAGTCTATCAGCGATAGTTTTGTTATATTTGCAATTTTTTTTAAATGTTGCTATATCCTTAATTATTATTCCTCAAATGGTCATCCATTATAATTACCTTAATTAAAATTACAAAAAAAGAAATATAAAATACAGAACATCCCCACTTTTAAGGTTGTTGCTACGGTGGTGGTGAAGAAGGTTGACGAAGTAAACCCCAAACCCTATTGGACTTAAACTTTTACAAGAATTAAAAATGATTAATTTTAATTGAAGTTAAGACAAGCAAGTAGGCTTGAGAAATGTCATGATAAATGTGTTATGATGGATAAAAGAAAGGAAGGTTAAATGCTTATGCTTCAAAATCTAAAGTGAAGAAGAGAAAATTTGGCTTTAGGTTAGGCAAAATAACCTCTTTACAGGTTACCTAGGAGTTTAGGACAAGTATAGGCGGATCTTTGAGTTGTTAGGTTATTTGGGTGAGGATGTGTGCTAGGCGGCAAGTTGGTTGATTGTTGTATGTAGCCGAGAAGGATGAAGAAAACCTCTAAAATGTGCTTGGCGGTTGGGCTAGGCGAGAAGAAGGCCATTAGGGTGTCTATGGAGGTTAGTTAGGTGTTAGGACTTGGCGAAGAGGACACACGAGAAGAAAATTGAGGTTAGCTTAGGCGTTTCGAACTTGCCTTTCGACATTAGGCATTTTGATTAAGCGAGGTGATGGAGAGGTAGACTCGGTTAAGTGGATTCAAGGTGTCCTTGCTTAACTTAAATTTCGGCCAATGGAGGTGTCAATAAAGTTTCATGTAGGCTTCAATATAAATAGGTCACTTCAGATGAGCATTTCTTCCAAACTACTCGTGTGTGTTAGCTAAGATTAATCTCAAAAGATTCTAAATTGAGTCTACTTTATATATTGGAGTTGTCAGTTTAATCTGAATAAGAGAGGGTTGAGTTTGTATTAAAGAAAGTTAGGAAGGTCAAATTTCAGGTGATTCTGAGTAAGATTAACTTCAAGAGGGTTATAGAACTTGTTTCATGGAGTTTTCCTTTCACAAATTTGAGATAAGAAAGTTAAGACTATTTAGAGAAACTTTATAGAAAAAAGTATTTTCATTTGAGTTTTTTATTTTAAGTTATTAAGCTCTAACATTGAAGTAGTGTTTTAGTTGAAAATGAATTTCTGGACCGTGGAGGTTAGTGTCCAAACCTAAGGGGTTAGTGTGGCATGTTGGCATGCTCTTTGGATTGGTGTTGGATGGACAAACACGCAAGGATGCTTGCATCAAGGCAAGCTTGCGCACAACAAGCTCATACATATGAACAAAGGTCATGCGAGATGGCCAAACGTGATGCGTGAGGCATGCACGAGAAGCACAACCACTTTACCATAATCATACTTTGTTTAAAATAAAATATTATTTACCCCGCATAAATTCGCCGTGGGCTGTGACTATAACTACATTTCACGTTGATTATTTTGTAAATTTGGGGCAGAAGGAAGTAAATTTAACTACTTAACTAAATTGATATTTTAAAAACTTCGAGGGCTACTTTTGTAATTTAGCCGAGAATGCCACGAGGCGGTTTGATCTTCAAGCTACGGTGATCGGTGGCGGTTGATGTCACCGCACCGGCGGTGCTCCGACAGACACGTATATATACCAAACTCACAGTTTCCGCCATTATTGCAAGTCTGCAACACACAACAAAGCCTTTCGTCTTCTCCAAGCTTCTCAACTTCTCTTTATACACAGGAATAAACCTTCAGCTTCAACACTAGGCAAAGGCTCAAAGCCTTCCTTTCTCTCCAAGTAAACCTTCTGCTCTTACTTTCATATTTCATCTAACTTCCCTTTAGTGATTCCCCAATCTACATCTGAATTTTCCAGCTCTCTTTTGGTTCTCTCTTATTTCGACATGAGTAGAAACGACTGTTTCACGACGCAGCTGATTGATGCTAATGGCGACTTCAATGCCGCTGGCCTTGAAGATTTCATCCGGAAGATTAAGTTGGCTGAGTGTGGGCTTTCCTATGCGGTGGTCTCTATCATGGGGCCTCAGAGTAGTGGTATGTTTGTGGAGATTGCACTCTTTCAAACTATTCTATCGTTGCATTTTGATCTATTTATATCTATCTGTATTCTTTTTTATAGAAAAAGTTGTAATTTATCATTTTCATTTTACATTGTTTTACTAGCTAGCTTGCTTGCAAAATTTTGGTCCTAATATTGCAATTTGGTGTGGTGTTGGTCTTTGTTGGAATATAGAAATGGCAATGTTTAAGAAATGAGAATAACGTTACATCAGATTTCACATTGAAGGTCCTTTGTTAAATGCTAAAGGCGAGATAATCCTTTGGTCCAACGGGATCTCCTCCCTCATGTGGAGGCTTTTGATTGAAAGAAACTCTAGAATCTTTAGTGATCAAGAAATTAATAGTGATTAATTTTCCTTTTTTATTCTTTTCATATTATTAATATGTTAGTTACTTTTTTGGTTACGCAAAATATTAGTTAGCATGAAAAAGAACGGGAAAAAATGTCACTAATGCTATCTTGAGATGAAGATGGCTTAAAATCACAATGTTGTGCGTATTATTTTATTATTTGTCTCTTTTTGTTTTTAGGCGTTGAGGAAGTCAGTACATGTTTCAGAGTGATTTTAAATTCGTTTAAAATCACTTTAAAACACGCTTTTACTTGCTCAAAGTTAATTTTAATACCATGAAAAATGCATTTAAAAGTGTAAAAGTAAACATTGAGTTGATTTGGAGAGATTAAAAGTGTTCTAGAGTGATTTTAAACACGACAAAATTGTTTAACTGTTTCAAAATTGCTTCCAGACATCCCATAGTGTTGTTGTCTAGTCAATTGGGAATGCCCAAGAGCTCTTTTTCTGTCTCTGTGTCTCTACCATTGTCTTTTCATGGGAATGAAGGTCCCTAGATTACATATTCTGTAACCTTAAATTCTCTCCTCATTTTGTGCATCCAATGTGCCCAACTTGCTGCACTAATACTTTGTTCTCCTCCTCCCTCTTGTATGGTCAGGGAAGAGCACATTACTGAATCATCTTTTCCACACAAATTTTAGAGAGATGGATGCGTACAAGGGAAGGTTCTTTCCTCTACCCTGTGTTTTCTCTTGACACATACCCACAGGAACCAATTCCGAATCATATAGTTGGGCTATGAAGGCATATAGAATTTATACCGATTTCTAATTGTTATTATATAGTTAAGTCCCTTTGCACATATGAGACTAAGCTACTAAAATGTAATTAGGGTTCAAACTACCAAGGGCATTTGGGTGGCGAAGTGTGTTGCCACTGAGCCCTGCACAATTGCCATGGACTTGGAGGGCACTGATGGAAGAGAAAGAGGAGAGGTAAAAGTGTGGTTTTTGGCTTTCTATTATTATATTTTTTACTCCTATTTCAACTTGTAAATTCCTACAAGGGTTTGTACATGCAATATGCATTGCCGTGAATGGTTTAATTTGAAATGAAAGAACCAGTGAACATTTGAAGAAGTGTTATTATTGTTTTGTTAAGATTTTATTCAATCATGATATAATATTTGTGTATACTCAATTCTTTCTACTTTCAGGATGATACTACTTTTGAAAAACAGAGTGCGTTGTTTGCTTTGGCAGTCTCTGATATTGTTTTGATAAATATGTAAGTTTTGGCATTAAGGACGGTTTGCTTCTTTGAATACTAATATTGTTATCACAATCTTGTCTATTATTACTATCTTTTTCATTAATGCATTTTGTTTATAAACAAAAGAATGAGACATCAAAGAAAAAAGGAAAAACGACTTCAAGGATGGCCATTCCTTTATGAAAATAAAAAGTAAAAATTAAAAAGCATGTTTAACTACCAAGTAGAGCCTGAGGCACGACAAATTAGCTCCATATTAGAAGATTCTAGTAAGAAGCATGACACAGATATGGGACAAGACATAGACAGAGACACGTTGGGATACGCTGTTTTACATAAAATATACATGTGTATAATGATATATTAATTATTCTTTATAGATAAAACATGTAAATTTAGCATAAAAACAAAATATGCTTCACTAAAAACTTGCAAAGTTTAGTCAATTAATGAGATTTGAAATCTTAAAAGATATAAAAAGATTTAGTTGCCTGTTACTAGGGCATGAAGATGTCATTCTAATACTTTAGGATTGATGAATCTTTAAGGATTTAATCTATATGAGAATCTCAATTTTGTCCCCCTGATTTTTAGTTAAATATTTTTCAGAGTCTATCTAAGCCATACCGTTGTGTCAGAGCCGTGTTGGAAATTAGAAAAAATCTCTTTTGGAGACATTTTTTAGCATGTCCAAAGTTTGTCTGAACGTATTTGTGTTCAACACAGATGCTTTGCCAAAAACAAGGTGTATGTTGATTGTTTGATGAGCATTTGAAGGAGAAAAATAGGATCCTAACATATCTTTTAACAATAGAAAATTACATGGCTTCTTCAATAGCTGCTTGTGAGTCATAAGTGGGTTATCATGTTATAGCATAGGCAGGTAGCTTACTCTTTCCAATTAACCACAAGGTAGCATTTTTCTGGATGATGGACTAGAGTCAATGAGTCATTAACCATTAGGTTACTCTGTTCTGTGGCAGAGGTTACAAACAAAAAACTATAGATATCTTTCTATTATTTAGTTGGATGTATGAATATGCCAATTATCCCAGCTACCAAATTTTCTTTTTGAGTTTTATTTCCTGATTACATGGAGATGAATGATTTTGACGCCCAAAGTGGTTTTTCATATTTCCTGTAAACCATGTACAGATGGTGCCATGATATTGGTCGAGAGCATGCAGCAAACAGGCCTCTTCTGAAGACAGTCTTTGAGGTAATATCTCTACAGGTTTATTTTTGTTTGACGTAAAGCTTCTGCAAATAACAATTTGTTGCATTCACTGCTAATTGTAGGTCATGATGCGGTTGTTCAGCCCTCGTAAAACAACTCTACTGTTTGTCATACGTGACAAGACCAAGGTTGGTTGTTGACTTAACAAGACAAATGTTTTGTATTTCAAAATCTCACAGTTCAGCGTTGTTGAATGTTCTTCCTGATAAGTACTTGGATATCCATGCAGACCCCATTTCGAAATTTGGAATCTATTTTAAGGGAAGATATTCAGAAGGTATTCGTTTCTTTGGTGCTTTGGTGCAGTGTAAAAACTTCAAGCATTAATTCTGTCTCTGGAGAATTAAAATAAACATGTTTTGGAGATTAGTCCACTCTTTCAAAATGTTGGTGAAGAATTCACGATGCTGAAGAAAGATGAAAATTGTTAAGCAACTGGTAGTTTTTTGCTGAAAATGTTCTGGAAATGGTCTCATAATAGTTAATGCATACATAATTGCCAAGTCTGTTCATTGTTGTGTATAAACAGCTAGAGCAAGAAAACTTATTTGCTTACATTCAATATGTCAACCAAATGGTTCTGTTCAGAAAATTAAAGTGTTTCAACTTTTGGGGCTGAGCATCGTGAAATTATTTGAAGTCTCTATTTTAAAGTGGTGGAGGTGTTTCTATCTGTATGATGATGTACCCTTCTGGTAAAGCTATTTAAGGGCATTCACTTCAAGCATCCTATTTTCAATTATTTTCTTTCCTCTTCTGGGGCAGATATGGAAAGCTGTTCATAAACCAGATTCTCTCAAGAATACTCCCCTCAGTGAATTTTTTAATGTAAGTTTATTCTTATGGTTGCCATTGTATATCTTTATTTCAACGTTTATTTGGAGGCATTTGCCTTATCATGTATGCCTAATTTAAATATTTTAACTTGAAGGTGGAAATCTTTGCTTTGTCAAGCTACGAAGAGAAAGAAAGGAAGTTTAAAGAAGAGGTAGCACTTTTACAAGCTACCGTGGCTGGCTGTGCACTAATTTAAGGACTTTTCCAGCATCTAGTATATATATTTTTAATTAGAAATAACATGTGGGTGTTTTGCACTGCGTGGCAACTTCTAAGGATTTCCTTCCCTATATGTTAATCAGTAATTCAGAATCTGTGCTACTGATATCTGTTTCCACTTTCCAGTGCTGTAACCATTTTTTTCTGATATCTACTGTTAAATTCAGCTGCTCGTGTTATATGATCTGTCTTATGTAGGTTGCTCAACTGAGGCAATGGTTTTTTCGCTCTATTTCTCCTGGAGGATTAGCAGGTGATCGACGAGGTGTTATCCCTGCTTCAGGATTTTCTTTCAGTGCGCAGCAAATATGGAAAGTAATAAAGGAAAACAAGGACCTGAACCTCCCTGCCCACAAGGTTTGTTTATATTTTTTTTTTCTTTGTACTCTCTTCCTCATGATGAGATAATTCATTTGTAGAGTGCATGATTGATATATAAAGAGTTGTTTATATTTATTGTACTTGTCTCCTTTCATGTTTCCCATTGTTTTTGCCATGAGAACATGACATAGTAGATGCCAAAACTTGACTTGAACTGTGCTGAAATCGTTCCTCTTAGATAAAAATTTGATTCAAATTGAGAAAAAATATGCAAGTTAAAGTTAAAGGTCCTCAAAACATATCCACCGAAGTCGATGAAGATTAAGAACAATGTATCAAAGGTGATAAATGTCTTCCTTCATGTGTTTCAGACTCACATTTTTTTGTTTGTAAATAAAAGGTAATTTGATAGGTGGGAACTAAGTGAAATGATTTAATCTTTGCTCAATCATATTATAGTTTGAAGGGGATGATTCAGGCTTCCTGCTGATAACAAGATCAAGACTTGATAGATCAGGCTCTAGTATCTTTAAGATGACGAGGAATGAGATTCTAACAATCAATAGAAAAGAACAAAAGAAACTGGATGGGCTTCCATCATGTCAATTTCTATGTTATCATAACTCCGTGTTGCATTTTATTTCTCCCAGGGAAAATTCATTTCCAGCTTCTGATATGAGATTAAATAATATTATCAGGTAATGGTTGCCAGTGTGCGGTGTGAAGAGATCGCCAATGAGAAGTTTAGTCGCTTAACCACTGATGAGGTCTGTGATATTTTTGATCCCCTTCTTTGTGTCCTTTTACGTTGGAATTTTTCTAGATTGGCTTTGACAACTTGAATTGGCTTTTACGCAGAGGTGGCTGACATTAGAAGCAGAAGTAAAAAAGGGTCCTGTGCAGGGCTTTGGGAAAAAGCTGAGCTCGATCTTAGAATTCTATTTCAATGAGTATGTTTTCTCCGGATTTAGGATCATTTATCACTTAATTAAAGCACTTGGCTGGAATGTTTTCTTGACCTATTCTATTAAGGAATATAAGTTAAATTTTAGATCTACTCACTTCAGAATCTGGTACTTCCTATCCATATCATATCCACGGCTGCTGAAAATGCTGAGAAGAAACAATAGTAGTAGTATAGTGCAGTGTTTTTCTTCATTGGGAATTAAAAATAGACAGCCGATAATACACGATAATCTTGTTTGTGTTCACTTAGGTTCTTAAGAGGAGGATCTGTGTAGAGTTTCTTGAGTGGTGCAAGTTTGTTTTTTAAATAGTCTTTTGTTCAATAATATAGCCATATTGCAACATTCATTCGATCTATTGGGACAAAGAACACTGTTCTAAGTTTGATGTTTTGCTATTACTGTGCATTTCCTCATCTCGCTTATGGTTTTTCCCAAATCTGAAAATTTATGCATGAACATGTGTGGGTTAATTTTGTTAACTTTTTTTTCTTTCTTTCCCATAGATACGATACTGAGGCAGAATTTTTTGATGAAGAAGTGAAAAATGCTAAACGAAACCAAATGGTGTCAAGAGTATTGGAGGTTAGTCTGGATAATTTTCTTTTATTGCAAAGGTTAACCTCAGCCTTCTATTCCCAGCGGTGAAATGAGAGAAAGGTTTATAGTTAATTGCATTTTAGATATTCACTGTGTACATATTATTTCTGATTACTTCCTTCAAAACTGACCTAGAGCAGCTCTTTATATTGTCATTGTGTAGTTCTGTATAATGTATTGCAAAATTTTAAGATAATCTATTTGAACCTTTTGAGTCTTATTTTTCATGCTTGGGACATTAACTTTACTCTTCAACATCTTGTCAGTCATTATCTACTTGAAAAGTTTGCCAATTATTGAAGTAGGTGTCAGAAAAACCACAAAGTTGACATAATTAGAATAGAGTCCTTCAAAAGATTGATCTAGTGATATGTCCCTTGCAGTTTGTTTATGTTTCCTTAATTTAGTAAAGGTTTGAATTTATTATCTCGAACATAGTTTGGAACTGTGATGAGAATTGCTTTCTTCACATAGAAAGACTCTCGTTTGTCTTTTCTTTCAGTTTGAAGGATTATTATCTGATTCCTGCTGAAATGCAATTTGCAGTTTGTGTATCCTTCCTATGTTGTCATGTTGGGGCATCTGCGATCTAAAGCCTCTGAGGATTTCAAAAAAAGATTTGAACGGTCTTTGAATGATGGAGAAGGATTTGCATCAACTGTTCGCAAGTGCACCAAAATTTGCATGCTTGAGTTTGACCAAGGATCTGCAGGTGAAATAGCATATTAATTTATTCTTTTACAAATTGCCATACTTTTTAAAAGTATGCCTGTGATGGTTGGTTTGATTGAGAGTTTCGGGAGATTGAAGTCAAAGTAATTGTGTACTATGAGTAGAATTTATAATCTCATATGCTTGTTTCCATTAGTTAACCAATCTCTTGCTCGTAGATGCTGCTGTGCAGCAAGCGAATTGGGACCCTTCAAAATTCCGGGAGAAACTATGCCAGGATATTGACAGACATGCATTATCTATTCAAAATGAAAAGCTTTCAGGAATGATAGCCAGCTACGAGGTAAGTTCTGACTTGATAGAATTTGCATGTTTTCTCTTCCCCCTTCCACTGCCTTCTATACATTTTGCTATGTTAAATAAATATATGCATTCTAATTGATAGAAACGGCTTACTGAAGCACTGAGTCAACCCGTAAGATCTCTACTTGAAGCTAGCGGGAAGGACGCCTGGGCTTCAATAAGAAAGATTCTTCAACATGAGACTGAGATTACCGTATCAAAGTTTTCAGCTGATATTGCTGGCTTTGAGTTGGATAAAGACAAAGTTGACAACATGGTCCAAAATCTAAGGAACCATAGTAGAAATGTGGTGGAAAACAGAGCAAGAGAAGAAGCAAACAACGTCCTAATGCACATGAAAGATAGGTAGAAAGTGGCATATTTGATTTGGCCCTTATATCTCTCTTTGTATTAGTTACTCATTTCCCTGGTTTCTTTCTTCAGGTTTTCAACCATCTTTTATCATGACAACGATTCATTGCCTAGGACCTGGACTGGGGAGGAAGATATTAAAACAATTACTAAAGACGCCCGTGCAGCAGTGAGTTAATAGGATCTCAATGATTAATCATAACTCCATTTTACTCTGCCTGTTAAACCTTAAAAAAACAAACTGTTACTGTTTTGCAGTCCTTGAAAATTTTATCCGTTTTGGCTGCTATACGTTTAGACGAGAAACCAGATACGATTGAAAATATTCTCACATCATCTTTGATGAACGAAGGTGTTGCAACTTGTGGATCTTCTTCTGATCCTCTTGCCTCAAGTACATGGGAGAAGGTATGTAGGAATGAGCGTTGTTGTCTTGCTTGCCCAATACTAGCACTATGAAACTATCTACTCACTAAAAAATGCTCATGAATTAGGTTTTGGAAAAGGATACTCTGATTACACCTGTGCAATGCAAGTCCTTGTGGAGGCAGTTCAAAGCAGAGACCGAATATATGGTTACACAAGCTATAACTGCACAGGTCAAATTTTTCATGCAGTTTTCTGCGATTGCTATACCTATAAGTTGATTTTAATGTGCTTACTTTTTTTCCCCATGTGTTGGTGTGGTATTCAATACATATCAAATAACTTAATCTTCTCACTAGTCCAAATCTTTATTTGTTATGAAAAACATCTCGAAGGCAAGGTCTAATTCTTAATGATTTCAAGAAGTATGAGGATGATTTCTTGTGTAAAAGATCTCGTTGCAATAAAGAATTGCATTTTGAAGTTTCTTTAAGAATTTGCATTACGAGAAATTGTGACTTCAACAATTTCCTAATCTCAACTATCCGTTTTTTCTTTCATATAGAAACAAAAAAGCTTACTTTTTTATTTTATTCTATTTTATTTCATTCTTCTTCTTCTTGTATCTATAAGCTTAAATTAGACTTTTTTTTGCTTGTTATTAAATCTTACACGGCTGCTATTTTCAGGAGGCTTATAAGAGGAGAAACAACTGGCTGCCTCCTCCATGGGCAATTCTGGCAATGTTTATTCTCGGCTTCAATGAAATTATGCTTCTATTAAGGTATGAGCAGGATTCTATAATCCTGCATAGAAATTTGTGTTATTTTAATTTCTCATTTCCCAGTCTACAAATCGTGCTTATTTTTCCTTTTCGTCTTTAATAATATTAATTGCAACAGGAATCCACACTATCTCGTCATTATATTTGTGCTATATCTACTCTCGAAGGCTCTATGGATTCAAACGGACATAGGGAGAGCATTCCAAAGTGGGCCAGTAAGTTTTTATCATCTTACAACATAGTAGGCACAAGTAAGGATTAAAATATCCTTCCAATGTCAATATATCTATCAATAATATCTCTAAATTGGATAAATAATATCTCTAAATTGGAGAGTACGACATCATAGAACATTAAAAAGATCAACTAATCTCAAGAGCAAGACATACAACAATAACAAGATCTATAACTTAATTTGGAGTTTTACAGCGTAGGCACAAGCAAGGATTAAAATATTTTAAGCTAACCCAACCCAACCCTTATAATATGGGTCGGGTAGTCCGGGTTATTCAGGTTCAATATTCTTACATCCCTAAAAGCTTCAATGAAAAATTATACTACCAAGACATTGATTAGAAAAAGAGAAATAGAGGCCATCTCTCGATCATGGAGGAGAGATACTGCATCCAGCATGCCATCCCCTCTCTAAGTGTTGTGCTTCAAACATTAATGGCAAATGAAGGTTCATTTGTTACCTTCGTTGATCCTTTCGAGTTGCCGTTGTTACCTTCGTTTGCCATGGAGAAAAACGAATCTTGAGACGGATTTGAAGGGATTGAAACTAAATTTTAATGGGAAACGTGGGTGAAAATTTCTCTGAAATACCATTTTATAATATATAAGGTAAAAAAACTGCTCAAATTATTGATAATTTGGGAGAGAAGCCCAACATAAATACACAACGAAGATATAACATAAATACTGAATCAATAGTTACACGTGTAACCAATCACAGCAAACTAAGAGTATTTGTTATACCTAATACTTTTATATATTTCTTTTTCTTACTCTGGAAAATAGTATGAGTTATTGTTTATTGTTTGCTGTTGATATTTGTTGTGAAATTATATGGTCTAACCTTTTTACAATAATGAACGATTTTCATAAGCATCATCTCTTAAGTATGAACATGCTTTCGGACTTGGTTTGAAATTGTGGCGAAAAGTGGTGCTTTTACCGGTTTGTGGTTATGATTTTTCTAATTTTTGCTTCTGCTTCGTACATTTTTGGGCAGTTTGTAGGACTTCTTTCCATTTTATCTCAGTTGCTTCCATCTGTTATGAACCTTCTTAAAAGACTTACTGAAGAAGCTCATGTATATACAAATCCTGAACCAACAATGCCTGCAAACTCTCATAGTTTCAGGAGTCAGACACTTCAATCAAATCCTGATACTAATACAATTCTGGACCCATCAGCTGCAACCAATGTCGAGTCGGCGGAATCATCGAATGTTGACTCATGCTTTGACGACTAAATAGAATACTTGAGCCCAAATGTGGTGCACCAGCAGACCAAAGCCTCCAAGAAGCTGATTGGTTCTAATGATTGTTCATCTGTCATATTTGAGTTTCACAGTGCAATCGTCATGGGCCGGATGTAAGTATTGATGTATATGGGTATAAGAACGGTTTTGGAATGGAAAGTGTTGTAAAGCTGGAACTGGTGAACGTTATAAAACAGCATGATCTTAGAACATGCAATGTAATACGCATATTATGTCCTGTACAAATTATCTATGTATACACAAATGACTCAGGGTATGGATCTCATAATTGGTGTACATATACGATGTTTTAAGCCAGATCTATCCACATGTCTACTAGGTATGTTGTTCGTATACATCTACTTTAGAATTTAACTACGAAATTATCAACTTTAATGATATATTGGTATGTGGTTCTAGAAAGGGGCCTAGTGAATTTTGCAAAATATTTGGCACATTGAAAAGCCCAATTTTATAGTTTGACCAATGTGTATCACAACCCTATCAATTGTAAATGACACTACACTTCAGGACTCATCAGCAATACAGTAAGAAGATGACACTAAATATAGAAAAGGAGTTCATTACCAGAACATAATATCTCAATAATATGTTTAGATATATATATTTATATACGAGTTTCTTAAAAAGTATTACACTATCATTAGGAAAGATGATCCAAATCTTTCCAACTTGAACAAAAGAAAACATTACCTGACTGCTGGAGCTATGCTCAGGTCGGCATATAGGAAAGTAAGTAGTATATGAGTAGGAAATCAAGATAGCAAATGGGCGAAGAAGCAGGTGAAAGCCAATTTGACAAAATAGGGTAGAAAAAAGAAAGAAAAAATGGCAAAACTAACTAAATCTCCATGGAAATGGGATTTTAGGAACATAATAATAGTATGATAATATCACCACATTGATTCCTCCATGGCTTGGTCCACAACCATATCCATCTCAAACATGGTCCTAGATTGTGAGCCCATGAGCCTTGATGAGGGTGACCCACTATTACTTGGGCTTGTTGGGCTTAGCCCATAGTTTGAAAATGACGCTGTCTGACGCACCCTGAGGTGCACCACCTCGGCTTGAGCTAAAGCCAGTTGAGTTTGGAGGGCGTCTATTTGATGCTGTAGAGACGATATTGCTCCAACACACCCATACACCGGGTCGCGCACTCGAGCATTTGCTTCGTACACCAAACTGCTCACTGCATCTCCTCGTTGATGAATTGGCAGCTCCTGCAATGTTAACACCAACGTCAATTTTTTTTCTCAAACAAAAATCTATATATAAAGAAGAAAAAGGTAAACATTGCAAAGGTAAACAAGGAAACTAAAATTTAGAACAAAAACTGAGTGGTTAACATCGTAATAATAACATATTCTACTTCAATGGGGATTCTAAAAAAGTTAAAATGTTAGTGGACTATTATTGTTATTTAGTTAATAAAAGATGGTACGGTAGTTTCTAATTTGGTTTCTATTTGTTGGTTGTCACTCCACAAACAAGCAAAAGGGGAGGGTGGCTACCCACAGTTAACCCTTAAAGTCTACATAATAACATTTTTTTCTCTTCTTTTTTTTGTCTTAATTAAATATATGTTTTTTAATTTTAATAACATGACATTTATTAATTAAAATAAATAATAACTTCACGTGATGTACAAGCCAAATGGGGAGAAAAGGTTCAAAGCTAAAACCTAAAACCTAAAAGGGCATGTGATTTTAGATAACTTAATTAAAATTTTAGATTTGAAAATTAATTAATTAATCTATCAATTTTATCCTTTACTCACTTAACTTGACCTTAAATTTATTAATTAACTATATTTTCTTCTTAATAGCTTTTATCCAATCATTTATTCATTTTATAATTCTTTTGAATTATCATTTACAAATATAGTAAAATGTCATTGTTTATTAGTTATAAGTATTGATAGATCTTAGTAGACTTCTATCATTTATCTTTTATAGATATAGTCGTCCTATCAGAGTTTATTGTTGTCTATCATTGATAATAGATAGTCACATTTTCTTATATTATTTGTAAATATTTTGACCAGTCTTACTCTGGAATATAACACACAAAACCCATTTGAGATGTTAACAAGTTTTTTTAAAAAAGGTTTATAATGTAAAACAATATGATATTATAAGTATAGTTCTTGTTTTAATTATGTATAAAGTACAAATTTGCCATCAATTAGGTGTTTAGAGTATTGTTTTTGTATTCTTTCTTAAAGGGTTTAAAGTAATATTTAAAGTTATAGGGTATGATTTGTAATTACGTTGTACAATAGGGTACTTTTGTAATTTCGTAATTTTGTTGTTTGGTTTATGTACATGATGAATTTGACTTGAGAACTCTCTTTTTTCAAGGAGTTGTTTGAATTCTTTTTTATTTCTGTTTCCTTTAAACAAAAGAGAAAAGAAAAGAAAAGAAAATTTGATGCTTTTCTTAAATGAAAAGACACACCTTTTTGTATTTTCCACAATATTATTTTATTAATTATTAACGGTCGCAATGAAAGGTTAAAACCGTTAAAGTTGATAGCAATAAGACACCATTTTCTTTCTTTTGAAATTATTAATTAAAAAAACAATTCATTTATTTGCTTTTTTAAAAATGTAATTTAGTCCGTACAAATTAAGACAGAAAATTTGAATTCGAGAACTCTTATCCTAAAGTATGTGCATATCACGTATGTCAATTGAACTGAATTCTTGTTGGCTAAAAGAAGTAGGAGAATTGTTATGGATAACAAAAATATTAAAATTATTTACGAGATATTACAAAAGTCTTGAATGAACTATAGAAAATTTGATGAATTTTATTTCAATATTTTACCACTTTTAAAATTCTTCAATAAAATAATTAAATTATATACTTAGTAGGAACATGGGTTTCTTTGTATTTATTTGAAACTTTTTAAATTTTCCATCTTTCACATTTTGAATTATATTATTAGTTTTATTTATTTTGGTGATAGTTTCATTTGTGTGTATGGGTATTAGCATGTGATGGTAACTTAACCAATATTTGTCAACATTTTCGAATATGACTAATTCCTTTCAAGCTTAACCAACTTCTTAGAGTTTAATATCATAATTTTTTTAAAAAAACTTCTATTTTCTTACGTCAAAACAAAAAGTTAATATAGACTTCACTCAATAGTATCGATATCACCTTCCTCCTTAGGAGTAAAAGATTTAATCTTCAATCTTTACTTAAAAATGAAAGATAAAAATAGTAAAATAATTTAGTTGTAAGAGTAAATAAATAAATATATATACACATTCACTTTTGATAATTAACCTTTTGACATCTTGTCTAAAAACGGCAGCCAAAACAGTGATGAAATTTGAAATAGTTTTGGTCAAAGATTGTAGCAAATTTTTCCTAACCCACTTTCATACCACTGCCCAACAAAAACCCAAAGAAAAAAGAGAGAGAGAGAGCCAAAATTAAAAACAAAAACCTATATAATTTGATTTTCTTTTCTAATTTGACATTATACAAGTCCAGTTAACACTATATAACTCAAGATTAATTAGAAAAAGTCTTTTAAATCTTCATACTTTTGGCACTTTATTTTTAGTAAAACTGTTGAAAAAATAGTAAAATTAATACACAATATATGTTCATATCTAAAGTTAGTTTATAATAAGTAATTTCTTTGACATCAAACAAAGGAAGAACGTAAGTTTGTTAGATTACAATTAGACAGGAGGATATTAGATAATAAAGATAGTGATTAAGATAGGTTAATTACTTTTAGTTATTAGGAAAGAGGGAGAGAGAGACCTGAAGCATTTTGTTAACATTGCTAGCGCCGAAAACCTTATGAACGTTGGCGAACTTATGAGGTTGGTCGGCGGGAAAGTATGGAGCAAACACACATTCTTCCCCACACCGTCTTCTGAGAAGCTTGCATGCTGCGCATGGGGCTGCTCCTCCCCCTTGTTTCCTCCCATTTTCGGTCTTCATATCGTCCGCCTCTAGTCTTATGACACACGTATCCCCCCCCTCCTCCTTTGTTATTCTCTGCCACTCTCCTCTGCCTCTTGGAGTTTGGACACTGACCCCTCTCACTCATCTCCCTCTCTATTTATATAAACTAATAACCAACCACTCCCCAAAGACCTACATCAGAAAAGAAAAAGAAGAACATGATCTTTTCAACGGACCCCACCTCTCTTTTTTCAGAAAAGAAAAACATTAAAAGGAAGATATATAGTTTGTTTTAATTTGTAAGAGTACATAAAAAACGAATTTAGAGGTATTTTGTTTTTTGGAAGTGAAATAGTGGATTAATGTGAAAAGAGAGGAAAGAAAAGAAGTTGGCGTGAGGGATCCTATTTAAGTGATTAGATTAGATTAGATTAGATTGAATTACTTTATAAGCTAAGGCACCCACACCCACACACACATTCATTTTGTTTGTTTTTTTTCTTTCTTTTTCTTTCTACATTAACATTATGATGTATTTGCATGCGGTGTGAATTACTTTACTTTACTTACTTTACTTTTTAATTTCTATTATTATTATTATCATTATTTCACATTATATCTTATTTATATAATTATACCAAATAGTAATGAAATAACCCATCGTTTTGTGACCATATTTTGATAAATAGGTAATCCCTCCAATGAGTGTGAGTGTGACACTTGACATCAAAACATCTTTCTTCTTCTTTTTTTTTAATTAAAAATATTACATGAGGTTCCAGCCTCCAATACTTATGTTTAATATTCCATAATTAAAAAAAAATCATATTTATTAACTTTACGCTCCAAAAAATACGTAAAACACTTTTTTCGGAAGCGTTTGAAACAAAGTATAAATTATTATAGTTGAATTACAAAAGTACATCGAACGCTAATATATTAAAATATCGGTGTTATATTCTAAATGTGAATTTAAAAAAGTGTTAATATATTATTGATACACCAATATTAATATATGAAGTTGTACTTAAAAATGATTACTGATTAATGTTAGTATACTAAAATACATTAGATTTTGAGGGAGGGTTAATAAACTACCAATACACTACTACTACCACCAATACACACCGCTACTGCTACTACTATTACTAACAACTCAACAATACATTACTACTGCTGTGACTACTTAGTACTACTAGGAGTTATATATATATTATATATAGTTTGTATTCTTACTATGGTACCTTTAGCTCTTTGTTAACAGAACCATAAATAAGCATTGTAAATTAGAAGTACGATATGACCAAAGCATATTTTTCAAAGGAATTAGTCATATATCACACTAAAGGCATTATCATGTCTCCTATTTCAAAATAAGAAGTTGAAAATAAGCATCACTAAAGTACATATTGCATGTTTTACATCTGCCTTTAAACTATAATAATATATATGTATGAGAATGTTTCTTTTATGTTCTTTCTTTCTTTTTCTTTTTCTTTTTCTTTCTTTTTCTTTTTTTTTTTAATGTATGAAGAAGCTTCAAACATTTGATTGATGTTATATATTTTAATGAGTTAAAGTTTTAAGTCTAAATTAGATAGAATGGGTAGACTAAGCTGACTACTACACAGAGGCAATAAAAATGTAGGGTAAAAAAGTTGATGATCCTAAGCCCAAAGATGTGGAAAAATTAGTGTATCAAGTTTGATTTGAAAAACAAATAATTATTGTAACTTCCACGTTCAATTGGGTTTTATTTTGCAAAAAGCATTTAAAAGTATTCGTGTAGTGCATTTAATTAACTGTATAACGTGAGCATCCATGCCCATAAACGACACAAGAGCTTTCAACAATTACAACATCTATACTTTTCTTTGAGACCGATGGCTTAAACTCAAATCCTCACATTTTTCTACTACAAAAAACGACCCCTTTTATATTTTGTTAAATTTCTTTAGAAATTTAAATTTTAATTCAATAATTTATTTTGTAGATTCATCAAATTTAATTTTGTGCTACATTTTGATTGAAATTGGAGAGTTTAGGGGATTTTTACAATGCCTTTAAATTTTCTTTTAAATTAGTGAGTAAATTCAATGTAGAACTGAATGAAGGATAAAAAATAGTTGGTTTTAATCAAAGTCTCAAGTTCTTTAGGACGAAGGATTGATATATGTTAAGATCTAGAATAAAATTTTGCTTTTTTGAATATAAAATAGAAAATACATTTCTTTTTGTTCTTACCGTTAAAATTCTATTAACTCTTTAACAGAACGATGAGATGACTTTCATTATTTGAATGACTAAATTCTAAATTTATCATATTAATTAAATTGATAAATAGTCAAAAAAATCTTAATAAGCTATTCTATAATCTTTTGTGCTAACACGAAAACATAATCAACACATTTGAATCAAATAAACGAAAAAAAAACTTAATTTTGTTTTTTTTTTCTTTTCTTCAAAACTCAACACTCTCATGTCCCCTCCCACGCTCCCACACTGTTTATTTTTATTTTTTTTGAGTCTAAAATGTAGGTTTAATTTGGCTCAAATACCACCTAAGACTCATATTTTCAATTAATTGGATCCAATGGTTAAGTTCATGGACCTACTAAGTTCTAGCTCTTAAAGCTCGCTTATGAGAACTCTCAATAAATAGAGGAATGAAGAGATTGAACATGTAAGTATATCCCAAAATTTTAAGGTAATTTTATTTAATTATCATTAATTAATTGAGTTATATTGTGGGTTTTAAAGAGTAAAGTGAGTTAGGGTGTTGAGGTAATTCAATTTAACAATTAAGAAGATTAGGATATTTAACTTAAAGTTTGTTTTCTCGACGAAGTAACACCCTGGTCGCCTTGTAAGAGAAATTTCAATGTAATTGGAAGGAAAATTGGAAACAAAAATTTTGGACTTGGATAGATTACGAGAACTTCATTGATGTTTCAAAATACATTCCTTCGATACAAAACCATTACACATGTACCTTGAACCTTACTAGGATTTTTATTGCCTCTAGGTACTATATATGCCATGTGATCAGTAGACAGTGGCCACTACCCATATGATCAAGGAGGCACGTAGGCGATCAATGGTGCAAGTTCAACGCAGGAAGTCCTTTGCTAACTGGGGGGAGAGAGACAAAACAAAATATTTGAAAGGTTAGACTAAAACGTTTAGTGAGTGAGGTCTTTTCTAGGTCTACTTAAATAAATCGAGTGGTCAGTTATTGCCAAGTATAGTGGTAGTGAATATGGTAAGTCAATTATTGCATTTTCAATGTAGACACTCATTCAAACGTCAAGGTCTTTAATATCACGATTTGTCAACACTTATAATTTTCCCAAGACTACTTCGTTCATTATTCATTGTAATTCATATCGCAATGTATGCCTCCTCCATACCACATATCTATCTTGCAGAGTCATTTCGCTTATTCAATTACGTTTTTGTACCCTTTCCTCGACTCAAGCGTTTGCCACACTCTTTTGCCAAGTTACAGCTATGTGGAGAATCTCAATACACTTAGCAATTACCATCAATTCCACTATGATAATGTGTCTTTCAATGTCAAATCACACAACAAGCAAAAGACATCTCATACCAGATCACACAGCAAGTATAAAACATCCAAAACATCCTATTACCCGACGCGCTATTTGCATTGGGAGTTGTTTTAGGTATATATATATTGAATTTCTTGTTTCAATCGTGCACTATTCTGTTCGATTCCAATTTGATTTAATTTGAATAAAATTTACAACCAAATTCATAATATGGTCGTCGACGCCATAATTCTACAAGTCCACACCTACAATGACACAAAATTAAGTTTACATATATATATATATATATATATATATATATATTACTGATAATGCAAAAATACGTACTGAAAGTGCACGACTCATGATCCTCTCTATGTGCTCAAGTCATTTCTCCAATCATCTTCTTCATTTGTTTCATTTCTTGGGTCTGCAACTCGAACATCCTTCTCTGCTCTTCAATCATGTGTTTAGCTTCTTCAAGCTCGAGTCTTTGCTATTCTATCAGGATTAAATTAACAGGTTCGACCTCCATAGACTACAAACATGTGATCGAAGAACTGCTAGCACAACTTTTGCGGGACATGGGCCTAGGTCCCCAACCAAGACCTTTTGAGTACCTGACTGTCTACCCAAAACGGTCTCGTAAGTATCGTCCTCAGAGAGTGGCTGAGAACCCTTTTGTGGTGGGCTGGGATTGAAGTTCCAGCATTTGACTTTGCAACAAATTACATTTTATGTAATTAAGTTATGAAGGCATAAGTATAAGTGCAAAATAAGATAAAATCAAGTTTGCACTTACATGCACATCTGTAGCTGCCTGCAAAATGAATTGGCCACTCCGAGTGTGCATTTCTCGAACAACTTCAGACGCTCGACTGACATACCTCGTTTTTTTTTAGAGGTCGTGTTGTTGTTATAGAAATGACATCAACCTACTACTATGATTGTAAGGCTGCTTTTGCATGGAAATATTTGTTAAAATTATGCACACATACTGAAAAATCAAATGAAATAACATACCATTGCAATATGTAGATCATCTCACTTGAAATGCACGACTCATATAGTGATCGCATAGGAAGTGTCAATTTTCTAAACGTCCCACCAATATGTGTGATGGATTGGTACGTGCTTGTTCAGAGTCATACTTTTTAAAAATTTTGTGACAGTCGCCCTTGAACTCGATGAAATATGTAAGAAACTGGACCATCAACCTTGGTTTCATATGGTAGTGAACGATAAGGTGTACCATTATGCTAAATAAGGCAGGAGGAAATATTCTTTCCAATTTGCAAAGTATAACTATAATATATGTCTGCAATCTGTCCAAGTCACTTACTCGTATCATTTTGGCGCACAAATCAAGAAAAAAGCTACAGAGTTCAGTAACAACGGTATACACATTTTTCAGTAAGAAAGCTCGAACACCAATAGGTAGAAGTTGATGTAGCAAAACATGACAATCGTGCATTTTGAGACATGATATTTTCTTTCTTTTTCATTCACACGTCGTGAAATATTATAAACGAATCCATTAAGAAACTTCACTGATTTCAGGTACTTACAAAACTCAACTCGCTCGCTGCTAGTTAATGTGTAACTCGCATATGGCTTAACCAATCTATTACTAACTTCTATCAGGTGTAAATCCTTTATAATTTTCAAATCTTGTAGGTCCAATCGTGCATTAGTGGTGTCCTTGGTTTTTTCTTCAATATTCAACTGCGTACCAACTAAGTTTTCACAAACGTTCTTTTCAATATGCATTACATCTAGTTTGTGACGTAATAATAATCTCGAACACTAAGGAAGTTCAAAGAAAATGCTTCGCTTAGTCCAATTAAGAGCTCTCTTTTTTTTTTCTTTTCTTTTAATGCAGAATGTTTACTCATAGTTGGAAACTCCAACGGATCTAGTTGTTTCATTATTTCATGCCCAGTCATTACTACTAGAGGAGTCTTACACTCTACATTTCCATCATGTGGCCTACTTCTCCACCAAACATGGTTTTTAGAAAGATAGCGTCAATGTCCCATGAAAGATATTTTGTCTCTTATCCGGAAGGATGATCTATCTCCCATACACATGGGACATGTCTAGATACCCTTTTGTACTCCACCCTGATAAGGCACCGTACGTCAAAAATTTATTTATCCTCCACAACAACATTGCGTACAATTGAAAGAAATTATCGATAAGAGAATCATACATACGTAGTCCAAAGGTTCACATAACTCTTTAAGTTCCTCAATCAATGGTCGGAAGTAAACATCAATTTCCCTACCAAGAGATCTTGAACCGGGTATGAGCAATGCCATGAAACAAGTTGACTCTTTAATGCATTCTCAGGGTGGAAAATTTTAAGGAATTAACACCACATGCCACATACTGTACAATTTACTCGTATGACCAAACATATTAAAACTATCTGAAGCTAACCCCAAACGAACGTTCCATGCATCTGAAACAAAATCAGAAAATTCAGGATCAAAATGTTTCCATCCATCCGCATCAGCTGCCATCTTTTTTAATATGTTTGTCATGATGTCATCTCATGTCAGAGGATCCTTCTTGCAATACAAATAAACATTGTAATCTCGGTATCAAAGAAAAGTGGCGCAATACTTATGCATAAATTTTTCTCTTTGTTAGGACTAACCTTATATTGAGACTCACCACAAGTTGGACAAAATGATAAACTCTCAAACTTCTTCCAATACAGGACACAATTGTACTTACAAGCATGAATAGCTTCATGTCCTAGGCCCAAGTCTCGCAATTTTTGTTCGGCTTCATAGAATGAACTAGGGACATTTGTACCACATATTGGAAACACAAATTTTATTAAATCTAACATCATGTCGAATGACTTGATACTCCAACCGTTTAGAACCTTTACATGCATCATCTTAACAAAAAAATTCATGGAAGAATATTCAGAACAACTGGGGTATAGCTCACTACGAGCTTCATTCAATAAGTCCTGAAATATGTTTGTTGTCTCTTCTTCTATATCTACCACAATATTAAACGATATCTCATTCTCCAAAACCTTCCTCTATTTTCTATTCATATTCAATCCAAGCTTGTAAATCATTGAGCATACCAAACATTTAATCTTCTTCATTAAAAGGGTTACTACTAGTTCCTACATGAAAATGGTTACTACTGGTTCCTTCATCAAAAGTGTTACTACTAGTTCTTTCATCAAATCTTTCGATACCTCTGTGCAAGCTCACTGGCTCTCCATGATACACTCATTTTGTATAAGAGGGGGATATTTCAATGGTTAATAGATGTCGCTCCATACCCTCTAATGAGTTCCAATTTGAGTTCATACATCTCTTACATGGACACCTTAGCTTATTCATCCGTAAGTATCAACGTGAAACTTGACAATATCTAAGAATTCGGGTACACCCTCTCGATACTTAACCGATAACTTATTCCTAACTTTCATCCAACCCTTATCCATCGTTAAAGACCTAAAACATAAATATGTTTGATCATTAGTCCTATACTCCTCCTATCAAACCCTAAACTTAATTACTCAATGAATAAGTTATGCCCAATCCTCCCAAATTTTTCACTGAAGCTGAGTTTAAATTACAAAGGCTACCATAATTGTAGGATAACCAGAACAAACTACTAGCTAACAAATTTAAAACTAAGTTTGTGCTAAAAAGAAGAGGCTATCATAGCTACAGGATAGCCATAAGACATCAACAACAAATTCCTAATAGTTCTAACAAACAAAACTATTAAAAAATAAACAACAATCAAGTTTGAGCTAAAGTCCATCATAACTGCAGGATAGCAAAAAGCAAATGATCAATTCAATACAACCCCTTCCCTTTCAAGCTTTCAATACAAACCCTCTCGCCCCCCTCAAGTTTCAATTCATCAACCCCCCTCTCCCCCCTCAAAATTCCACTTCAACCCCTCCCCCCTCCCTCTTTAATTCTCAATTCAACCCCTCAAAACTTCAATTCACTTGTCCCAACGCTGTAGTGCCCGATGTCGACAATGGTGAAGGCACGCCCGACATCAAAAGGACAACATTGGGATAAAGGCAATCTATTGACGTAGAAATTTCTACGTCGGAAGAAGCCCCTTTTTCCGATGTCCCTTTCTTTGACACCTTTGTGTACGTTGGGAGAACTTCGATTCGTTGTAGTGACTTTTACCAATGATAGCCACTAAAGGGTAGAGTAACTTTCAATTTAAGAAATATGTTATCAATTGTTATAGTTAGTTGTTATCTCTGATAGCTTCTATCAGTGATAACTTTCAATTTAATAAATGTGATGTCAGTTGTTATCACTAATATCTTTTATTAGCGATGTTGCTATTAATTGATATTCCTAATAACTATTATAAGTAATTTTTCTATATTTCTAACGTAAAATGATATCACTAACATTATCTATCAATAATAGCAACTCTAAATCATATCATTAAAATGATATTTTTTTTTATAAGTGATATCTCCTTTGTAATCAATTTTGAATTGGTATGGTTTAATTAGGCTATCAATCGATATTTTTTATAGCTATTATCAATGATGTTCTTCTATTGCTATCAATTTTAAAATCTATTAGTGATAGCAACAGAAGGATATCAATGATAGCATCTAATAGTAGTATCCCTAATAGGCTACTGTATATCACTGATATCAATGTAATGTTACTGTAAAGTGATATTGTGGTTGTTTTTTCTTAGCATAAATTAACAAAGAAATAGATCAAATTAGCATGCTATCAATAATAGCTTTGAATTAGTAAGAGCATATTATCCATATGATAGCTTCTATCGCTAATAGTATAAATGAAATTGATATAATTATAACTTTTGTTGAAATAAATTATGAATTTGAGGTGATACTATCAAGATTTATATTATTTAAAAATTTAGTTCAAGTTATCAGTGATAAATTCATGAAAAACATATTGAGATATTAAACATGATGTCATTGATAGAAGTCGTCATTGAGTGTAAGATATTAGTGATAGAAGTCATCAGTAACAACATAAGAGGAAGGAAACTGCAGGGCAAAATTGGTATTTTAACAAATTACCATATGACTGGTAAAAAATTGTCATTTTTGCAAATATTGTTCCCTTGTGATATAGATTATATTTATTTTATAATTTGTGCTATATGATGCAAACTTCGTATTTAAAATTAGAAAAAGAAATAGTTTGAGAGAGAATATGTTTTGTTAGAAACTATTATTCTAATTTAAAATGTCATATAATTATTTAAAATAAAAGTATAAAGTTATTTTAAAGTCTTTCTAAACACATTTTTAAAAGTTTAGAGACTTAAAAGGGTACGTTTCAAAAATTCAAAAACCAAATGAGACTATTCTTACCGACCTTAGGAATGAAATGTACACTTTTAAAACTCAAAAACTAAATACATATATTACTCTCTTACTTTTTTTCAAAATAAATTAAACATCATGATAATATTTAAAACATGAAACGCAGCAAAATGCTTTAAGGACTTTTTAAACTATCATGAAACGCAGCAAAATGCTTTAAGGACTTTTTAAACCTATTTTTAAAAATTGAAAGATTAATGTCTCGTTTGCTAACTGTTTTCAATTTTTTATTTATATTTTTATGTTTTTTAATTCGATTAAACTTTTGTTTATTAAAAACAAAAGTCATATATGTTTCCTACTTGATTTTTTTCCTTTTTTTGCTTTGGAAGGAACAAATGTAACTTTTAAGTTTTTTTTTTCATTTTCAATTTTTTTTAGTTTAAAAAACAAGTGAAATTAGTTATCAAACGCACTTATTTTTTGAAAAATTAATTTTTAAAACAAATGAATTACTATACAAACACTAAACGTACATTTTAAAAATTCAAGAATTAATTATGCCTATTTATAAGATTAAAAATGTATATTTTTAAAACATACGAACTAAACACATTTATATTGTTCAATAAAAAAGAATAGTTTTAAAATCACATATACATCCATCTTAATTATGGACATTGTAAAAAATAATAAAATATTAAAACGTTTTACAAAATATAACAAAATTTACCATCTCACCGTTAATTTATTATAACTAAAGCTTTTCTTTTGTTTTAATTTCGATTTTTGAAACTCGTTAAAGTTACGCGCATTTGACTGAAAGACCACGTGGCAGCCTTTCATTGCACCACTTATGAATTTAGTCAAGCACATCGTTTCTATTTACGAATATCTTATTTTTCAACCCTCTCTCTTTTTTTCTTTTTTTAGTATCTCTTCTAACTAAATCTTCCTACCAAAAGCCTTTTCACATTTTCTTTCTATTTTATCATTTTCTTTTTGTTGGTATAAATTTAGTCATCTAAGTTTTAAAAATTAATATGATCATTTATATTTTATTTATGTTCATTTTTACTCCAGATTTAATTTCAATAGTTGTATAGTTTAATACAACGTTTAATGTTTCATTCCCACACCTTAATTTTTTAACTTGACCTATTAACTTTTATTGATGTAATAATTCTATGATGTCACATCATTTAGATTAATAAATAAATAAAATTATTCTATCCAACTTTTTTTTTTATCAACAATGTGATTGAACTATTTTAGATAGATTGACTAAAATTCTTTTCAGAAAAAAGAAAAAGAAAAAGATATATGACTAAAAATATATGAAGTAACTTTTTTTTACAACTAGTATGTCTTAGTACTATACTAAGCAAAATTGATAAATTTACTTTGTAAACATAATTAAAATGCATTTTATAAATGTGTCATATCCACATTAACATTTTTTTAATGATGTTAAGATAATAAGATTAAATAAATACTTAATTTAAAATTTAAAATGTTTAATTTAAACTTTTTGTAATATTAATTAGAGACGTAGGTGAGAATGATGTCTATGTTTAATTAAAAATATTTAAAATCTTTATGACATAATTTCTATGATAAAATTTAAATATATTTATACTTTCAAAAATTTAGAAAAGTGTTTTTAGTTATAATGTGAATGAATGTGTATAGGACGGGATATTCTATAAAAATGATATGTAAGATGTGTATATGAATTTAAGTGTAGGAATCAAAGTAAAATAAGAATGATTAAAAGTACTACGAAGGGTTGTGAGAGTAAAATATAAATTTTTGTAGGTTCCAACGGTAAAAAGGAAAGAGAATTATTCTAGATCGTTCAATATCACGTAAAAAAAATAAAAGGTTGGTTTTCAAGTTTATAATTTTATTTTATATAAATAATTATGATTTAAATGGAAGTAGACCTTCATTTGACCATATGGTAAAACATATACATGAAACACACATTTTTAAACACAAAGTTGATATTTAGATGCACAAAATTTGTCAATTCAAAGTATTAATGTTTGTTTTTATTATCATATTGTTAGTATATATTCATTTTTCATACAAAAATAATAATAAGTAATATTTCAATTACATTATCCAAATTGAAATTTTTTTTCTAGCTAAGTCAAAAGAATATATAATTGCATAGTTTATTTATTATACTTTAGTTCAAATTTTCCAATAGTGAAATTGAAAAGGTACTCAACTCAACCCCATTTTGGTTACTATCTATGTTTGTTTGTTTGTTTTCTTGAGGAGGGTTACTATCTATGGTTAAGTACTTCACTTTGCACAAATCAATGTGAAAAGTTTCTGTCTTAACCAGTGTGAAAAGAAATCGTACATTATTAGAAAAGAAAGAAAAAAGTAAGCTTTAGTTTATTTTATACCTTAAATATTTCTAACTCTTCACTTATTAATATCTTATTCAAGTGTTAGTTATTTAGAAGTTTTAATTATCAAGTAAATGTTGAACATGCCGTAGTTCAAACTTCAAACTATTTCCTACTTTTTTGCTAGTTAAAATATGTTTTTTTCTTATATACTTTTACTCTTAATAAATTTTAAATTATTTGCTTCTACATTACATATTCTTTTCAAATTTATTATTATAATTTATTAGTCTTTCCAATAATTTTTCATTAAATAACTTTGAATGACTAAATTTAAGATTTACTAAAAGTTTATGTAGATCCAAATTTAATAGTCTAAAATTGAACAATTTTACAAATTATATTGACCAAAGTTACATTTAAATAATTTTTGAAAATTATAAAAATCACCCATAAAGTATAGTATGTAATTGCAATTAAAGTATTCTTGAAATAGTTTCCTTTTTTAATTATTGATTTAAAAGAATGAGAAAGAAAACAGTATAGATAGGCAAAAGTAATGTCACATCAGTAGGAATAAGAAAAAGGAAAATAATAACTAACTGGCCATGATTATAGCTATACAATAAAAACCTATTGATACACAATTCAAAATACAATAAAAACCTATTGATACACAATTCAAAATAATACACTGTTAATGTCACCCCTCAAACGAATGCAGATGTAGGCATGAGTTTGGATCTTAAAAGAAGAAGATGATCTGCAGTAAGAGACTTGGTTAAACAAATCAACAAGCTAGTTTACGGTGGAGATGAACTTTATCAAAGGTCTATGCGAACCACACCTTTTCCTATGGAGTAAAAATCAATCTCTATGTGTTTCGTACGACTATGAAATTAAATGCGCAACATTATGAGCATGCTGCATAGAAAACATATTATCACACCACAATAACGAGGTTTAGTACCAAAATTACAAAGATTTTTCGAACGTTGTCGAAACCAAAATAGCTCAGTAGAAGTAGTTGCAAGACCACAATATTCAACTTCACTCGAGCTTTGAGATACAACTGCATTTTGCAGGGAGATAAATTCATAGACTAAACAAAACAAAATTTTAAATGGAGTTATTGATGTTGAGTTTTATGTCATTAAACTCGTAGATAGTAAATATAATCTGTTGACCGTCATTAATAAATGTTATTTTTGTAGTTTTCAATAAAAGGTTATTGATTATTAGTTTTGTCTTAATAACCTAAATCTAATATACTAACATTCTAAATTGTTTGATAAGTTTTGAACTATATGTAGAGACATATATAAATCAATGTTCGAGATACAGCTTAAAAGGGTCTATAATATTGGAAAAAGCCTTATTATCTTATTCTGATATCACTATGGATACGACTCGCTTTGTATTTGTTACAAATGTCATGATCCAATGCGTTCGTGTAGGTGACATGCAAGCAAGGGCATCCTAGCATAAGACCAGATAACGAAATAGTAACTACTAGATATAACTCCGTTAACTAGTTAGGTTTTATATTTCACTAGGTTGACCTAGATAACTTAGTCTTAATCTTGAGTATACTATGAACTTTTGTTCGTAGTGTACTAGGTTACTAGTTAATGAGTTTGCATAGGTGATGACAGCTCATCAACGTTGCCTTAACAAGCCTCCTATTTCATGGACAATACCAGATGGATACCTGAGGACGTAGGGTGTAAGAAAACTCGCTTATGTTCATTATAGGGTTAGTAGATAAGTTGTTTCCCTTATGAACTAAATCCAAATCTTCAACAAAGGAACCCACCCTCTCTTTGGTTGAAGAGGGATTTGGTTTATAGGTTTTATCTTAAACCAATTGTTCAATAGTAGACTAGTGGGACTTAAGGAACAAGATGTAATTTCAAGGGTAAAATGCTAGTTTTGACCCAATCGAGATTACAAACAACCTGTAAATGATTAACTTACTAATCACTGTTATATCAGATAAACACAAATATATTTATATTAAGGGGAGTGCAACTGCGGGACTTTAGTAGAATGTCTCGTTAGTAAATGAATGTTGATTCGCTAGGTCTAAAAGAGTTTAGCCAGTTAATTTTCTATTGTTGGAGCCCATGATCTATAGGTTCATTAGGTTCCCATATTAGCTGATCATATGGAATTAACTTAAAACAATATGTTGGATTAGTTCGAAAAGTTCATATTAGATGAGGAGATAAACTAACAAGTATATATGATATAGTGGTCGATTTTCAATATAGAGATAGAGCTTTATATTTAAATATGATTTAAATATAAAAAAATATAAAAATGTATAAATGCGGATTCATACTCAAAATCTCATAAATTATGAAGATTATGGAAATAGTCAAAGTTGTAAAAAGTCAAAGGAAGGTGTATAAACAGTTGTACGATAAAAACCTATTTATACACAATTAATACAAAGTATTCAATTCAAAATAATAGTGTTAATAGCAATTACATCATCAAACTTTCAATTATTCGTAACAATTGCGCCTTCAAATTACTACAAGTGTTAAATTCTATCCTTAAACTTAACATAGTTATTCGAGTAATTCAACCTCCATAATAAAGATTGAACCCTTGGACTTATACAACTGTTATTTCATTACTTGAATTTGTTTAGTTAGTTTGACCTTTAGTTAGATCAAGAGTCTATTGTTTAGTAGTTTAACATGATAGATATCTTAGATTTGAATATCGTTTCCTTTGCTAAATTTTTTTATTATCAGTAGATGAAACTTAAGTTTGACCTTTTTATTTTAGAGAGCTAGTTCAACTCTTTGACAAGAACAATCCAAAATAATGGCTAAGATTGAGATGGAGGATTGCATGACATATCTCTCTAGCTTATTCTTCTTAAACTGTTTTCAATTGTTTTTATGTTCATGAGTCCTTACAACCTAAGAATTTTATGGTGTCTTGGTACTAGTCTTATTTTGGTTGGAGATAATAACTTGTTGTTAAGTACACAAACTTGTCATCGTATAAATAACTTACGTATTTCTTGAATCCATAGTGTTTCTTGTGATATCACAATTAGTTAAGCTAAGTCTCAAGACTATTTATACTTTGAGTTTTCTTTTAGTTATACTATTCGGGAGGATGTGCTCTTGTTAGGAGGGTGTTCTCGTACAATCTTTCATTTAAATGTACCACATAGCTCAATTAAATTTTCCATATATTAAGGTAGAGTGGTTCATTGTAACATAAACTCTGAAGAGTAATGCATTGTTATTTTATATCATATAACTAGGAGAGAACATGACTTTCGTGCTCATGAGGTTATCATATCATATTGTGAAAGTTTCAATCTCACTCTCCCTCCCTTATTAATTCAATAACGCTAATTATCTAGAAATTCTATCTCATACTATTTAAAAGTAAAACAAAAACAATAATTAAAGTCAATCTAGGGTGGTTATTGGTTATCTACATAGCACTTAATATCTTACAAGTTCTATGAGATATTCAAAGGGTCTAGATCAGACATAGAATTACATTTTTATTTTAAATAAAAGTATAAAAGTGAATTGAAGTATAATTAGAATTGAAAATGTGAGAAGGGTTAAAAAATGAAGCAATCAAAATGTAGGGATAAAAATGGGCAGTTAACCTTAAATTGAAAATTGAATGAAGGCATGGACAAGAAAGTTAATTAGATCCAAGTTTTAAGGAATATAGAAAAAATAAAGATGTTGAAGTGGAAACGGTAATTGGTCAATGGCAGTTATATTGATGAATGATTATGTTATTACTCCTTTTTGGAGACACTAATCTAAAGCTCCCACTATCTTTTTTCTTCCAACAAACAACACACATCCCCTCATCATCCGATTTTACCTATTTTTCTATGCTTAATAAAATATTACCATACAACTTACTCCATTACCTTTTTAACTTTATGTATAAACTTCCAAACAAAATATTTAATACATCTCTAATTTTTATTTTTCTTTCTTCATTCAACCAATTATCTATATTATACATAAACTTTCAACTCAATTTGTCATTTAACAATTATTTTCGTGTGACACCCATATATAGCTTGTTTGGAAGGAAGAAAGAAGATTACATGCAAAAAAAAAAAAAGAAAACTTATCTTTCATTGTGGTAAACACACTCTTATGCTTAGGATTTTGAATTAAAATGTGGAAGCTAAGGAGTGATATTGTAAACACCTAGAGCTGTGATTCAGACTAGGATTTGTAATCCTAATTCAACACCTGATTGCTAGCTTCCTATGTGCCTTTGCATCCCTTTTGATCTGGTTATATCATCTTTGTTTGTCTTGACCTACTTCTAAGATGGAAGACTATTACTCACAAACTAACACAATCATGATCTTCAGCATGCTTTGTCCTTACTCATATTTGTCCTAGAAAAAGGCTTAGAAAGTCATTTGACGTAGCATCGTTCCAAGCTGAACAAGTTTAACTTTGGATCTTATGGTTAAGTCACGAAAAAAGAATGTGCACGTCTAACTTTCATTTTTTCAAGTTTTTCTTAACCATACTTTCATATTCTCAAAGAATATAATGAATTGATATCACGTACAAATGAGACAAGTGAGAGGGTTAGAGAATAATACGTGCACAATATAAAACTTTCAAAATAGAAATAAGAAAAGAAAACAGGAAAGTGTGACCTATTGTAGCTAACTAGAATCTTAAATTAGAGTTGTATATACCAACACTTTAAACTCTTATGAGGAGTTGAATATATGATAGCAAACATGCCATATTTCCATCTTTAACAGAGTTAAAACTGTCTTCTCTCAACCAATTTCATCATGTCTTGATCTCTTTGTTTCCACTATATATATATTGATGTTACCTTAGCTTGTAACTAGTTTTAAAAAGTTGCGAATCATGAACAACAACCAATATTATTCTGCAAAATAAATATAATAATAACTAAACTAAATTATAAAATTTTAACATAATTTAATTCAAATACATCTTTTATCGTCAACCTCCCTCCATGTTAGACATTTAAATTTTCTCACTTCACAGTAAAAAAGAAATTATTATTATTAAGTTTTAGTGTAATAATGTTAGGCGTTAAGAGATTTTATCAACTAATTACATGCATTTTTGCATTTAATTAGTTTATAAATAGGTATCATTTTAAATTGAAAAAGGATTTTTGCCATTTTTTGTATTTTTTACATTAAAAAATTACGGTACCAAATTATTTTCTCTCTCTCAATTTTCAAGTCTCCAACCCTAAATTTCCACTTTCAATTTCCATCTCTCGTACTTATTTTCTTCACTTATCGGGTTCCACAACCCAGTTCTAAGTCCGGAGAATAGCGGATAAACTCTAGTAGTCGTTTCAAGTTCGTGTTCATGAGAAGATTACGTGAATTGGAAAGCTTCAAAGGTATGTTCTTTCTTTAACCCTAATTTCATTTAATTAGGGTAGTTTGAAGCATGTTAATCTCTAAATTGTTTAGTTACATTTAGAGTAAAATTTAATTCATTATTTTCGCTATGCATGTCTCGTTTTCCTTCATGTGGTTCAATTTCTATATCGTATATTAATAATTTCAACCCTTATACTTTCTACAATTCATATATTGATCATGGAACACCTTGAGTGTAGGAGGGACATAAATGGAATGAAATCACATCTAAACAAGAGAAAACATGAGAATATGAAAGTATGGTTTAATAAAGGTAAAAAATTGAAAGCTACTATCTAATATAAACAAAATGTTCATTTCTTTTCCGTGACTCAATTATAGAAACACAAAAAATGAGTGTACTTAGCTTAGAGTGATCATATGTTAACGTGGCCTCTCATAATTTTCATAAGAAAACCAAAATATGTTGGATAGTTTTCGCTCTTTCAATAGTTTAAGACAAGTAAATAGCATTATCAATTTTGCAAGAGATGCAAATAATGTGGTTGGGTAGTACACCTTTCATCTAAGCCAACTAATGCATTTTTAAGCTTAATATTTAAGCTTGGGTTCCAACCTTTTTCTAAAACAAAAGCTATTCAACAGAACCTATGTTCAATACCTAATAAGGTTAGTTGTTACCAAGAAAAACGAACTTCAACGTTAGTGATTCCAACCCCACTAAAATGTTGTTAAAGATAAAAATAAATAAAACTACTTTTACACCAATGTTTTCACATATACAAAAACTTATCATCCCTTTGTTGTAGCATTTGGTACCTGTGAGCTGTTTTTCTGTTAGGACAAACTTGGCCACTTTTGGAAGAGATGTAATATTCAAATCATCCAGAATAGTTCATAACTATGCATCTTTCTTCAAATTGCTTTCAACAACTTTTTCACCGTTATATTCTCTCATAAAGTATTTCTCCCTTTAGTTCAATTTATTTCCACAAACTTTAGTTCAATGGACTTTTTTGGACGAGATGGTGTATTCGTGAAAATGTTAATTTGTTCTACTCTGAAAAGATAATTACTCATGAAACTCATGCACAAGAGTAAGTAATTGAAATTATCTTAATTAGACAACACGAGTTTGTTGGACTAAAATTCTATTCAATATACTATATTCTAGCTTTTTTTTCTTTTCTTTTTTATTGATAATATTTTAGTCTTACAACATTCTTTTCCCAAAAATATAAAAGAATACAAGATGAATTTTATAGAAAAGGAAATTTGAATATAGTCTTAGAAACATTTTCCCCCAAAGAACAAAATGTCAACATATCACTAAAAATTGATAACCTTATTGATAATATATACATAAATAGAAATCAACAGTAAAATATGTTCACACTATCTTATAATTATATATACACCCACATGAAAACACATCAAATCATGTCAAATCCTCCTCTCTCCCTCCAAAATGATTTAAAAATTGCTTTCCACACAATCTTGCATTAAACTAAATAATTTCTAAGTAAGCACTTTTTGTGCTATTACTTGAAAGAGTCAATATACATAAAGAAAAGGGGCAATGGGTTAGTTGAAGGAAAAAAAGAAAAGGAAAAAAAACAAAGGAGCCAATGAAAAAGAATTATGTGATAGAATATGCCACTAAGGAAACAGTAATAATAGCAAAATGGCAGGTGAGTTAGGTAAAAGAGAAATGGAAAACTAATCAAACTTATTGGCAGTTGATGAAGACAAAGTTTAAGTAGTTAGGTGTGTCAAGTCAAAGATGTTGGAATACAACAATTAGTCTCTTACCTTAATCATGAGGTGTGTTTGGCCATGAAATAACAGTAGGACCAACTTCATTACGTATTTGCTTTTGTAGATGTGATGATCAAGAATGTAGTTGATGATTCTTTTCCTGTGAAATGATATTGATAAATCAAGAGGCTAATAGTACATTTCATCGATATTGTATGCTCTTTTCTGTTAAGTCTTGAGAAAATATTGAAAGTGTATACGTAGTCATACCACCTTAAAAAAGTTCAAAAGAAAAATAAGTTTCGAGCACGGTAAAATGTTGTACGTAGAAATGAGTAAGGTTTTTTTATTTGTGTGGAGGAGGGAAAGTAAAAGGTCAAATTAAAAGAAGAAAGAAAAAGTCTTGAAATTTAGCAATGATTTGTGACATTTCTTGCTATCTCGTGTCGGCAAGAAAATTTGATTTCTTTTTTTTTTCTTTTTGTTATTGCCATAATGACTATCCCACTTGGTTTTTTAGGTTATGAAATTGCAAAATAAATAAATAAAAGAAGGATTAGTGTGAATATATGGAATTTACAATTGACTATGTGTTTTGTGTAGTAGTGGTTTCTTAGAACTTCTTCCCCTCACTTAATTTGTCCCAATATTCATCCAATTTAACACACATAAACACACATGCCTTTAATTCTTCTTTAAGAGACTTACAATTTATAACTAAAAACTTCTTTTTTTCTTTTACTTCGAAAATTATGATTCAGCCATCAGCTTACTGTAATGGGTTTTTTTTATGATTCTTTTTAGTTAAACTATAATTTCTTTTTCCCTTTAGTTTTAACATTATATTGGGTTTAAAATAAGAGATGTATACCAATTTTAGAAATAATAATTAAATATATAATAATATTTTTTTAAAAAAAATGTAAATATAGCATAGACTTCTATAACTGATAAACTCTTATAATTTACCGGTGATTGACTAATATTTGTAACATAGTTTATCAATAAATAATTTTATTATTGATAAACTTTGAAAGATTTTGTTATATCAGTAAATTTTTTAAAATGTTGTTATATACTTATTTTGAATCTATTTGCTATATTTGTAACTATTTGTTGTAGAAATATACTATCCATTTTATGTTGGGCCAATCATTGGGCTTGGGTTGAAAATCTTATTTTAGAAAATGTTAATTATAATGGTTAGCAATTTTAAGCATAATAATTAAGTGTATAGCAAAATATAATTTCAAATGTAGCAAAATTTATCGGCGATAGACTTTTATAGTGATAGACTCTTGTGGTCTATCAGTGATAGACTGATAATTGCATTATAGTTTATCATTGATAGACTGAAATCATCAATAGATTTTGTTATTTTTACAATGTGTTTTTAAAATTTTGTCGTAGTTGTTAATACTTTAAATCTAATTGTCATATTTACGACAGTCACTTTAAAAAATTGTGATATATTTTTACAATCAAATTCTGCGTTCAAATGAAGTTATTTTGAAAACCGTTAGAGAAAAACAAGTTACATGGAAATTAATTTGTAAACATATAGTAATCTGTTTTGGTTTATTTAATTTATTCTTTACAAGAAATTGAAATGCACGTATTTTATTAAATTTTTTTTTGTTCATTCTTTAGAAAGGATAGTATTTTCAGTGTATTGAATCCATTGATTAGCATTGAGCTCTTATTTATAATCTACACAAAATAACTATGCTTTCATTTATCGTTTCATAATGAATCCACCCTTATTTTGAGTAGCAAGTAAGTTCGTTACTACAAATTTGGGATACAATGACACATGAAATCAAGAATAAATCTTTATATCATATCAAAGTGATATTTAAACGTTCTTGATATTCTTGAATATGAGGGAGATGAAGTAGCTCAAAAGAATCTCGTCGAAAAATTGTAAAAATAAAATAGGAGATTTAAACAAAAGAATAAATCTTTTAAAAATAGAAAAATAAAATCTGGAAGAGGAGTTGAAGAAACCTAGAAGAGAAGATGAATATATCATACACAAGAAGAAGAAAGAGAAGTGACGAATCATCTATAATATCAAGGGCAAATCTTGAATTTATGGAAATATTTTACTAGCTTCATGGGCTTTTTATTTTTGTTATACATACCGTAAATACTTTTGTGTTTTGTTACATTTTTTAAAATTAACCTTAAAACAATTATCAAATTTTTCATTAAAAACCCCTTAATCCCATTTCTACGTCGATAGAAACCCCTAGGGGCGTTTGGCGTGCCTGTTTGGAATCAAAGGTGAAAAGAAAGAAGTTAAATACCTTTTAGTTATATCTTAAGTACTTAGCCAAATGTCTAACAAGAGGACAGAAAATGGATAAACTTAGTTCATTTTGTTAACCCAGTTCGGCAAATATTGCCTATATCTGGAGAGCTTCTTTGCTCTGATATGGAATATTATTGAGTTTTTCAATGTATGACTTGTTGGATAGATTAAAATGAGTAGTCATATCAAAACTAAACATAAACTTCAAGTTCTCGTGAATTGTTTCAAACATCCTTTGAAGAGTGGTGCACACTCCCCATGAACACTAGAGCTGTACGTACAACTCCCATGATCTTCTCGTTAACAAGTTATCCACATTCATACCAGCTCCCTTAGTTTTTAGAATTGATTCCTCAATTCAGCAATCTTCTGGCTAACATATTTCATATCAAAATAATCATCCTGTTCTATTTTTTGTAGGTTGTTTAACATCAACCTTATCTTGCATGATGAATATATTAGGTATAGATATACATGAAGTCCTTCACCTCTTTCGCTGCACTCTACTCAGCAAGTTAATTATTCACCGTTCTTCGTCGTTCCTTTTTTTTTCTCCACGCACACCGAACAAAAACCCGAGAGCGTACTTAATATATTTATTTCTGTTTTTTTAGAAAATAAAATCTCTTTTCCATAATCTAAGGAACCAGCCTTATTAAGATTCCAGCTGTTAAAAAGATTTTATTTATTTGAAAAGATGGTAATCTATTTGTCAAAATATCTTAACAAAATATGTCTAGGAATTGAATGTTTGTAAGCTTATTTGATGGGGTTATGACGTGTAGTAATTACAGGTGTCTATGTTTGGGATATAGGATTTGGAAATCTAAATTTTCGAGGCATGTGTATGGCGTGCTAGTTTTGAATTTCTAAGCTTTCCTAATTTGTTTAGTTTTTTTTAATGAATTGTACATCCTAAATTTATCATGTATCAAATTTTTAATTGATTTTTTTTTTTCATATTTTGTACAAGTAATTCAACTTCTTGACTTTATTGATTTTTGTGACAATAATGTAAATGGTTGCATTAGCATGAGTTTTTTTTTTTCAATTTCTTGACAATAATTTTAAAATTCAATAACAATAATTTTGATTATGATTGCATTAACATAAATGATCTAATTAGGAATATTACAAACTATTCACAAATTATAATAAGTCATGTAATCAAACGAGGTTTATGAAAGTTTTGGTTAAGCAAAGCAACATAAAAAATAGTCAAATAGGTTTCAAAATAATTAGCATAACCAAAAGGGTAATGCAAAAGCCAAAGTCCAATAGAGTTACATTTAACTATAGTTATGGTTGTCTTCCTATGATACACATACAATGTATTTTAAACCACTTTTATCAAAAGAGTTTAAATTAAAATAATTTTTAAAAAAATATTTCTCTTAAATCAATCCAAATAAGTCCTTAGTGTTATAGGTAAATTGACCAACGAAAAAGATGAATAATGTTATTAAATTAAAAATAAACCATGATACATGTGATGTATATTTATAATTTCTATTATATTATCAATATATTAATATTTAATTTATACTTGAGATCATAATAGATAGGTCATCAATTTTCACCTAGGAAAAATATAACACGATAAAAAAAATCGCCTAAAATGAAGGAAAGATTAATTTTAAACAAAAAAGATAAAAGAGATGGTTAAAAAATATAATCTAATAATTATTATTATTAAAAAAAACTTCAAAAGAGAAAAAAATAGAAGAATGAAAAAAATGTATATTTTTAAAAATATTATTGTGATAAAATCAAAGGTTGTAATTGGAATGACTATGAACAAAAAAGTTTTTAAAAAATTCATTTTTATTAATTTTTCAAGGTTTGCAGCCGTTGTCACAGTTGGTGTGGTCGAAAGTTCACTAACGACCGGAGTTGTAAAAAATGACAACAAATGGGCAACTGACAATGGTCAGCGGGGTGGTGTCTGGAGTTGGCCAATAAATTTTATAGATTGAATTAAAAAAAAAAAAGGTATTTCATTGGCTTCAATAATGTTTACTATTCAAATTAATGGGAAAGAGTTGTGAAGACGGTTCCATGGATGGTGTAGGAAGCCTTAGTGAAGACGATCATTGATCAATGATGAAGATCGTCAACAGTCGCCAATGTTTAAGACGATTGGTTGTTCGCCGACTATCATGACAATCGGTGGCCTAGAGTCATGGCTATTGGTCATTAAACATCACTACGATTGTTTATTAATAAACACAACATCGATAATTAACTATAACATTTGGTTGTCTTCGATCAAGATGTTCACCTAACAACAGTAGCGTCCAAAGTTGTAGGTCACCAGAGTCAAGATAATTGGTCATCGACGATCGATAATTGTCTATTAAGACGATTCAAAGGCGACGATTAAGATGATCTTGAGCTAACGATTGAGATGATAGGTCGTCATGACCATTTGATCGATCGTGATCAACCATCATGGTTGATCATGAAGTTGGCTAAAGTTTGTTGCCAACTGTCATCAATTATAATTGATAAGAGGTTGAAATGAAAAGTTTCTAAAACATATGACATTCAATCAAAAGAAAAACATATTCCAAATACATGAGTTTAGTTTCTTAATCTCAAGAATTTTATTCCATGTGTCCAAACATGGGTTCTCCCAATTTAATACCTATGGGGTCAATTATCCCTTTAATCCCTTCGTCCGAATCCTTCGACACCTAACAGCGTCCGCCTAAAAATCAACAAGTCCAATTAGAAAATGTGCAAACTTTTCTTATTGAACTAGTTTTTTCTTCTTATTATTAGACTTTTTGTATGTTGTTTTAGACTTTTATTTGAAATATTCATATTTCAGTTTTTAATTCAATTATTTTATTTTCATATATTTTATAAATTTTCATATATGGTTACTCAATTTATTATATTTCAAATATTAGTACATTTCTAAAAAATTTGAAAATTTTGAATCGTTCTTGTAATATTATATATCATTTTAGGTCACTGTAGTTAAAACCCTTAAAAAGGAAAAGATTTTCTCAGAATATTTTCAAACATTTATAGAAGTCTATCTATTGAGTGTGTATCATTGATATACTCTAAAATTTCGTCACATTTATAGATATCTTTTTTCCAATTTTTCTATTTTAAATTTATTTTTTCCTTTCATAATTATTAATTAATAGTTAAAATTTTAACTTTACCATCTTTCTAATTTACAAATAATTTTGCTATTTTTAGAAATGTAACATTTAAAATTTGCCATTCCATGGTAAGGTTATGGGTTTCAAAACTCAAGGTTATAGGCAAAATCACTCATCTCTCTCTATCTCTCATCTTTATGCTTCTGTGGTATTGCTGTTACCCTCTTTTCAAAACATCAACATTAAGAATTTGAATGAAAATTTCTAATTAATTACTTAAGAAAAGATTGATGGGTCAATCATGTTAAGAGAATTTTGAGTACAAAAGAAAGGGGAAGTGAAAAGAATAGATTGCCCTTGTATCCAACACAAACCAACCATTACATATACTCATCTCAAGTTTCCAAATTAAATACACAAATATTTCACAAACTCCATGCCATTCCCCTCCATATCCTCCAAAACTCAATTCCACTTCCACTTTCCCTATCTCTGTCAATACCACAACAAAACAATATGAAACAAATGAGAAGATTGGCCGTTGGTAAAACATACATAAAGAGAGAATTCATAAAAAAGAAAAAAAAAAGACAACCAATAATAAATAAAGACCATCTTTTTGTTCTTCGTGTTAAATCACCATTAAAGCTAAAAACATAATCACATCCATTACATTATAAGAAGTTGAAGTACATCGATTACATTGTAAGACCTTCACTGCACTTCTAACTAGAAAATCACCGATACCAACAAACAAATATCAATATCAGTATCAATTAAGAAGTAAGTGATGTTATGATGAATAAGACATAGAATTATGTGCTCTAACACTTTATGAACCACACTTGGAATACCCAATAATCAAAGGAGCAGATTGGCCATGGAAACACCACTCCTAAAGAAACATAGCTAAATCCATTTTTATGGTATATTCACTTATGAGCTTGAAAATTAGCATAAAGCAATTCAGAGACATAACAACCAATTCAAATACTCCATTGAATCACTCAACTTAACTGCAACAAAAAGAAGAGCAGTACCTGAAGTAGAAGAATTAGACATCTTTGGCAATGAGTTCACCATTGACAAGCTCTCTGTAAGCAGCAACAGGCCAGCTGAAGCCTCTAAACACCAAACTAGTGGCCAAAGGAACATCAATGATAATCTCCTTTTGGGTAGGTTTCTTTTCATCTCTAATGGCGATTAAGTAGCTCCTTCCAACCCATCCAATCCACCCAGCAATGTAAAGGAACAAGAATCCAGGAGTAATGAACTCACCCCAATGCCTCTGGTCACCACTCACAATCAAATGAGGCAAGCCATCAGCACCACAAAGAAGCCCTTGTTTCCCATAGAAGGCAAATCGCCTCTTTGTCTTTTCGATCGTGGCTTTGATGGCAAGCGCCGGGGCGCTATCCGGGGCGTAGTTCTTCAAAGAAGACTCAAGTTTCTTGATCTGCTGCTTCTCCCTCTTGGCGAATTGCTTGGATTCCTTGCAGGGGGTGAGACCGGAGATGTCGGCGACGGCGGGGAGAGGAGCGGAGAGGAGGATGGAGGAGAGAGCCAAGGCAGCGGAGAAGGCTTGAAGAGAGGAAGAGGTGTTTTGGTTTTGATTTTGGGAGGCGGAGCAGAGAATAGATGAGGAGGGTTTTGGCTTCAAGGCGAGTGGGGAGCTAAATTTGGGCTTCAAGAGGGGTTTTGAGAGGTTAGTGGGGATTGTGAGAGACATTGTTGAAATGGGTTCGAAGGAATTGGGAATTGCAGGAAGAAGAAGATGGAGATTTGGAGAAAGAGTGTGGAGGGAACGGTTTTAGATTCAGAGAGGATCATGAGATTAGTGGTGGAGAAGGTGGTTTTGGATAAGATGAAGAGAGTAAGGGAAAAGCTGAGTTGGATAGTTGTAATTGGCACAACTTTGTATTATGATTCTCTCCTTCTATCTTGGATAAGAGACCAACCCCACTTCATTTGTCCTTTTCTTTCTTTTTTTTTCTTCTCTTCTCTCTTTGAAAAATTATGATGGACTAAGCCAATTGGATGCTTTTTTTTTTTTTCTTTTATTCCTAGTTGTCCATCTTAGTTAACTCAATTCATTCAACTATATTTATATTTTACTCAACAACTTTCTATTTTTTTTAGAAGAGAAAATTGTTTGAGACCAAAAGAAATTTTAGTGTAATGCTCCAAGTTTATAACGGAGGACGTGGATGAATTGAGAATACATTCGAATAGACATGAAAATACTACCAAAAGAAATGGTAGTTTTCTCTTATAAAGGAAATCACTCTCCATCAGTCACTTGAAATAACCTCTCGAATGGTTAATCGAGAATCACCTTAAGTGATTTTATGTTTCCGGCCGTTCATTGTGATTTTAATTCCAAACTGATTTTAATAATTTCAATGTGACTCTTAGATATGCTTTTAAACTTGTAATGTTTCTGTAAAATATGCCTTAAGACTTGTATTCTTCCTCCAATATTGTAATCTAACTTCTTAACATGAGTCTGTTCTTTTTATTTTTTCCACACGGATTTTTAGTTTACTGAGAGACTTAGGCATGTGGCATTTCAGTTGATGGACTGCTTAGAGTTAAAAATTAAAACGTAATTTTAAATTTTTCTCTATTCTAATTATAAACAAGATAAAAAACAATATTTTAGTCCCTATAATTTATACCTTCTAATTCACCCCACAACTATAGTAGCTTCAATTTGGGATAAATAAAGACAATGTCATCAAAAGGTTTTATATAATTGAGAATTATGATACGAGTATTAAATTGGAACACAGAAATATGCAACAAATCCAATAATTTGAAATGAGAAAGATTACTATGAAGTATTAAAATCGTCTTTGAAACAAGTCTTAAAAACTGCAGGAGAAAAGATTGAATCGAAAACGGTGAGGCAAAAATGTAAGATAGGATCACAAAAATAGTCTCAATCCAAAGGTGGGGTTTGATTTACAACGCATTACAAAACCATCACAATTTTGGAATTGTTTCAAATTTAGTAAATGACGAGGATTGATTAGCTGGTATGAATCTACATAAGCATAGAACATGGTAAATTTTGCTGTTATATGGACAACCATTCTAAATACATTTTAGAACACAAAACTTGCCTGTTGAGTTCACACGTATCACCACAACTCAAAAAAAGGGCAATGCCCACCCTGCATTATATTTTTTTTTTCTTTTTGTTCTTTTTTTTTTTTTTTTTCCCTCGCCTTCAGGCATATACTGACAAAGCTCACCTGAGAGATACAATTGAATCCTAGACCGGAATTTTACATGAACTATGAAAACGATTACTCTAAACCAAATTACATTAATAACTGGCAAGTTAAAAGCATATAATATAACGATCCTAGCATACACCTGAAACATAATATTAATTACGACCAAAGAACAGTTCTCCTGGCTTCCTTGCTTGAAAAATGGCAGAAGCAAGCTTATGTCTGCTCAATTTCATTTCATCTCGGCTTAGCATATGAGCTTTTAAAGGACTTATGATGAAAACAAACGCCTTCAAGTGGTAAATATTTAAGTTCCCAACATTGGCAGGTGAAGCATCCATCCATAATTCTTATAATTTTATGATGCATTGTTCCATGGCATCAGTATAATCATCACCGCAACGATATGTCTAGTACTTGGACTACCCAGGTCATGCATGCTATTCTACAATATAACAGAGAACAGATCCTTGACATTAACTTACAAGTGATTCTCGTGAGCATGTCTTTTGAGCTCCCTATCTGAATAAATGGATCGATTCTTGCAGTTTCCATCGTCCAAAGCATGGTGGTGGTTATTTGACATAGAATCGTTCCATTTCTTTCCTTCGTTGTGCCAATCAGGGGACCTTCCAGCTTTTCTCTTTCGACTATTCAAAGCTGGGGAAGCGTCATCTAGCATCTCTCCTTCTTCAACTACACTCTCTGCTTTGGCCCCCCATGAAGTGTGGTTCTTGGTTCCCGCATGATGCACACTTGAAGATTCCTCACGAACCTTTCCATCATCTTGATTATCAATAACCTTAGACCGCCTGTTTTTCTCATCCTCTGCAGCCAATTCTATACCATCTTCCAGCTCTCTCTCAATGAGATCATCTTCATCCATCACATCTTTCTTCCTGGAAATCTCCCCACGTGATTTTCTCCTTTTCTCAAGTGCTGCCTTGACTTTGTCTCTATCAATCATTTTGATGGCTTCTTTGGGTGACTGCCCAATGGGACCTTCCCGAACCTCAACATTTCGAGAAACTATAATACTAGACTTGTGAGATACACCATCGTCCCTCCATTCTCCTGCTTCCACAGTCTCACTTTTACTAGTATTCCTTTCTTTCTCTTCTCCAACATGCTCCACTACAGATCTTGTTATATCTGAAATATCTTTGCTATTGTCCTTGTAGGGCATTTCAGCAATATGATAACTATCTGTTAATTCTGGGTCGACCTTATAACCAGTAATGGTACTTCCCCCCTCCGTAGCAGTCCCATTGCTCTTACCAAGATTCTGGGCAGCTCTTTGAGGTATCCCATGATTGTCTCCATATGAATGCTCAGGTGCTGAACAAGATGACATTTGCTTTGAAGTCTGTTCCTCAGTTGTAGCTGTAGCCTTTGCTACGTTAGGATGACTCGGACCCCCTGCAGTACTTCCATCTACTTCACTTCCCTGAGCCACTGGCACACGATTTTGCTCATATAGTTCTAGCATTTGATTGCTAACCTCTGCAAAAAAAAAAAAAAAAAAAAAAAATCAAGTGATTAGTTGAAATCCCAGTTGCTTAACTCAGTATGAAACAGCAATATTATCATAGTCAACATTCAAATCCTGAAGCTCTATGACCCAAATCAGATGATAGTACGTCACATTCTTTCATTATTCTTCACAGCAACAAGGAACGAATTGTGAATATCTAAAATCTTCCAGTTCAGTTAAGGTTGGCATTTGGACAATTCTAAAGGGACGAGAATTACAAATATCAGAGCCACAAACAGAAAAGGCTGTCATTTTAGGTCAGAGATTATTTAAGTTGAAAAAATGAAGCGGCACCAACCCTCCAAATGGCGAGGGGTCACGTCAAATTCTTGCCACCAAACTTTTTCCCCATCTGATGGAAGCTTCACTTTAAGAAATTTGGCAGCAAGAAAAATGGCACCTGCTGCAATGTGATGAGGCTTAAACTGCAGACAGAGTGATGTCCTCAACCTGCCCAAAGAACTAGTGTCAGGAGTTCTTTGACGAGTTTCAGAAGAGTGAATAGAGAGAAGAAAGTATCTAGTAGGAACTAGTTACTACAAGATTCATGAACAGACAAATAGCTTCATGGTCTTACCCATCATTGACAAAATTCCATGCAACTTGAGCAAGTGCATTCTGGGCAACCTTAAATTTTTTTATTGCTTCAACGAGTGGCTTGTAAGGGTGATGAATATTCAGGTCAAAAGCTAAGGTCGCAAGCACAACTCTCTCACCAAGTAAAATTAACTCCTTCTGTTGCTCATAAACTTCCTGCAAGATTTAAAGAATGAGATTAGAAAGAAGTGAAAAATAAAGTGTGCACATCCATGAGAGAGAACAGAAATTAGGAACACCAACTACTGTATGGGTAACTACCAATTTAGTAAGCAAGAAAATCAACAGATTTTAAACGGCATCAGTGAGAAACAACCTTCTGTTTGATCCTCTGGGCTGCGCCAGGATTTTTAGTGTGAATAATTTCATAGGAAACAATGATTACATCCTTTAGTGGGCGAGGCGTCTCTTCAACTTTCCCAGCAAGGAACATGCAGACAGTCGCAATGGTCTGCATATCATACTAATAACATAAGTCTAAATATCCCGATGATCACTCAATAGCTCTCTATTCTTTTCTCTTTAACATACACCATTTTTCATGCTATTACCTTCTACATGATAAACTTCGTAAATATTGGCTAATATATTCAGTAAAGAACACTTATGAACTATTTATGAATAACTTAATTAATCTAAATATAAAATTAAACAGCTAAACCATAGTAAACCATAACTACACAAAAGGACAAAAGATCCTTCCTGAAAAATATTCCAACACAATAAATAGCAGTAAGTGGACTTTTTTTTTCCTTTTTTTGAGACATGGAATATTACATGTTAGTGTTGAAACTATAGCAGACAGCTTTGTTAGGTACTTAAGAACCTTGGAGAACCACACCCCAAAAACAAATTATGTACCACATTGGTCATTCCATTCTAACCAACGTGGGACATAGACATCCCATAACTACCTTAGTTCCTAAAAATACCCCATTGCCGGAAAGTCAACGTCTAGGCGGCTACTCCGACGATACTTCACTTGTCCACACCATCAGAACTCTTTGCCAGTTCCACTTCGAAACGTTGACAACTGGCTCTGATATTACTGTTAGGTACTTAAGCTCCTTCAATAACCACCACCCAAAAGCTAGCTATTGGGGTAGGAGAGCTAAGCCACTAAAGTATCACATTGGTCATCCCATTCTAACCAATGTGGGATAAAACATCTCATACGTACCTTGGTTCCTAACAAACTTTCAACAATACCCATGAGTCTAGCAAGGAGGTATTTTGGCATCGTTATTCTTTTTCACCACTTCTAAATTATTTTGTAATTATAGTTTTATCTCAAATTGTTAAGGATTGGTCATCGTTTTAATAAGCCTTTGGTGTGAGGAATATCTCATCTCCCCCTCCATAGGTTACCCCCTTATTTTTTGTTTTAAAACGGAGACAAAGTACTTTACTAGTAAAAACAACTCAAAGTACAAGAGATTTATACGATAAGCATAATAAAGAAGCCTAGAGAGCAATAAGTGAGGGGGATCAGAAGGTGTACCCAGACATCTCAACTAGGTTGACACCCCTTAGCACCAAAACAACATATCCCAATTAAAGCTAGAAATAAAATATGCCAAAATACAATGGAGACATAATCCAGCCTAATACAGAGAGCTGAGACAGAGAAATAAATAAAATAAAGAAAGGGAAATGGGGCAAACACAACAAGGTTATCCCTTTTTAATAAAAACTTCCTTTCTAAAACAAACTATTAAAAAACACTAATTAATTGACTAAATTATACACATAATTTTTTTTAAAAAAAAGTAGTAAAAACTATAACCTCTTGAGATATGAGGGACTCCTTAACCGCGAAACTTCCATTTATTGTACATGATAATACTTAATAAATGGATAAAAGTATTACAACAAAATCCTATATTTGCGAAAGATAGAAATTATTTGGACCCTAAGGGCATTGCTACTAGTCAAATGGGGTTCAAACAATAAGTTTAACAAATTTGTTTTTTGACAATGTTACAGAATTTTGTGATCAAACTGTAAATATTTAGAAAACTAACACATTTTTAAAAAAAATGTAACTTTCATTCAGAAAAAGATAAGCATACTATTTCGAGAGTATAGTTACAAACAGGCTTCCAAATCGAAGCCCAATGAGAAAACTAACACTTACGTTTTTAATGAATCCACATATTAAATTTAAAAATTAATTTAAAATACATAGTTACATTAAATTGATAGAAACAATGATAAGCATACTATTTCATGTTATAAACTTATTTCATTTTTGTTAAAATTAAATACAAAACAGAATAAATTATAAATTATATAATATTGTAAAAAAAAAAAAAAACAAAATAGACAAGAAATATTCATAAATTAATTAACCATAGTTGATATTCAACCAAATATCTCATTAGTAACAATAGCTATTTTGTTGTCTATAAGTATATAAAGTGATTTTTCTTTATACAAAACTTAACGCCACTTTATTCCAAATATAACAAATAACAATAACTATTTTAAGGAAACAAACTCCCCAAGGAAAGATAAGAAGAAACAAATAAGAATCAAGAAAACCAACCAACAGAAAAGAAAGGCCAAAACAGAAGCCACAAGAAAGACTTGTCTAAACATAGATCCATAGTTTTCAACAAATTCAACAAGGCATTCACAAGATACACTTAAAAGACCGATTAAGAATTGTTTATATTTCATGACTCCATATCAATCACACTCTTTTCACTGCTAAGACATCTGACTGCCCTATGTTACGAGTTAGTACAATAACCTATCTACTATTCACTAGCAAGGACCTAAATGGATATGCTGCCCCTACATAAGCCAGAATTTTTTTAAAAAATCCCTGATTGACACACCATGAAAAAAAATATCAGGTGCATAACTTTGTTATAAGTAATCTAAACAAGAAGCATACCCTTCTGTCATTCTTTGCATGGGACTGCCGGAGAAAGAATCGATGACAGAATATTATAGCTGTGGCTATTGTTACTTGAGGCCTGCATTACATATAATTTTGGAAGCACTAGTAAATCAACAGCTATATAAGATGATTATCCATAGTAATATAATGGAATCTTATGAACTTTTTTTTCTTGGAATAAACAAAACTTACTGTAGACAAAATGAAAAGAGATTGATGCTCAAAGATACAATGACCATCGAGAGAGAAGAGAAACAAAACTATTGAGTCACAGTGAAGAGAAAAACTTCAGACTATTACAAATGAATACTTCTGAGTAAAAGAAGGTACACCTAGTGGCTTTGAAATTGAAAGGTGTGTCAGTATAGTGGAATCAAGTAGAGATGAATCAACAAAGCAATGGCAAGAGAATCATTCGGTCTTGGGAAAAAAATGAAGTTAATAAAGGCATGATTTCTACCTCCAAATTATGAATAAACATTGTATAATCAATATCAAAATTGTAGACAAGAGAGAAGATCGGTAGCTGATTATATTGAGGAGTTATCATCATTTGGGTGTAAGAACAAACATGATGGAGAATGAACAGCACTTGATAGCAAGATTTGTGGGAGGTCTACTCATGGATATCAAGGAAAAGGTAAAACTCCAACCTTTTAATTGGATTTCTAAGGCAATTTCTTTTGCTGAAACAGTGGAAGAGATTGATGAATTGCACTTCAAGAATGCTTCAAGAAGAGGAACATGGGAATCTACTTTGAACAAGTAGACAGCCGCACCAAATGCTACTAAGAACCAGCCACCCATTTAAAAAAAAAAAAAAAGCAAGATAAAGCTAAAGAGAGGGTAATTTGTGTAGCCTACTAAAGGTAAGTTCTCTCTCCCTCTCTCCTCTCTCCTCTCTCTTTTCAGGCTACCAGCAAATCCTCCCGGTTTTCTCCCTGCCAACTGATTATTAAAGATACAATATGGAAGTAGTTAGTTGCAAAGACTGCACTAGGAGAGAGGGAGATCAAGTTCATGTTGAAGATGTGGAAGCTTGTGGAATCTTGTCAGTCTCTAAAAATCAGCTAGAATGTTTTTGGAAGCAGTCTCGGAATTATTCAAAGGGCCAGACGCAAGAGGATACGTACTTGCAAAAGCTTGGAGATTTGGATAGGTGTTAAGCTTGGTTGGGTGTTAAGCTGCAAATTCTGGCCTAAATCAGGTAGTTCAAATTTAAAGGTGTGTTCAGGGGAAAATAAACAGGGATGGAAGTCTTTTCTCAACATGTTAGAAAATTTCTCTTCTACGGATGAATGAATATGTCAAATGTTTTCGCGTAATCATTCCAAGAATACCTTGTCAACATTGGCAAGCAATCCGAGTTATGCAGAAAAGGTCAAAACAAAAGATGTCAATGATTTTGTTACAAAGAAAGGTAAAGAGGAAGTCGTTGTTGCTGTAGTTCAGACTACAACAAATGCCCAGAAGGTCTTTCTCGTTCTTCCCCATTTTGAAGCCAGAAAAACAGAGTCAATGGGTGATTAAGATTTAAGAACACTGAAGTTATTCAAGCATCTTTGGATTGTTACTACTCTCTGCTTTCGATGATTGGAGAGAGATCCAGAAAATGTTGGAAATCTATTTTCAAGCGAAGATCATTATAGATCCTTTGTTCGACGAGAATGCTCTCATAAGTCTTGACCAAGGCTCAATTGAGGACTTCATCAGTGAAGAAGGGAAATGACAGGTGACGGGGTCTTTTCATCTTAAATTTGAAAAATGGGATAAATCCAAGCACAGTTGGCCACTTGTCACAAAAGGTTTTGGAGGCTGGTTAAAAATCAAGAACCTTCCTTTGAATTGTTGAAAATCATTGAAAGGCTATAATTACAAAAGTGTTTGGTGTAATTCACTCCACCAAGATGCTGTGTGTTGCAACACAGTCCAAAAAGAATCAAAAGAATTATATCTATCTTCAAAAATTCTACTACTCCTTTCTTTCCAAATGCACCACAAAAGGGATCGAGTCGCACATTTCCATAAGATGTTTCCTTTTGGGCTATAACCTCTAATGTCGAGTCCTTCAATCATCCAACTATCAATCTGCAAGAAGCTGTGTGTTGCAACACAGTCCAAAAAGAATCAAAAGAATTATATCTATCTTCAAAAATTCTACTACTCCTTTCTTTCCAAATGCACCACAAAAGGGATCGAGTCGCACATTTCCATAAGATGTTTCCTTTTGGGCTATAACCTCTAATGTCGAGTCCTTCAATCATCCAACTATCAATCTTACTAGGAAGACAAAGCTCCAAGTCAAAAATCCTAAACAAAGTGTTCCAAGCTTTTTTTGTAAAGAGACAGTGTAGAAATAGATGATCCAAAGTTTCCTCTTCTTTGGAACAAAGACAACACATCGAGGGGCTAAGCAATGTGTTCTGAACATTTTTTTGTAGCTTCTCATGAGTGTTAAGGCTTCTGTAAGCAAGCGACCATAAGAAAAACTTCACCTTCTTCGGAATTTTGTTCTTCCAAATATGACTAATCAAAGGAACAGCGATGGAGGGGGATCTCTTGTTTCCTTTTAATGATGCCTGGACTGCTCTTTTAAAATATGAATCCTTAGGAGCATGCTATATCAAAACTTCAAAGTTGGCTCCATAACGTAAACTACCTTTTAAGAGCTCACTCTCGATGATAATCCGGATCTTTTGGAGGTTTGCAGCTCCAAAGCCCAAGCATCTGCTTGTCTTAACAAGTCAGCCACCGCTTCCCCTGATCTTAAGTTTTTCAATTACTTGAGTTTCACGGACCCTAATACAAAAATCACCTTATTACGAGGTTCTCCATGCCACCCTGCTGATTCTGTCAAGAAGAAGGTGAATATAAAGCAGGCTTGCCTTTTAGTGTTAGTAGTGAAGACCCAACAGATTTGAAAAGTCCTTATGATCATAAGACTGATGAGGAAGTCAAGGGAGTGGATCTGAATGTTTTGTTCGAAGGATCTAGTGTGTCTATAGTCAATGATTACGTTATAATCCTGGTCTGAGCAAGTTCCCTTGTCAATTCACTTTGTAATCTCACCTATGAAAGTAGGTTCCTGGAATACAAGAGGCCTGAAAGATCCTTCCAAGCGCATAGCTCTTGAGATATTTCTTAAAAACCTTAATCTGAATGTGGTCCTGATCCAGAGTCTAAAATGGAGAGTTTTAATGCTGAATTTATAAAATCACTATGGAGCTCCAAAGAAATCGGCTGGAACTTTGTCGAATCAGTAGGCTTTTCTAAGGAATTCTCACTATGTGGGACATGAGTAGGATTACAGTGGTTGAAACCATTAAAGGGAGGTTCTCTTTCAATTAAATGCTCCACGGTTTGCAAAAAGATATGCTGAATTATCAATGTGTAAGGCCCTTGCAGACAGAGAAAGAAGATTCATTTGGTCAAAGCTTTTATTTCTTTTAGACTGCTATGACTTGATGTATGAGTGGAGATTTTAATGTTACTCGTTTGGCCCACGAACGTTTCCCTTTTGGCAAAAGCACACGAGGAATGAGGTTATTTAACTTCATTGATTTGGCAAACCTTATGGAGATTCCATTTTAAAACGGTAGATACACCTGTCTAGAGAGGGTGGCGGCTCAGAAAAGTTAAAACAGCAGTTAAAGCTTGGCATGCTTCTTTTCAGGCTTCCCTTCAACGGAAGACAGTTTGTTGAAGGACTTGGAAAATTGAAGAGGAACTACATTTAGAAGAGCAAACTGAATTGGCTGGTTGTGGGGAATGAGAATTGTGGTTTTTTCCACCGTTTTCTAAACAAAGAAAAAGGAGGAATCAAATTACGAAGTTGGTTGATGATCAAGGAGTAGCAATGAAGTCCTCTCAAGACATTGAAAGGGTCAATTTCGGTTTCTTTGATGTTTAATACAAAAGGATTCCAAGGGATAGATTCATCCCATTTATCACTGATTGGCCTTGTGTCACCCTTAGTCAAAATGCGCTACTTGTTATCTGCTTCTCAAATGAAGAAATCATCAAGGCAATAAAGGCTCTTGGAAGGAACAAAGTTTCAGGTTCAGATGGTTTTACCACGGATTTCCTTGCTAAGCATTGGCCTAAGCTCGAGTGCAGTTTTAAAAACCGGCTTGATTATTTTCACTGTAATGGAAGGTTAAATGATTGTCTGAGAAAACTTCATTTATTTGATCCAAAAGAAAGAGTGGTTCATGTTAAAGAGTTCAAACTTATCAGCCTCACTACCCTAACCTACAATTATGGACTCAATTATAGGCCCATTCCAAAGTGCATTCACTGAAGGAAGGCAGATGCTAGATCCGGTTTTAATTGCTAATGAGGTAGTTGAAGATTATCGGGCTAAAAGGAAAAAGGGATGAATTCTGAAACTTGACCTTGAAAAAACCTTTGATAGAGTGGATTGGGGATTGCTTGAAAAGGTATTGTATTGCAAAAAGTTCAACTCCAAACAGTCAGCTTGTATGTTGGGATGTTTGAAAAATCCCCATTTTGCCGTATCACCTTTTTTATTTCTTCCTGTCAGCGAGATTCTAGGAGCTATCATCAATAAGTTGTAAGTTAATGGGCATTATGAACGCTTCATGGTGGGAAAGGAGAAGATCCACATCCCCATCCTCCAATACGCCGATGATATACTCTTGTTTTGTTAGTATGACGGGGATTATGCTTCTCAAGCTGAAGGAGGCCATCATATTGTTTAAATGGTGTTCAGAGCAAAAAATTTAATTGGGATAAATCAGCTCTTAGTGGAGTTAATGTGGTTGACAAAGATCTATCTCAAATGGCAGAGAAATTAGAGTGTAAGGTGATAAAGCTTCCTTTTCTGTACTTAGGACTTACCTTGGGATGTTATCCAAGGAAAAAGCTATTCTGGCAACCAATAATTGATCGGGTTCATAAAAAACTGGATAGATGGAAAAGGTCTAATATTTCAAGAAAGCAAACTCTACGTAAATCAATTTCGGCCAGCCGTCCCACCTATTACTTGTCTCTTTGCCATTCTGACAATGTAGCTTCTTCCTTGGAAAAATTATTGAGAAATTTCTTCTAGGAAGGGCATTCTGGATGTAAAATAAATCATTTGGTGAATTGGAAAAAGGTTACACCTTCTCAGCTTGTGGGGGTCTTGGCTTAGGAGGCAGCAAAGTTCAAAACAACGGCTCTACTTGCTAAATGGGGCTGGAGATTCTCGGTGGAAGATACCTCTTTATGCAGACAAGTTATAAGTACTCATAGTAAAGAGGCCTTTGATTGGCACACAGTGGGTAAATTCAGTAATAGTTTGAAAAGTCCTTGGGTCAGCATTTCAAGAGCTTGGAGGAGGGTGGAAGCTATTAATATAATTAGATTATTCTTAGGAGATATAATTCTAGAGATATTATTTGATATTATTTGTATTTCTCTATGGTTATATATAGGCTTGTATCTCTACTAAATAATAAATGAATATATAGATTTATTCCATAAAATCAACATGGTATCAGAGCTCTAGGGTTTTCGCCTTATTGAATTCTAGCCTCCACATCCCGTTTGATCTCTGCCTCCGTTGATCATTCATCAACGGAGGCAGAATCATCTCTCATTAGCCATCAACGGAGGCAGAATCATCTCTCATTAGCCATCAACGGAGGCAGAATCATCTCCCATTAGCCGAAGCCGCCCCTTAGATCTGCAAATCCGCCGTTGTCGTTGCACCTTCCCTTTGCCACTCATTGCTATTCAAATCTGCCACCATCCAAACCCCAGAAACCCCATTCGTTTTTCACTAGCGTCCGCGGCGGCCATCTCCTTCATAGTTCTTCGTCCGACCTCTTGTTTTTCCGTTAGCCAAGCAGCCAATTGAACCTCTGTCAGTTGAAGCCGAACGCCCAGCCGAAGAGTTTTGGTTTTGTCCGTGGTCCAAGAAGCTCCGCTCGCCGCTGCGTTTCGTTGTCGTTGCTCCATCCTATGTTGTCCCGACAAAACCCATGAAACCCCATGTCCTCAGATCCTCGCGTCCGCCCCCAATATGTTCCAGACCTGTCTGATTTCGTTCAGACCCATTCTTCATGTCTGCCTTTGAAGTTTAGATCGAAGCCCAGATCCAACGACGCCTCCATTATGTTTTTGTTCAGATCCGCTGCTCCATTCAGTTCAGTTTCCGTTCTGTTCGCCCCAGATTTCTCGTTTAATCTGATTCTGACTTGCTTTAGTTTAGTTGGTTCGGTTCCATTCCGATCCGACAAAACACATCTGTCCAATCCCGACCCTGTTTTCGTCCAGCTTTGATTCTACTTTGCTTCAGTTTTGCTCTTTCATTTTGCCCCTCGAAGTTCTTGTTTCGTTCTTCCTAGGTTATGTTATAGATCTCTATACGAGGATCTATGTTTCTATCCCAGAAGTTCTTCGTTTCGCTCTTCGTGGGTTTGTTTTAGCCTAGAAGTTCTTTGTGTGTTTGTTCTTCGGGTTTTTTATTCTATTCTAGATATATTGTTTCTTTTCTTAGTTCTTAGCAAACTCAAGGTTGAAAGATTTCAACCTTGAGTTTGAGGGAGGGTATTAATATAATTAGATTATTCTTAGGAGATATAATTCTAGAGATATTATTTGATATTATTTGTATTTCTCTATGGTTATATATAGGCTTGTATCTCTACTAAATAATAAATGAATATATAGATTTATTCCATAAAATCAACAGAAGCTTTGGCTTTGTTTAAGTTGGGTAACAGAAGAAGAATTTCCTTTACAACAGACTTCTGGATCGGTGACATACCCCTCAGTCTTTAATTCCCTACGCTGTTTCGAATTCCATTGCTGCCTAGTGGTTCAGTTGCTGCTCATTGGGACAATTCCATTATGTCTTGGTCAATTGTGTTCGAAGACTGTTGAAAGATGAAATTCCAAGTCTCCAATCTCTGTTATACCTTCTCTCCTCTAAAAAGGTGACAGATTTAAATGTTAGAAAATAATGGTGAATTGATACGTCAGGTAGATTTTTAGTTAAGTTCCTTTTGATTCATCTTTCTCCATCACCCCCAATGGACAAAGGAATTGTCAAATCTCTCTAGAAATCCAGCAGCCCAAGGAGAGTCAATATTGATCTGGATTATGGCTTTTGGCCTTCTAAATTGTTCCTTGATTATGCAAAGAAAGATCCCCAGTAAGTGTCTTTTCCCCTTGGTGAGCTCGCTCTATATGAAGTACAGTGAGGACTGACTGTATCTCTTTATTATCTACCCTTATTCAACCAATTGTTGGGGGAGTATGCTCTCCCTTTTCTATGTGGCTTGGGCTTTCCATGGATCATTAAACTCAAATGACTTTTAACCGCTTAGGGGTCCGGTACTGTCAAAGTGACGGAGAATACTTTGGGAGAATATTTCGAAAGCAATGCTTGCAGAAATTTGGTTTGAAAGTAATCATCGAATATTTCACGACAAGGCAAGGGGCTGGACTGAAACTGTAGACACTGCAAAAAGAAATGTTGCAACTTGGTGTTCTTTGAACAAGGAATTTTTTGAGTGTTCCATTCAAGATTCATCTCTCAACCCATTTAATGTGTTGATCTCTCTGCATTCTTCAGAAGCTCAAGATACGCAAGCTTGTTGATTTATAGTGGAAGGCCTCCTGTTTCTATTTCTTTTGTTTTCTATAGGATGGCTTGTTCTTGTTCTTTACTTTCTGATTTGTTGTTTGCCTTTCTTCGTTGTTGTTTCGGTTTAGTTGGAGTTTCTATGTTTTTGGATGTACTATTGGATATGATGATGGCCATTAAGGGGGTGTCAACCTAATTGAGATGTCTGGGTGCACCTCCTGATCCTTTTCTTTACAGTTCTCATTATAGAATTCTCTTGTACCTTGAGTTCTATTTTAACAAAGAAGCTTGTCTCCATTTCAAAAAAAAAGCTAAAGAGGGTGTTTTTTTACTAGGAGTTTCTCTCAGCACACCAATGTGGAAGGCAGCACTATAATTTACTGGATGACTCCCCATTGACAAAAGATAGTGTAAACAAGGAACAGTTAGGTCTATCCCCATCTATCCCATGACACTTATTTTCCCGAAATAGGTATCTCCCCCATCACTCACCACACATGAAACAAACAAAGAGAAACAACGAAAACCATCAAAGACAGCTTTCCCCGCACTGTTTACCTTCAAGAGTCCTGTTTCAAGACCATTCACGAAACTGGAACAATGCTTGGGATGCCCATATTTGACAGAAAAAGTATGGCTCGCAAGGAATACATCATAATTGCTTTGCCAACAAGGCCCAATTTTAAACCCTTAAGTTGCCTATAGCTAACCCATCCAAGGTCCACAAGTTCAATCACCTTCTATCGCAATACAAAATGAAACCCCTTCCACTCACAAACCCCAACTTCTTTTTCTTTCTTTTAGGAAAAGAAAAGAGATATTTTCATTCAAATAAAGAAAAGAGGCTAATGCTCAAAAATACAAACTACCCCTTAGGGGAAAGAAAAGAAAAGGAACAAAAGAAATACAACAAAATTATGAAGGAAACAAAAAAATGTTTCAGTTAAAACAGATATCTTAGAATAATCTGCAAAGAGTTTGAAAAGAGAACATCATGCAGAGACTTTGAGGTGAGTCGAACCAAAGCAAACGCGCAAAGAAGAGACTTGTCAATGGTCACCAAAATACACAGATTCCTTTCAAACCAAATTTCAAACAGCAGAGTTTTCATTCCATTAGACCAAAATAACTTAGATTTTGGCACAAAGGGAGGATGACGATCATGACCCTATTAGACCACAACATACATTGCCCTATCTCCCCAATGTTGCCTCGTGTGCAAGTCTAGATAGGAAACAACTAGTAACCAATTCATCCATTGCCATTTTTCCTGAGATTTTGGAAAGAGATCTTTCCATCATTTGGATGGTATACTGCCTTCCCATGAGACATTGAAAAGTGCTTTATCCTACACTCTCATTAGACACCCCTTCACCAAAAAACAAGAAGCTCAATTGGATGCATGTTATCCGTGCTTTCTTATGAACCACTTGGAAAGAGAGGAACAGCTGATTTCAATGATAGGGGAAGCCCTTCTGGTTATTTTTTGTAACTCATTATCTTTCATGGTATGAGTTGGTGTAAATGTTTCTTTTAAATCATACACTCTGTCTTCCCTTTTGTCCAATTGGAGATCACTTATGTAACACCTTTGGCTCAGGCTGCAGCCCTTTTTGTAAATCTCATACATCAATAAAATTGTTTATTATCCAAAAAAGGGAGGAAGACGATCAACCATCAAATGAAGAATGTTCTCCTTAAATAAATTAGAGAATACCCATTAAACATTAAAGATAGAAAATTGTTCCACCAACATTTACTTGAGTAAGAGCAATCAAAGAAAAAATGATATCAAGCATCACTATCTAACATCAAAGCAGGAAAATTGATACTGATATACAGTGAAGAGGAAGCTTCTTTGTAGAACCTCAAACTAAATCAATAAACCAGTAAACATCACCCAAATAAAGAAATTAACGTGTTTGGGAGATTTAGACTTCCATAAAGATGAACGAACTCTCTTAGCATATGTGAAGAAATAAAATTCTCCGAAGTCTTGCTAGTGACACAGGAATTATAACCAAGGATAAAAGCCACTTGAGCAAGGCAAAATAGGAATGATCCTTCTTCCTTCAGAGAAAAGCACCTCCTCCAAGAAGCTAAATTTTTTTTAATCTTACCCACAATGGCCTACCAAAAGGGCAAACTACGAGGATTGTGACCAAAAGGTACAGTAAAATGAATCCTAGACTACACACTTGCACAATGGCGTAAGATTGAAGCTTTGGCAGTGTATAAAGTAGGAAATGGCAGTACAACAGCTTTCTTGTCTGATCTGTGGCTGGATAAAATTTCTTTCCTATGTTCCGGAAGGTTCTATTACTAATCATTGGGAGTAATGTTCATCAAATTTGGGTTGGTAGTCCAGCCCTCAAGAAACAGCCTTCTTTGATTTGGAATAATGCAATAAAAGCCTATTGTCTGACAATTATGATTTGAAAGGAACCAACAACTTTTCCACAATAAATCTTCCCATTGGTTAGATCGCTTAGAGCTTGCTCATTTAAATGCCTCGTCTTGGTGCACGCTATGGCTATCAAAGGTTTTTGAAGGCTACTCAATTCAGGAGCCCAATCTGAATTGGCAGGCATTCATCCCTCCTCCATGGACCATAATAGTAGCAGAATTTATGTATTACTGTATTATTTTTAAGTTTTAAAGTCATTTTGTACTTGTATCACTTATGGATACTTTTCTCAAGGTCTTGGTCTTATTGCTCAAGGATTGTATCTTTTGTTTTTACATGTATCTCTATCATATGCTGGAAAGGCTGTATGATCTCAATTTTGTTGGATTGCCAACCTAGTTAAGATGTCTGGTGCACTTACTAATCCTAAAGTTCTTTTTCTCATTGTATAAATCTCTTGTAATATGAGCTTTTGTCTCATTTATAATCAATAAAAAGAGACTTGTTTCCCTTTAAAAAAAAATAAATAAAAGACTACACACTTGCACAACAAACTTTTAGTTCACAACATATATAATATTTAGGTAAAATCAAACAGCAAAGTCTTACACTTTGAGCCTCATGCCCAGATCTTGCAAAAAGGTGCAGTATGACTTCCTTAAATATGTCTCCTTCTTCAAGTCAATACCATCTCTTCTTGATGGGGAATTTTCTTCAATTTCCTTTCTGGACATATACCAACGACCTGCTTCGTCTTGATTTTCTTGGGAATTCTTTGAGGACCCACTATCAGATATTCTATGATGCGTAGACTCAAATGGCAGAAGTCCAGACATGTGTATCTTTCAATGATCTAAAACAGTAGCAAGCAACTGTATAGAATAATCCCCTTGAACTTATGCAGCTATTTCCTGCAGATTAAAGGTAAAAATTTAGGTACAACACAAGCCTATGAATTAACATAAATTTATATCCTGTTTTGAAAACTTTTTTTTTTTCTGTTTTCAGAAGAGTTCTAGAAATTGTCATGAAAAGTTTTTTTTTTATGACTTACATTATCATTCATATATGAATTTTTGTTCAAAGTTCCATATGTAATGGAATGAATATCTTCCTTCATAAAAAAAATAATAATACACTAAAAAACAAACAAACAAACGAATTAGAAGAAAAAAGGTCCACAACTTGATTGAGTTTTCCTATTGCATTCTTTTAGCCAATTGGCTGAGATACTTGACCATATCATTTGGAATTGTGATTTAACACAAGCAAATTGAGGTTGCTTTTTTGAGGAATTTTACTTGAGCTTGACTGGACATAGGGGTTGTTGAGAGATGATCAAGGAGCTGCTTCTCCACTATCCTATTTGTGAGGGAGAAAGCCTTTTGTAAGAGTTTGGGATGTGCATTATTTTGTGCGTCATTAAGGGGGAGAGCAATAATAGAGACAGGCCATGAAAGTCTTGAGAGGTCTTGGAGTGACATTGGGGCACTTATTTGATTCAACGAAACTGTAAGCTATATGGGCTAAGTTGTTTTGTGACTGCCTGTTATGTCCTATTTTGCTTGATTTGAGCCCCTCTTTCTTTTGTGACATCTTTTTTCGTACACCCTTGTGTTCTTTCATTTTTTTTCTTTAATTTAGTTACTCATAACACGCACCAAAAAGAACAAGGACATTCCAATAAAGCATGTAAAATTAGGTAAAACACACACACACACACATATATTGACGAAAGACCAAGGAGAATCACGTCCAATTGGGTACTACACTTCAACAGAATTTCATGCTCCATGTAAACGACTGTGTTTCTTCTGCTCCCTAGAAATAAAAGACATTATCTTCGAATGAACTTGAAGACTATAGGTCACGGAGGGGAAAGTTAGAGGCACAAATTCATTTAAAGTAAGCTTACCCATTAACCTACCACTTCCATCATAAGCCCTTTCAAGCTCTATACCCTTCCTCTTTTCACGTATTTTCAATAATTCCTTACCAACTACGCATAAAAATCAAAAACCGGGGGAAAAAAAGAAAAGGGGAAAAAAGCAATTGAGGAAAACAAGAAACAGGAAAGCACAAGCTTTCGATACTTACCTTCGCGTTATTCTCCCGTGCCACGGAGCTCATTGACACCCCAATTTCCTTAATCCAACGATAAGCACTCAAAAAATCTGCAAAACCTAAGAGCTTCCCATCCTGCCGAATAGTAGAACGATGCCATTAGAGGGACATGGAAGGGAAATCAAGAACCCAAAAACCAACATGAGAAGGCGACGAGAAGTTCAAAGGGATTAGAAAAACTTACAGATACAATACCGTGAGTGTGAGAACCAGCGAGGTAGAGCTTGAATCGGCGAGGGAGAGAGATTCAGAGGAAGGAGCGTGAAATTTGGGATGCTGCAGTGTGGTTGTGTTGTGCCCTAGCGGAGGGTTGGACGGAAGCTGACATGCGACCGTACAAAGCAAACTGATTTATGGAAAAGAAATCGGAAATGAACGGGAATTTACACGGTTGTTTGGTTTAAGTGCTAAAGATGTGTGAAAATATGATTAGAGATGTCCAATACAACGAGTTGTGGCACCTATCTCTATGGGCGCAACAATAACCCACTATTCAAATAACACACTATTCAACTCACATATTGCAAGAGTTTGTTATTTTAAAATTTAAGTTGGGTTGGCTTTTTTTTAACATGGGTTTGGGTCTCCCATTTAGATTTGAAAAATTCGTTCAATCTGAATTAATGATATTATATATATTTATATTAAATTTTATAGTATAATGTTTGAATTTTTCTTTTTTTACTTTAGAAGTTCGATTCATATTTCACTTTCGTTTAAGTAATTCTAGATGTTTTAAAAAAAATTGTTGAGTCTTATTTTTATTATTATTATTGATAAATGAATTTTTATCTAACTAAAATTAAGGAGTTTTTAAAAAATATAACAAACCACCGAAATATTTACATAATATATAACAACTTCAAAAACAAAAAAAAGCTCACACCCTCGCAATAAAAAATACCAAAAATGCCTCAAATAAACACATGATCAATCAGTCACACGTACACATGTAGTTCTTCTTTTAAACGATCATGATACGCAATGTTGTAGAAAAATGATACATGATATGCTCTTATGTGCTTGCCTGTTTGCTTGTTGTGTTGCTTTGTGTCTTGTGATGACTTGCTAATGATACACTCTTGAGAGTCGAGCATGTGTGAGATAATGTATGATGAAAACAAGTACGATTTTTTATATATTTTAAAATTTTCTCTTCCACCTCTTATGCATAACTAATTTTTTCATTTGCTATTCTAGTTCTAGCATGCTTATAGCGTTATCAGGTCTCAATTTTGTTGTTACCTTAAAAAGCCTTACTAGCATCGACTTAATAATGTGTGTGTGCAAGGATTTAACCAATTGATCTTCTGTGTGACCTGCACCTAAGTAGAAGGTTAAAATTTTGTTTAAGTGTAGGAATATGTGTCTTAAATAAAAAGATGTGAAAAAATTTTATGACTTAGGTGATGATAAGAGACTAGGCGATTAAGGATCTTTGCAAAATGGTGTTAGGCGAGAAGCTAAGGAGCTATGCGAGAAGAGGAGGAAGAAAAGCAATTGAAGTTGGAATAACCAAGTTAGGAGTGTTTTCTCCAAGAAAAAAATTTATGATAAAAGCTTCCTTAATAAAGTTATTACTAATTTGAAATGACTATTTCAATTCAAATATTTTCAAAGAGGTTTATTTGAAAGTTATGGTATGTTTCAGTATGACTTATGAGATTTCAATGTTTGTGAAATGATGTCCAAACCATTAGTTACTTCCTATCCATGAGCTGACTATTGCTTAATTGATCTTGTTTGTAAACCATAATGAATGAGTTAGCTAGATGGTGGAAGTTAACGAATTCATCTTATCATCTCCTTATATCTTAATGAGATTAATTGAATATGTTCCGCGTGGGTTTAACTTAGCATAATTAGTTAATTTGATATTTAGAACTATTGGCTAAGCATAAGCATGATTTTATTTGAATGATCATATGATTGCTCAACCAAATTTCAGAAAATACTTGTTATTCCTAGCTAGTCCATACTCATCATCATTTTGATACTATTTTACTAGCTTTTATTTAATTACCGTTCAAATTTAGCATAGTTAAAAAAAAGAAGAAAAAAAACCCTTCCATTACTTTCTTATAAGATGCTTATTTGAGAAATCATCTTTGTGGCTTCATATGGACTTAACTATGTACTTCTCTTTACTACTCATTTGTAAAGCAAGACAACCTATTTTGATTGTGACTAAGACTTTACGATGGAAAAAAAGATCCAATGGAGCATCTAGATTTGTACAGATCATGGATGGAACTCCACGAAATACAAGATGTAATAAAAGGCAGGGCATTCTCGTTTACTTTGGTAGACCAACAAATTAATGGTTTAGATAACTAAAAAGGAAGTTTATTGAATCATTCAAGAAGTTGGCAAGAACTTTTGTAACACAAATTTTAGGAGGAAAAGATTAAAGGAAATCAACTACACGCCACTTAGCGATCAAACAAGGTTCAAATGAGACGTTAAGAGAATATATTGATCAGTTCAATAGCAAAGCTTTACAAGTAGACAGGTACACCAATTTAGTAACTTTTGTGGCTATAATGATTGAACACTAGATAAGAAACTCCTCGAGTCACTAAGAAAGAGAGTAGAAAAAACTTATATAGAGCTAGTCACCCGGACCGAAAAATACATGATTGTGGAAGAATTAATACGATCTAGAGGAAGAGTAGACAAACCAAGGAAGAGATTACCTCAACCTCGGACCTCGATAAAAGGAAAAGGAAAAACAAAAATGTTCAGCCAAAGATTATGATTAAGGTGAGCACCTCTCGGTGTCATTAAAGGCTATATTTGCTCACCTTTCGTGATGCAAACGACTCATGAGCGCTTTAAGGGTGACAACCTCTCGATGCCAAATACCCACACTTATTCTCCTTTTAGGATATAAAATAGTTGAAGTTATCTCACCTAGGTGGAGTTTATCTCCAAACTCCTCCTTGAGCGCTTTAGCCATATCATTGTTGCTTGCTCTCTCGAGTAGTTGGCGACAAACATTGATCAAACGATGAATATAGCTCAACTAACAAAATAATAATTATAAGCTAAGCTTTTTATCAAGAATCTATCATAGATCATAAACTACAAATAACACATTGATAGGTGAACAATAAAGATATGATGGATTGAAAAATGTATAAATATGTAGTGTATTAAAGAATATATACCTTAGGCCACTTTACAATATGAACACGTACATTACAAAGAAATACAAAAATGGAAAGAATAGAAATGAATAATACAAGTTAGGGGGAAATGGAAGATGAGATCTTCTTCACTTAGAGCTCATGCTTCCACTCAATGACTAATCGAAGAAGAGAAAGAAGGACTTTACAGATGGTGGAAAGGCTACTCCTTTCCATCAATTTTTAGGGTTTTGCCTATTCAGGCATACGATCAATCCGGTCAGACATCTATCTTCTTTTAAAGTCGCCCCCTTGCTTGATAGGAATGAAGTCCTTTTTATAGGAAGATTCGGGCTGGAAACTTCTATTCTTCTTGAACATATCAGCATCGAAAGTTGTCTGTGTCAAGTCACATCTATTCCATATCTACCACTTTTGATTTCTAGCGAATCTCTTCAGGCATGCTATAAGGTCTTCTTGCGTAGGTTCATGTGAGTTCCTCTGCGATTCGCTAGTCTTCTTCTTTTCTTCAAATTCTGCGTTAAGACACTAAAAACAAAGTGAAACGGCATAAATGTTTATGTAAAATGTATTTCTGAATAACGCATTTTGATACATTTAATATGCATTTTGGTCTCATTATTCTATATGAAAAGCTACAATAACTTGTATTTCTACAAGTTATCGAAAACCTAATTCATAATGAATTTCTGGGAGAATACGTTTGAAGTTCAACTAGTCCAAAAGCGAGACACACCTCGACCATGGAGAAGTAAGCCAAGAGCCAAGGGGTTTTCAGGTTCACACACTATAGGTCAAGAATAGTAGGACCATCTTAGAATTTACGGAAGAAAAAACCTATTAGTTCTATATTTGACTTACTTTATAGCTTAACACTCCTTGATATATCATCACTTATTCATTAAATCTCCAACTTTATAGGAAATTATGATGTACACATGCTAACAAGTCCAATGCAATGAAAATTGCATAATTCGAAGCTAGAATGCGAGCAAAAACGAGCCAAAACATGAAAGAGTAACAATTTCATAATTTCTCAAAAGCTTGGCCGCCCCCTAGCTTCGGGAAGCCTAAAGGCAGTAGCTGCCAAATTGGATTGCGACACTACGAAGTTTGACGGAAATCCTGCATGCGCACAACTCCCCCTTGCTCAGCGACCTGATGGCTTATTTAAGAACTTGTATTTTCATAATTAGTACTTCAATTTTTTGTTCTACACATTCTTAAAGCCAAATTCCTCTTGTAAAGTTCTCTCTACCAAGTAAATAAAATCTCTCAATATTTCTTTAAGAAATGGCAACCTTTATTGTGAATTTCTTTGGAGCTAATTTGGAAAACATGAGCAACTAAAATACTTTCTTGAGAATGAATGTTCTAGTTAAATTTTCTTGAGAATGTATCTTTTGCCTTTTTTATTTGGTCTTTAGTTGAATTTTCTTTCTTATTTTTGGCAAATATTGATTTTTTGATTGGTTTGATCACCCGAGATTTCTTGAATTTAACTTTAATTTTTAGAGGTGATAAGAAATTTTTTTGAAGCATGATTGATTCTGAATTGTTGTATGAGTCTTTAGCATGGCTTCCTATCGATTTTTCTTCAATTTTAAATTGGAATTTTAACCCATTAATCATTCTTCAGATAGAGACATTCCTTGTTCTTAAAAGTCTCAACATAGAAGCCTAGGATCTTAATGCAATTTTAAAGATTTTGTGGAAACCGCTAAGATAAAGCATTTTCTTTCAAATTAGTATGGATTTTGAATTATTTATTCATTGATTGCTTGAGGACAATTAGTTTCTTGGACTAATGGGTAAAATTGAATTGCAATGTTTTCTTTATTCAATGATAAAAAAAAAGCTAGAAGACTCAATTTCCATCTTTATCGATTGATTGAGAGAACTTACCTTTCTTTTGTTGTGCTAATCACTTTCTTGAAAAAAATTCCAAAACACTTTATTGCTTTCTTTTAGATTCTTGCTTGTTACCATCTAAACCTCCCATGTTACATAACTCTTTGATTCTAGAAATCTTGTATCTTGAGTTAATAATTCTTTTAAGGAAATCTCTTGGGTTCGATCTCTCTCTTACTCTATGCTACATTACTTTTGCATTAATATCAAAGTCCACTTTCTCTAGTGGACTTTTTGTTTTCATCAAATGACGACACCTAGCCTACTAGAGTTAATGAGATTATCGAACAAAATGTTTGATTTTTCCACTAACTTTGGTCAAATGACAAAATGGTCATTTGGTCAAAAGTCAAACTTGACTTTTCAAATCAAAAGTCTAACATTTTGACTTTTTTTATAATTTCTCCTGTCTTGACTAATTTTGACCTCCCGAGCATGAATCTGCATTCATTTTCTCAAGATTCAAATTACATTTGAATATATTGTTGATCAAAGTTTGACTTTTCAAAGTCAAAAGTCAATTTTTGAATTTTTACAACTTTGACAATTTCCATCAATTTTGAACTTTTGAGTATGAATCCGTATTCATATATTTAATATGTAAATCCCATTTAAACATAAAGCTCAATCTCTAATTTGATAACAGGTGACTATATCACATATATTTATCAGTTTCTCTCTCTTCAACTAAATCGAACAATTCAACTCATTCCATCATATATTTGTCTTAAGAGTGTTTTTATGGGTTCTTTGATCTGGGTCTAATCACCATCAACCTTAGTGATTTCTTTTTCCAACTTTTCCTTTTATGCTAAATCTTAAACTCAATCCAAATCATCTCTTTGAGTTTCTTAAAAGATTTGGAAATTCTTGGAATTTCAAGGTTTACAATTTGAGTGTTTGATGATTTAACAACCGTTTGTGAAACACATTCAATAATATATTATAAATTATAAAATTAGTTGTAGATCCACTAAATTTGAATATAAACTAAAACTATTATTGAGCCCCAATGTAGCTTCCAAAATAAAAGGTATAAATAATTTGTTTTTTTTTTAAAAATTATTATACTAAAAAAAACGATCAAACTAATCCCTCTTGAACGATTTTGATTTACACATACCCAAGAAATTGCAGAAATCAGTGGGTTGTGCTGAACTTGCAAAAGTGAAACATATATTATTTTAATATCAAGTACGTTGTAACTGTAGATATAGATTATTTCTTTATATTAAGAACATTGGCACTGGACGTATTATCACTTAACGAGGCTCAATTTGAAACAGCTTCACTCAATTCTATTAAGAACATTCGTAACCAAAGAAGCCACTTCATTGGCACTGGACTTCTCAAACCACAGATTTCTTCCTAAATTACAAACGTGAAAGAGAAAATATACAACTTAAAATTTACAATACAATGACAAGTGAAACATAAAACATGTCATCATTTAGAAAAGAATCTAGACGTGTTGCACAAGTTAACAAGGGAGCTTAATAAATATGTCTCTTGGTTATTCTTGAGCTCCCACATATCAAAATTTGATTTACATTTCCACCCTCCAAGGCTTGGACTCGAGTTTTCAAAATTAGTCCATCACTAGCCAACCAGGTTTGATCAGGATATCCTGTTTGAAGTTTCGACCAGTGACCGATGTCGATTCTCCTTGACGACGGTAGCACTGCATAAGAAATGAAATGTAAAACAATGAAGTCTTCTAACACCAACCAATAATATAGCAGGTTCCTAGTTTAAGATTGGAGGGATACACTCGGCAGAAAGTACTTCATTGTTTGGGAAAGCTTTATATAGAACACAAGGACACAGTTCGTTGTACAACTCACTGTTCAAGTAAGGTTGTGTTTGAGAAAGCCTACAAAACTAAAAATCTTACTTTAGGCCCGTTTAATGCCATTTTGTTTATTATTTTTGAAAATCAAAGTTAATAGGCACTGCTGCTACCGATGAGTCTTTGTTTTGTTATACATATGGAGATGGTATACAATTCCAAGCAAGTTTTGAAAACTTGAAAAAGTAGTTTTTTTAGACTCTGTGGGAACATTTAGGTATTTAAAATTGTGCTAGTTTTCTCAATTAAGAATTTCACGATAAAAAAATAAAAAAAATCTAAGGAGACTCACATCCTACATAAAGATAGATGGATTACTTCACTCATTACCAATTGGTTTTGAGAGAGAACTTCATACTATCAAATACGGTATCAGAGCCCATAAAACCCAAACGAGTATTCAGTACCGTGTTAAAAAGAAATTGAGATCTGGTCAAGATTGGTGAGCCTCAAAGAGATACCCATCTTGTAGGAGCAATTGAGAATTCCATAGTAGAAAACCAAGATGACTCACAATCTCTATAAGATAGATGAGTTACTTCGCTCATTGTCTGGTTTATATCCCAAGTAAACATTTAAATTCTATTTTAAATTTTGAAAACAAAGAAATTTTTAAAAACTATTTTTTCTGGTTTTCAGAATTCGATCCAAATTCTTTAAAAAACGCTCCTAAAGATGTAAAGTGTAAACAAAACAGTGAAACTAAGTCATCATAAATTGAGCCTTAAGAACTTGTTTTTATTTTTTGAAAATTGACTAATAAAAAGCTTTCATTAGTAAAGATGAAAACTACTATTAAAAAAGTTGTGAAAATAGAGCCTTAATAATTCAATTAGTTAGAAAAATATGCTCATTAATCCTCTCCCATCCCCAAACCATCAGGGGAAGCATGAAACGAAGTCATTTAGAATGGACCCAATTGATGAATTTCATGCAACGCAAAACGGTTCAACCCATTAACTACTGCATCCGAAACTTGATAGAGGACTATGCTAAACATAACAATCTTTTACTTGGTGACTAAAACATGAAATAGACTCGGTGTAATTTTATATTTACGGGAATGTAGATATAAACTTTTAAGTTCTAATGGGTGCAGAAGAGGCATGTTACCAACCTTGTAACAGACAACTGTATCATCAGGGTACATTGCAAACAATTTAGTTCCAAGGCGTGCGTGACAAGAATCACAGAGGCTCTCATCATTGATCTGAGCATGTCTTGATCTTTCCTCCAATCTGGCCAACCTCGCCTCAAGGTCTAGAGCACGGGAGGTATTATGTACAATCTGTAAAGTGTGAGAAGTAATTAAACCTTCTGCAGTTGACCCCCTCAGTTTAATCAATTAACAGATACCACCCCCTGATTTTGAAAAGAATGAAGAAGACAAAATTTCTTAATCTATATCTTCATTCTTCAGTTTTTGGAAGGATTAATTTAGATAGTCCTTCATGGCTTCAGTGGGGACTACATCAAACCAATTATTCGATAGATTTGATTTCGGTTCACAATTATAGGTTTCTGGGTGCCTAGGTATTATAACATCTGCCTGTATAATTCAGAACATGAGGAAGAAGTAATTGGGGTTTGAGGATGGTTCATAGCAGGAAGAGAAGAGTGGACAACTGCTGCTTCAGCCTCCTCTTCAGTGCCTTAATGGCGCTAAGACCCAGATGACACCACTAAAAACAATAATTTCACCAGTAATATTTCTCAGTAGTTCACAAAATTCTCAAAATCTATTTAACCGATGCATTAGTTGTAGAAACTATCACCAGGACAAATATTCTTGTTTTCTTTGTCCTTGAGACAAAATAAAAGTAGCCAAAGCAATTGGCACCATGATTTTCAAAAAGTAATTTGTCATAGACGAAAAAAGAACCAGTTATTAATGCAGAAAATGACTATGATGGAAACCAGGAACGTTATTGAATAGTAAGTATTATTGATATTAGATTCAATGACGAATCTAGGTTACAATCTCTAATCCGATCTCAAAGATGTAAGAACTCCCTTCTGCTAACCCATCTCTCAAGGTAGAACAGAAACTCTTTGTTAGGATACTAACAATAATTTAGACCGAAAGGACTGTATAAATGGCTTAAACAGAGGCGGTACTCTGGTTTACTTTATTTATATATAAAGCCAAATGATCCAGATTCACAAGATGAAAAGAAATAACAAGAAACAACAAGGAAAAATGCAGAAAAGATCATACCAGCCTCTTGGTTTTAAGAGACCCTGGTGGCTGCTGTAGCCCTACCTCCTAAAAGATAAAAATACCCTAGCTACTCCAACCTAATAATCCTATTTATAGACTCACATATTCCTCAGCCCAGTGGGCCCTACCACTCAGAACGTCCTTCCAATCATTTCTCCATAATAATTCCCTGTGCAGTTACTTTTCTACCCTTCCTCCTATAAGTATGGATAATTGGGGGTCTTACACTCTTCTCTAACCAAAAGCTTAACTAACTTTCCTGCCCTCTCCTTTCCACTATTAATACTTCCTAACTACTTTACTCTCACGTAAACCCTCTCCCTCATTCACACGTGTCAATTCTTTTTCCTTCTCCTACTATATTGGTGTATGATAGGGGGTCTATCAGAATACTTGCAGTTCGAAACAAGGGGAAGGTTCATTAAAAGAGATCAGATTTTAAGAAAGAGGGTGGTAGAAGATTAAGTAGGTGAGAGAAAGGAGAAGAAAGAGAGTGAGAGAACCTGTCCTTGACATTTATGATGAAATCGAGCTCTCAACAGTTTCAATATTGTTTCCGACGCAATATGAAGCGGCATATTTGGGGACAAAGTCTGCATTTGAAACCAAATATTAAAGTATAAAAAAGTATAATCTTTTTTTGAAAGGAAACTGAGACTTTTCATTAAGTTATAGAGACTAACGCTCAAAGATTCATGAAATTCAAAGCAAAAAAAATAAAACAAATCTAAAGAGATAAAATAAAAGCTCCAAAAACATAGCAAAAACAAAATAACAGAGAAAAACATACAACCAGGAAGTAGAAAAAAAACAGCGAACTTATTAAGTCAAAATAAGAAATCCAGCTATGGTAGATGTCATGATTGAAAACCCCTCAAAGTATTTGGATATAGAAGCTAGAACACCAGGAGAAAGCCTTTAATCGAGCCACATCAAAGAGAGCATAAGAACTTTGTATAGAATTGTGGAAAAGGCACTTAAATCTTTCCATCCAAATTCCCTAGTTTCATTTTGTTGGATGTGATGAGGGTGCTAATGAGATGTTAACCTAGTTGAGATGTCCGAGTGCACCTATTGATTCTCAATCTCTTCATTTGTGTGATCTTTGTACATCAATCATGTATTATGAGTCTTGTTTTATTAATAAAATTTGAGACCCGTCTCCTTTTTTTTTTTAAAAAAAAATCTTTCCATCCAAATTTCGGAAAGGAAGGCCTTGATCAGCAGAAAAATGCAGCAAACTAACACTTAAAACACTTGCAATCTCTTGACAACAACTCCACCTCTGTGTGAGACATCTTGTAGTTGCTTCCTAAAATTGGATAAAAATATTTTAAGTCGATATACCTTTGGAATATTCTGTTGGGCATCACCTCTAACCATGTAGACTTATTCAAATTTAATCTATTAACAAACTTTCAGAACCAGAAATGTGGCTTTATGAAATAATCACAGCCATGGGTGGTTTGCAAAAGTATACTTCAAACAGACTTAACTTCAAGCATTTATCACCAGCCCCACATAGCTATTAAAACCAGACTTTGATGTGGATCACCAATTCCAAGCCTCCATTCTAAAAGACTTTTAAAGACCGACTTCCATTTTGCCAATTAGATGATTTGACTCCACTAAGGCCTTCCAAAAGAAGAAAATGAAGAATCTTTCAAAAGTCTAGAGCACCTTATCTCAAATCTAAAATATAATTATTTAAAAGCAATCAGAAGCAGAATAGCAAGGAAATCTAGCATAGAAGAGAACACTCCTAAAGTGGCTATTTATCATTCTATGTTAAAATGGTTACCAAAGAGGCTGTGGCTCCCTACTGCATCTGTAAAGTGGCTATTATAGCCTATAAGGAAATATGACTAGTGCTTTTTAAAGCTTGGGCACAATAAAGAGCAATAGTGTTCTAGGGCTTAAGTGCAAGGCACCAAAAAAAAAATGTGACTTTTTTTTGTGAGGTGCATTACGTATATAAGTAGTACATTAAGAAAAGCATAGTTGAAGTGGAAATATGAAAAAGACCCTTAAACACAAGAAATTTTGCATTTAGGCTTAGTATATTTGAATTTTTAGTTATTAATAAAGAAGGAAAAACCTAGCTGATATATTGATAGCTGGTTCGAATTCATGAGATTTTCATATTTGTCGTAATCTAACATAAAGTAGTTGAAGTGGGAATACCAAAAAGACCCTTAAATACAAGAAATTTTGTATTTAGGCTTTAGTAAATTTGATTTTTTAGTTAATAATAAAGAAGAAAAAACCTATATGACATATGGATAGCTGGTTTGAGCTCATGGGATTTGCACATCGGATTTGCACATCTGTCGTAATCTTTAGTGACTTAGAAATTTTGAATGGGTATCTTATCACTTAACATCTGTTGAACATAGGCCTACAATTGATGCCTGGATCTGGCCATTGGACCCATCATCATGTTTTACCGTTAAATTTCTAATGATTGATTTGGTTGGATCTGTTGATCCCCTGTAGGAGGATCTACTCTACTATTTAGAAGAACAATTATTCAAATATTAGAATTTTCTTATGGAAACTCAGTCTTTGAGACATAAAAGCAGCAGATCAATTACAACGACATATGCCTTATATGCAGCTTTCCTCTTCCTAATCCTGGTGCTTCATCGGCTGCCAAAGCTCTGAATCGCCTTTTACTCACGGTAGTTTAAATCTTTGGTGGTACCGAGCGAAATATTTTGTTGGCTATTATCCTGAGGTTCTTTTGGACTCTTTGGGGTGAACAGAATGTTTGGCTCTTCAGGGACACCTCTACTCTTGATAAATTTTTGGATTCGGTTCTTACTCGTGTTTTTTTTATTAAAAGCGACCAAACAAAATAGATACCGAGTAACATGGAAATTTGAGTACCGGGAGAAAAATCACAATCTGACTTTCTTATGAACAAAAGATACAAAGAGGAAAAATCAATAAACAACAAGCTTATGATAAAAAAGAAAAGAAAATTAAGGTAAATCTTTCCTTGGGCCAAGTGCACTAATTCTAACACTCCCCCTCAAGTTGGGACATAGATATCGATCAGCCCAACTTGCTAACACATGAATCAAAACTCTGTCTGAGAAGTCCCTTGGTGAGAAAATCAACCTGTTGGCTCAAGGGGATGTAAGGAACGCATATTCAGTCTTTCTTCAATAAAGTATCGATCAATCTCCACGTGTTTAGTTCTATAATGTTGAACTGGATTGTTGGCAATGCTAATAGCTGCTTTATTATCACAGAATAATTTGATTGACATCTCATAATCCTAGGTTAGATAAAACCTTTTGAAGCCACATTTCCTCACATATCCCCAAACTCATAGCCCTGTACTTAGCTTTAGCGCTGCTTCTGGCCACAACCCCTTGCTTCATACTCCTCCAAGTTACGTGATTACTCTACACAAAGGTACAACAACCAAAGGTGGATTTCTTGTCAACAATGGACCGTGCCCAATCAAAATCAGTATAGGCAGCTCTCATGTTGATTTTCCTAAACATCGACCCTTTTACTAGGACTTTTCTTAAGTACCTCAAAATTCTATTAACTGCCTCCATGTGTTCCTCACAGAGAAACATCATGAACTGGCTAATGACACTCACAACATAAGAGATATCTGGTCTAGTATGTAACAATTAAATTAAATTTCCCACAAGACGCTGATATTTTTCTCTCAATTGGAACTTTATCACTTGAATTTTCCAGTTTATAGTTGAATTTAAGAGTATTAGCATGACGACATCCTAGCATACTTGTTTCGATCAACAAATCAATGGTATAATTCCTTTGAGATACAAAGATACCTTCTTTTGATCTTAATACCTCCATCCCAAGAAATACTTCAAATTCCCTAAATCTTTAATTTCAAACTCATCGCCCATCTTCTTTTTCAGTTGGATGATCTCAGCGGTGTCATTCCCAAATAAAACAATGTCATCAACATAAACAATCAACACAGTGAGTTACCAACCTTGAAGACTTTCATAAACAAAGTCTGGTTAGAGTGCCTTGACTGTACCCTCGGGACTTAACAAAGGTAGTAAACCTATCAAACCATACTCTCATGACTGTTTTAGCCCATACAAGGATTTCTGAAGTTTGCAAACCCGATGATCAAACTGGGCTTCAAAACCCTGGAGGAGGGTTCATATAGATTTCCTCTACCAAGTCTCCGTTTAAGAACACATTCTTAACATCTAGCTGATATATGGGTTAGTCTTTATTTACAGCAACAGATAACAAGACTAGCAGTATTAAAGTTTGCAATTGGGGAAAAAGTTTTAGAGTAATCAACACCATAGGTCTGCGTAAACCCTTTTGCAACTAACTTGGCCATGTGTCTATCAAGAGTTTCATTTGCCTTGGTTACTTTAACATCTGCTGGTTGTTCTCCTCGATTTGAATCCCCAACTGCTCAATATTCTTTGTTATGGATTCCAGAGTTTATGTGATTGCCGTTTTCCTTCGATCTCCCAGGAAATGAGTGCTCTGATACCAATTTGATAGAACACCAATATAGTGTCTATGTTTATTGATATCTTCAACAGAAATTACAATATAAAAGAACAAGTAAAAGGAAACTCAAGAACACTTAAAGGAACCCTAATCCTCTGCTCTTCCTTTCTTTCAAGGAATATTGCAGTCCATTATCTTCACCAAAATCTTCATGCCTTTCTTCCCTTCCCAACTTTCTATTTATAACCATCTAACTGCCAACAAATATAATTACCTTTATACACTTGCCCTATACTAATCTAGGTATCTAACATTCCACCCAAAATTTCAAACACGAAAGAAAACATGATTGAAACTCTAATCATTGAAGTGAAAATTGTTGACAACAGAGCAACCGAATTACCTACTCTGGACGATGAAGATGAAGTCGACAGTGTTTTAGAGGAAAACAAACCAATCAAAAATGATGTTTTAGTACACAAAAATGAAGAACCAATTCTTTAAAAGGATGAAGATGAATTTTGGGCTACACTGATCCTGTATAGATCACAATTTATGTATAAATCGCAATTTATGCAAGAATCAACGAAGAAAAAAGAAGTGGCAATACAAAGATAGATATTATTGATGTTGGATGCTCCAAGATGTCTCCATTCAATCGACTTACTTTTTTACATTTACCTTCATTTTCGTTTTAAAACCCGAGGATGATTTTTTTTTTGGAAGGATAGAAATGATGTAGTAGGAATAGGGTATTATGGTAAAATCCTTAATTTATTATGATCAAGATGAGTTCCTTTGGTTTATTAGGATTATAATTAGTTTCTTTTATTATTTTGGATTAGGATTAAATTTCTTTTATTAATTAGGATTAGGATTTGGATTAGTTTACTTTTGTTAAGTTTCTCTTATTAATTAGGATTAGTTTACTTTTGCTATAAATAGAGTAGTTGTCTTCTTATATTCACAACTTCAAAAACATTAATAAAAAACTCTCATTTGAGTTACATCACCGGGCCTCATTCGTATTTGGTGATACCCACTCTACAAGTCAACCTTTGGAAAAAACAATGCACCACCAAGTTGGTCAAGTAACTCACCAATTCTTGGGATAGAAAAACAGTATTTCATTGTAATCTGATTGATGGCTCTACTATATACACACATTCTCCAACTACCATCTTTCTTTGGACTTGGGAAAGTTGACACCATGCAAGGACTCAAACTTGGTTGAACATGCCCTTTCTTTAGGAGCTCCTTGAAGTGTTGGTGAAGAATCGTGTACTCTTTAGGGGTCATTCGATAATGAGATAGGTTAGGAAGTGAAGCCCCCAGAATTAATTCAACGTGATGTTGAATATCTCTCAAAGGTGGTAATCCCTCTAGTTCTTGCTTAATTGTGAAAATTCATCAAGCAATTGTTGAACTTCTTTAGGAACTTCACGATCTTCATCTTCAATGCACTTTTCAGTAACAAGTCCTTGTATGTCTCCTCCTCTCTCCTTTAGCAACTTCTTTCCACTTATTGTAGTAAACAAATTATTGCTCCTCTTCTTTGTTGAATGGACACCTTCATCATCCTTTTTGGTCAAAGGTATCTTCTTGTCCATCCATTGAAATTCATAAGTATTCTCTCTCCCCTTGCAAGGTTTGAGCATTGTATTGCCACACATCCATCTCAAAACATCACAAACAATGTGATCTTTGTAGTTATTTCCAATTGTCAATGGAACAGTGCATATCTCATTAACCAGTAAGTGCCACGTAAATTCCTTCCAATGAAGATTCAACGGACAGCAAGCGTTGGGTTGATGTTCTTGGAGAGGGTGGGGTTTTCTTCCACCTCTTGTTCTTCCACAATCGATAGATTAGCTAATTGCTAGGTTCACCGGCGGGCTTCAAATGGACATAGACAATCGGTAGATTAGCCAATTTTGATGTTAGTATTGAAGCTTTTGAGTCAATTGGTAATTTAAGAAGGTATCAAAGCAGATTGGTCTAGAGAGTTCATGTGTTTTAAACCTTTGCATTATTGTTTCCACCCCACTTAAAATTGATTTCCACTTGTTGGGCCTCTCAAATATTTGAAGCCTACAAGTGAGGAGTGTTAGCGATATATGTTTAAATTTACCTTCCCTTATCCACTAGCTTAAGCTTTTGCAATTAGTGATTTAAGAGACCAAGATATGGGAAAGGAGATCCCTCTAGCCTCTACTTTTGTCATTTTGTATTCTTTCACTTACCTTGAAAAAATTCGGTTTTAAAAACGAGAAGATGCAAAAGGAAAAACTAACGAAGTTTCTTTCGGTTTTCAGTAATCTTCTTTAGGTGAATTTCTTAACTGACATCTTTTGTTAACTTTATGAAATCGAGGAAGTTGATGTTTATATATGTAGAAATAGGTGATTGCTTGAGGAATGCAGTATATGATTACCTCTAAGACTCGGAATGGATCCAATGATTCTCCATGGTTGTGGAGAAGGCGAACAGCAGCTTTAAACATAGGCTCCTTACCATTTTGAGGATCCAAATACATATCGAGTAACCTACAGTTGTGTTATAAACACAAAGCGATATTAAAAAATGCACTGAGGTCTAAACGTATCACTGAAATTGAAGTGTTTGGGGCACATAAAACCGAGAGAGCAAAGATGAGCAAACAGAAGAAGAAAATTAACTGGACATAGGCATCTGATCTGCCAATTTCAGCACAGTACTGCTCAGCAGCTTCACTGTCTTCAAGTTTCCTGACATACCATACCATATGATATTTTATGAGCTATTGATTATCATGTTCGTGTAAATATGTATTCCATAACTTCAACTATGTTGCAGGTGTTTGTACACTATAAATTCACATGAGAAGATATTCGAAGTGCAACAACTTGCAGCCAACGGAGCAGTTGGTCTAAGTGAGAAAATTCTTCCAAATCCCAATGAAACTCATTTTAAAAACTAAAAAAGATTAAAAAAACGACCCAGAAAAGATTTAAAAAGTTATCTAAACATCATAGCCTAAGTTATCTTGTTACAAATTGGAATAAATTTTTGTAAGCCCTTTGATAGGGTTCTTTTGTATATTCTTCCAATTATTCATTCATTCACCAATCAAATTGTTTATTAGAAAAAAATTAGTCTAAACAGTACAAAGATAACACAAATAGTATTTAGCATCTTTTTTAACTAATGAACTGTTCAGAATCTCACACAAAACGTACAAGGCTAAAATCCGGAGCACCAATGCCTCTTGCCCTAGTTTCCGGTATAGAATAGCCTGCCCAGTCATACAGGAAAAAACCATTAAAAAGAAACAGACCAGTAAGTAAATAAATGCCAGCCTGACATGACCTTAAACAAAAGGAAACTCTGGCATATAACAAAGCTTACTACGTCATCATGCATCAAGGATTGAGACGTGCATGCATAGAAAAGGAATTGATAGAAACCCTCAGATAAAGAAATTATATAAAGGATAGTGAATAAAATGATATCCAAACAACCTTTTCCAACCATAATTCTGATCCTTCAATCAAGTGTAAAACCTCTTCTGGATCATACAAATCTGAAGACTGTAAAAAGATCTGTAACCTTTCTCGGATTGGCTGTTCAAATATTGAGTTAAGTCTCTGATCAGAAATTTTTGGGTCTGATGACGAATCAAGGCTTTGAGTACTATCATGTTCGACTGCTGATTTAGCTAATGAGAGAGCATATAGTGAGTGGAAGTGAGGATCGCAAGACTCTTGCTCTTCAATCAACCACTGTATATACCTAAATAGAAGTGGATGTCAACCAGAAAAGACTTCTATAAGACACAAAATACAAAACTAAGAAAATAGAGTATGTGTGTGTGTAAGTATATGAATACATGTACATATTGATGATAATCAAAGAGAATATATTCATCAAAAGAGAAGAAGGCAGCCTTAGGGATGAGGGATCCCTAAACCTAATTTGGAGGATAGACAAGAAAAGACCTCCAATATAAGTGGACGAGGAACCACTGTGTATGACAAAAGAATTGCGCAAGGCACCCAAAGAAGATACAAAAATTTATATATGAAACAAAATATGACTATAAGAACAGTTTTCCCCCCTGACAAAATCGATATATACAGTTAAAAAACAAACCATTCAGCCCATGTAGCAAAACGATTTGGTCCATGTCATTCATAATGGCTGCTTATTCATTTCATCACACCTTCAATTAAGTAGCTGGCATGGAAAAGAATATGCAAATTAATTTAAATGATTTGGCATCCTAATTATGCCCTGTCTCCTTTCTCCTCTCCATCTCAGGCCCCGTCTACCTCCCTTAATCTCCCTTCTCTTTTAATTATAACCACTCCAAGAAAAAACTTCCCTAAAAAAGACCATGCCATCAGAATCCATGCACCTTTGCTAAGACATTCGTATTCTATGAGAAATGATTTTCCATCAAACACTTCCCATCAACAACTCTAAATAGAATATGAACCGAAGAGAAAAAATTATTGATAAATTCATTGTTGGCAAAGTAGATTTATGGATGTTTGATGTCTCATGAGAAGAAAGAAAGAAAGCGAATATGGAAATAAAATGAAGTCAATTTAAGACGCACCTTTGAAGCATTTCTACCTTCTTGGAATCAATAGCCCTTATTATTTCATCTGAAATTGAGGGGAAAAGGCTTAAACTATTAGTATGTGAATAAGAAACATAAAAATTTAAATATGCAAATAAATGAACTGTAGAAGAGTGGTCTCAGCAGGCGGGGAGCTGACTTAAGAATGTTCTCTGTTTAGTACTCCTGTTCCTGTCTTTTGTATCCCTCGTGCAAATTAAAATATTCAAATCTAATTTTGGGTGATGCTTCACCTCTCTTCAGTTCAATATGCAAATGAATGTGGAGGTGGTTTTCCTATGTCCCATGTTTTCTTAATCAAAGTACAGTTTCTCGTAATATTAACTAAGAAAATGCAACTGCTTCAACTGGAGTCTGGATAAGGCTACCTTCTCTATCTCCTCATGTTTTCCAGAGAGGACTTCTGACAGATTTGCCACCCTGATTTATCCAATCATAAGTAGGCTTCTAGTTTCCTGTAGCTACTAACTCCCACGTACGAAGAATGGCGAAGACTTGAGGGAGTTTGGGTTTAGGCTTCCTCTGGGTCTCAGGTTCTGGGACATGGAACTTTCCAGCCAAGGGATTGCAGAAGGAATTACAACAAAGCAGTTCTTTCTCAAGCATCTTCCACAAGGGTGCATACTCCAATTTTATCTAATTCAAAAAATTCCCTCAAGCCTTCTAATCCTTCTAATCCTTCTAATCCTTCCAATTTCTTTTATAAAGGGAGATGACCTCTTTATTAATATAATAATAATGAGACAAAAGCTCATAGTACAAGAGAATTATACAATGAGCATGTAACCATAGACCAGGAGGTTCACCTGGACATCTCAACTAGGTTGATACTCCCATAGCACAAGTTAAAAACCAAAATAAGGGAGTAATGTCCAAAGGCAAAACAAAAACCAAAAGAAGTACAGAGAAATAAAAAGAAATACAAATACAAATAAAAAGACTAAAAGATTTATTTCCTAAATGCTAGAAGAATCTAAACCATGAAAATTTATTCTGCTCAAATTGGACAAAATTTGAAATGAAGAAGGTTGAGAAAAAATTTTGGCAAACGAAAAAACATGACTGACTTTAATCTTGCAAAATACCTGGTGATAATTGAGATTGTCTCTTTTCTGATGTCAAAATCTGAATGGCAAAATGCTGGTTGATGTCTGCAATCTGTTACAAGAATACAATTAAAATCAGCGAAGTATTGCACCACAGTCCACATCTCGACATTCCTTGAAAATCTTCAAATTCCACAGAACAGTAAAGCTGGCACATACCCATCCGAGGTGCTGAAGAACTAATGCTTGATCAGATGACTCCTCAAGAATCTTTGATGCTTCTGCTGCAGCCACTTCCTTACCAGATATATCCCGAACATTGCTATCCATAGTACTCTCATCCATAGAAGAGTCCATCAAAAGGCGGGATGGATAATTTCTCCCCAAGATACGCCAAATTGCAAGAGCCTTTGAGCTCATCCCTTTACTAGCATAAAGGAAAGCAAGTGTACGCAAATGTCCAGAGTCCTCTAATAAAGTTTCCAACTCCTCCTGCACCGCCGATTGAAGTTGTCTGTTTTACAATGCATAGGACCACTAAGGTTCTGCAATTACCACATCCTCTAGTAGCATATTTCAAACCATATCTATCTTGAAGTCATAGTTAAAATAAATGAACTGTTCAAAGGATTAATAAATTAAAATTTTCAAACAGCATTTAGTTTGATTGCAAGTTTTCACATACTCAGTGATTTGCCAACTCATACAATTTCAAATACAGAATTTTTTCTCTTAGAGGAACCTTCATGCTTAGTTTTCATGCTAGAAAACTAAACTATAAGTACTTTTGTAGATACTCCGCTTTCTTGATTGACTTGATTTTTTTCAAGTAACAACTTTTGGTAGGAAGGGGACGCCTAGTCCCTTTAATTATTGGGTTGTACCTTTCTTCTTGGTTGGTTTAGAATCAAGTGATCTATTTCTTTAAAAAAAAAAAAAAATAATCAAATCAAATCAAATTGCAAAAACCACCCTGAATATTGGCGGTAAGTAAGGATCAACCTAGTTGAGATGTCTAGGTGCGCATTTTGATTCTTTGGTCTCTTTGTTTGCTCCCATTGTATAACGCTATTGTACTTTAAGTTTTTTATCATTAATATAAAGGCCGGTTTCCGTTTAAAAAAACCACCATGAAGTATAGAGGTAGTTTACAATGCAATTATGTAACTGTTTGGCTCCTTAAACTTTTATATTTCTAAAGTTTGCAAGTTTGGGGCCCAATTTTAACACTTCAAACTTTGAAAGTTCAAATTTTGTCATTATATGTTTGAGGGTCCAATTCTACAATTATGCTAGTCTCAGGGTCCAATTTTGTCAACCTCGTTGAGATGTTTGGGTACACCTTATTCTTAGGCCTTTTTGTTCTATGCTCTTTGTATAATTCTCTTCTTCTTTGAGCATTAGTCTCATTTCTATCTTTAATGAGATGACTTGTTTCCCTTTCACAAAATATAAGTTTAGGGGTTCAATTTTTTACAAATGAAAGTTAGAGGGTGTAGTTGTACTGCAATACTTCAAGGGTGGGTTTTGCAATTTGCCCCAAAAGAAAAGAATCGTGCTGAATCTGTTTTCTATTATGGCCGATATGTTGTATCTCAATGTACCGGAACATATTCACGTGAACATTTCCATGTTCCATGTTCACGTGAACATGGAATAGTAAACTACCAATTAGCAATTCTTGTGTCCATGTTCACATGGTAAAAAAGAGATAACATAACATATAAAAAACGTCTTCTTCTTTCTTCTTCTGTTCTTTTTATTTTTTTATTTTTGGAAGGAAATGATACAAAAAATGTTTTCTTAAATATAACCAAATCAAACATAATAAGTAAAAATATGACAGAACACATGTACACATTATTATAAAAAAGTTAACACAACAAAAGGGAACCGCATACCACAACGCAACTGTTTTCTGAAGATGCCAGTTTTTCCATCTTGTCAACAGAATTTAAAGTTCTATACAGGCACATTAAAAGAGTGTCAACTCCCTCTCTAACAGCTGATATCAATTCTTTATCGCGGGAAGCCTCCAAATACCTATATTGACAGATAAGGATATTACCTTTTTTTGTCAGAGTGAGATAAACAAAACTTATTACTGAATTTGCAAAAAGTAATGGCCATAGTTTTATTGAGAAAAGTAGGTATTGCTACTAACCATGTAGATGATCATCTTAATAATTAATGAAGAAGTTAGCTACAGCAGTGAAAATTTAAAGCTCTTTTGTACTTTGACCATTAGTCTCATTTCATTGCATTAATGAAAAGACTTCTTTTCGTTTAAAAATATAAATATTTGTTGAAAATAATTGTACTAGGGTATTTGAGTGATCTTTATATCCTTGTTTATTTGCTTTTTTGTCGAGTTGTGGATGCTTCTTTGATTGCCAACGAAATCATTGTTGATCAAACCAACTGCAGAAAACAGGGGATCATGATCAAGCTTGATATAGAGAAGGCTTTTGACAAGGTTGACTGGGATTTCTTGAATGTGATTCTAAAAATCAAAGGATTTGGAAAGACACAGAGGAAGATGGATTAATTGTTGCATCTCAACAACATGCTTTTCGATCATAATCAATGGTTGTCCAAAAGGAAAAATCAAATCCACCAGAGGGCTAAAACAAGGAGATCCTCTCTCCCCTTTCCTTTTCGTTATTGTCATGGATTGTTTTAGTAGAATGATGATTGAGGCACATGATGTCCACCTTATCAAAGGCATCTATATTGGTAGGGAGTCCTGACCCATACAAGATCTTCATTTGGCTAATGACACCATTCTCTTCAACGAAAACGAAAACTCAATTCAGAATCTTTTTGGCCTTGTAAGATTTTTTAAGAGGCTTCAGGCTTAAATATCAATCACCAAAAACCAGAAATTACTGGAATAAACATGAATCAGGATGACATGGATTTGATTGCTTCAAATTATGGATTCAAGGTTGGCCATTGGCCTGGAACCTACTTGAGACTTCCCTTATTTGTTAAACAACGGTCAGCTTCCTTTTGGAACCCCATCATTGAGAAAATTGAAAACGATCACCAAAAATCAAAGTTACTGGAATAAACACGAATCAGGAGGACATGGATGTATCAGCCTTTAATGATTGAAAAAAGATTACACTCATGGAGTCAATCAAGCATATCCAAGGGCGGCCAGCTCACACTGCTACAGGCCACTTTGTCTAGTCTTCCAATATATTACCTTTCCCTCTACAAAATGCCAAGCAAGGTGATTGCAGCAATAGAACAAATATACAGATCTTTCCTATGGAAAGGCAGACCAGACAAAGCTGGAATGAACCTTGACAGATGGGAAAAGATTATCAAGTCACACACACATGGAGGTCTTGGAATTCAAAGCATAAATTATAAAATAAATAAGGCTCTTCTTGCAAAATGGATTTGACGCTATCAACATGAAAAGAAATGCTCTCCGGAAAGAAGTCATCAACACCAAATATAGTGCAACTCCTCATTCTCATTGGCCTAACACTTCTTTCCCCGACAATATCAAAGGTCCGTGGAGATCCATTCTACATCAACTTGGCCTTCTAAAGAGAAAAACAATCAAGGTGGGGAACAGTAACTGCACATCCTTTTGGTAAGATAGTTGGATTAACATCACCCTCTCATCTACCTTCCCGCAACCCTACAACCTGACTAACAACAAGCTTGCCTCTATGAGTAACTGCTGGGATGAGCACATGGATGGTTTATCTCTTAGGAGAATTTTTTTTTGAAACGGAGACAAACTTTTTTATTAATAATAGTAAGAGCTCAATGGACAAGAGAATTATACAATGAGCTAAACAAAGAAGTCCAAACAAGCGAAAAAAGAAGAATAATAGGGATCAGAAGGTGCACCCGGACAACTCAACTAGGTTGACACCCCCTTAGTACCAAAACATCATATCCCTTTAAAACTAGCTTTGATGAACAATTTGAAGATTGGCTTTGATGAACCTCCTTGCGTCTATTAAACCTACTCATTCGAGAGACAAGAAATGGTTCTTTCTCTACCAAAACTCTGACCATGGATCTTGACAACGATGGAGACACTAGCATTTCTTCTCTATTCAAGGCTATATGGACTGACTTCTACAAAAAAGTCAACTTTTTATTGTTGAAAATTGGTCATAATGCAATCAACACTAATGATAAAATCCAGAGAAGATGTCGACACATTGCATTATCTCCTCAATGTTGTCACTCTGCTTCAGGGACTATGGAACAGCTAACCATCTTTTCATTCATTTCCAATTTGCTAAGCTTTTCTGGATGGAAATCATCACTTCCTTTGGTTTGTCAACCCCTTTCCCATGTGACATCCAAAACCTTCTTACATATATGCTCTATGTCACCCCTTCAACAAACTGATGTAGAACATCCTCCTTTCTTGATATTTCTTGAAGTTCTTTAGTATTTCTTTAGCTAATTCTTGAGTATCTTGAATTACCATTCTTGTATCTTAAGATTAGTTATTTAAATCTTGTGTATCTTGAGTTAGTCATAAATAACTAACTCAACTTCAAGTTAGTTCTATAATAACTAACTTCTAACAACTCTTGTAAACTTCCAGCCTATAAAAAGGCTTCTCCACTCATTAGTGAAAATATCATAAGTATTATTCATAAAAATTCCTAAGCTTTGCAATTACTGCATCAATTGGTATCAGAGCGTGATCCTAGCTCACCCTTCCCTAAAAAACTTAGATCTTACCACTCACAACCATGGACGTGGAAGCCTCCTTTAACCAACGCTTGCAGTTGGTAGAACAAGTTGTTGAAGAACTTCAGAAAGGACAATCAGATATACAGCAATCCCTAGTAGATTTGACCAATTTTTTTACCCAATTTCATGCCCAACCTTTAGAAGAAGCAATCCAACCCCCAAGGAACCCAATTGCAACAAACCAAGAAAGGCAAGAAAGACCAAGAAACCCAATTGCAAACCAAGAAGGACCAAGAAATCAACCTATTCACATCCACGATAACCAGCTATATGGGAACAACCTACCTGGATATTTGTTAGAAGATTCCGACTTTTCCGATTAAGATAGCTTGCTGAACATTCATCAAAAACCACAACAAGGACTTGGGTTTCGACCGAATTTTCAAGATCAAGAAATACGTATGAAAGTAAATCTTCCAACCTTCAATGGTTGAATGGACGTGGAGAAGTTTCTCAATTGGATAAAGAACGTGAAGAATTTTTTCGACTATGCCAATACACCGAACACAAGAAGGTTCGATTAGTTGCTCTCAAACTTCAAGGTGGCGCAAGTGCTTTGTGGGATCAATTACAAAACAAATAGACAATTATTCGGTAAACAACCAATAAGAAGTTGGCCAAAGGTGTAAGAAAAGATTCCTACCCATCTACTACCAGCAACTACTTTACAATCAGTGTGAACAGTGCCACCAAGGCTCACAAAACATCATGGATTATACAGAAGAATTCTATAGACTTAGCGCCTGAAATAATCCTCCCGAAACCGAACACCAACAAATTTCCAGGTTTATCCATGGTCTACAAGATAAGATTAAAGATATTATAAACTTACATCCTTTAACTTTTCTTTCAGATGCCATCTCCTTAGCTTCCAAGATTGAAGACAGTAAAGAAATCAAGAAAACCAAGATTTCTCAAAGAAAGAATAATTGGGACAAACAGTAGAGAGCAAACTCAACTACTTCATTTAGAACCTTTCAACAAGGAAGTTCCTCCACATCTTCACAGCTTGCTAAGAAAGATGAAAACCCACCAAACTAGGTGAGAATACCACAAAGAAGGTTGACAACGTTTATAACCGTCCTACTTTGGGTAAATGTTTCAAGTGTGGACAACAAGGACACCTCTCCAACGAGTGCCCTCAAAGAAGAACTTCGACAATTGAAGAAGGACAAGAAGGATACTCGGATGACTCAAATGACAACATCTATGAGATTTTAACACTGGATGAAGGAGATCAACTATCTTGTGTAGTTCAGAGAATTCTTTTCACCCCTACGGCTGAACAAATACCTCAAAGGAATTCCCTCTTTTGAACAAGATGCACCATTAACGGTAAAGTGTGTCAAGTTATCATTGATAGTGGTAGTAGTGAAAACTTAGTGTCTAAAAAACTAGTTTCTGCCTTAAATTTGAAAACTGGCCCACACCCAAATCCATATAAGGTTAGTTGGATAAAGAAAGGGGGAGAAGCTATTGTTAGTGAGGTTTGTACTATTTCTTTATCAATAGGACAGCACTATAAAAACCAAATTATATGTGATGTTCTTGATATGGATGCTTGCCACATCCTTTTAGGAAGACCTTGGCAATATGACACAGATTACATTCATAGAGGTACAGCTAACACTATTGAGTTTGATTGGATGAGTTGTCGTGTAGTTCTTTTACCTATAGGCAGCTTCAGTTAAACAAAACCTAACCCTAATAAAGGAAAACAACTTTTTCTATATTTAAGGGTAAGGAGTTCCTGCCATCAAGTTCAACACCTATCTTAGCCTTTGTTATTAAAGGAAACAACACTACACCTTCTGAAAATCATTTACCAAGTGAGATAACAAACCTTCTAGCTAAATTCTCAAAAAGCATAGAACCAACTACTTCACTGCCACCTCTTAGAAATATACAGCACACTATAGACTTAATGCCCGGTAGTACCTTACCTAATCTACCACATTACCGAATGAACCCTAGGGAGTACAAAATCTTACATGAACAAATAGAAGAACTCCTTAGTAAAGGTCATATCCAACCTAGCCTAAGTCCTTTGCTATTCCAGCTTTACTTGCTCCCAAAAAAGATGGCAGCTGGAGACTTTGTATGGATAGTAGAGCTATAAATAAAATAACAGTCAAATATAGGTTTCCCATACCTCGTTTATCCGACCTCCTTGATCAATTAGGTAAAGCTTCCATCTTTTCCAAAGTAGATCTTAAGAGTGGCTACCACCAAATTAGAATTAAACCAGGGGATGAGTGGAAAACAGCCTTTAAAACCAATGAAGGGTTGTTTGAATGGTTAGTTATGCCCTTTGGTCTCTCTAATGCCCCTAGCACCTCTATGAGATTAATGAACCAAATCCTACAATCTTTTTTGAATAAATTCATTGTGGTATACTTTGATGACATACTCATCTATAGCTCCTCTAAGGAAGATCACCTAAAACACATCTATCTACTTTTTACAGCCTTACAAGAAAATGAATTACAAATTAACCTAAAAAATGTGAATTTGCTATAGTGTTCATTTTCTTGGACTTATCATAAGTTGTGATGGTATTTCTGTTGATTCTAAAAAGATTGACTCTATTAGTTCTTGGCTACCACCAAAAAATCCAAAAGATATTCAATGCCTTTAAGTTTTAGCCTCTTTTTATAGAAGAAGGTTCATCAAGAACTTCAACACCATTGCAGCACCTTTAACAAACTGTTTAAAGAAAGGCAGTTTTCAATGGGAAAAGTAGAAGAAAACAGCTTCTGTCAATTAAAATTAGCTTTAGCTAGCCCCCTGTTTTAAAACTTCCAAACTTTGATAAACCATTTGAAGTCATTGTAGATGCTTTGGGTTTAGGTATAGGAGCTGTCTTTAGTCAAGAAGGTCACCCTTTAGAGTATTTTAGTGAAAAACTAAGTACTTCTAGATAAAATTGGAGTACCTATGAACAGGAGTTGTATGCCCTTGTGCGTGCTCTAAAACAATGGAAACAATATCTACTTGCTAATACTTTTATCTTACTTACTGACCACCTCCCTTTCAAATTTCTGAATTCCCAAATCAGTAGAATGCATGCTCGTTGGTTACAGTTCTTGCAAAGATTCAACTTTGTAATTAAACATACTTTAGGTAAGTCTAATAAGGTTGTTGATGCTCTCAGCCGAAAAGGTACACTTCTCACCACCCTCCAATCTCAAATAATTGCCTTTGATCACCTTCCTACATTGTACCCAACTAACACTAATTTTAGAAGTATTTGGAAAAATTACTCTAACCATAAACCTTGTAAATATTACCACATTGTTAATAATTTTCTCTTCAAAGGTGATGTTTTGTGTGTTCCTCATACATCTTTAAGGGAAGCAATAATTAAAGAAGCACACTCTAGTGGATTAGCAAGACATTTTGGCCGAGACAAAACTTTGGCTGCGATTAGCTCTAAATTCTTTTGACCACAACTCAATAGGGATGTTACTAACTTCATCAAAAGATGCTCTATTTGCCAAACAGCTAAAGGTAATACTTAAAATACAGGTTTGTACACTCCTTTACCTGTTCCTTCTACTATTTGGGAGGATTTATCTATGGATTTTGTGTTGGGTTTACCTAGAATGCAAAGGGGTCATGATTCTGTTTTTGTAGTAGTAGATCGCTTTAGTAAAATGACCCATTTCAACCCTTGTAAAAAGACTTCTGATGCTTTGAATATAGCTAACTTGTTTTTTTGAGAAATTGTTAGATTACATTGAATCCCTAAAAATATAGTGTCGGATCGAGATGCAAAGTTTTTTAGTCACTTTTGGAGATCCCTGTGGAAGAAATTCGATACCAACCTTCTGTTTAGTACTGCCACCCACCCACAAACTTACGACCAAACAGAAGTGACCAACTGAGCTCTTGGAGACCTCATTTGGTGTCTTAGTGGGGACAAGCCTAAACAATGGGACTTAGCTTTACCCCAAGCAGAATTTGCCTTAAACAACATGGCAAACCACTAAACAGGGCAAGTCCCCATTTGAGGTTGTATATACTAGTCTTCCTCAAGTCACTTTTGATTTAGCTAATCTACCCTCTATTGTTAATGTCAATATGGAGGCTGAAGCAATGGCTGAACGTATTTCCAAGCTACACCAAGAAGTCCAGAGTCATCTAGAGCTTGCTAATGACTCCTACAAAACAGCCGCCAACTCTCACAAATGCTTTAAGGAATATCAAGTGGGTGACCTAGTTATGGTGTACCTTAAAAAATCAAGACTACTTGCTGGTCATCATTCCAAAATGACCAACAAGAGAATGGGTCCATTTCAAATATTGGAAAGACTTGGCCCCAATGCTTACCGAGTAGATCTCCCAGCAAACATGAGAATCAGCCAATCTTTCAATGTTGCTAGATTGTCACCTTACTATACACCAGATTCCTTCTCTTTAGCTCCTTAATCTTCACTCGAGGTTGAATTTTATCCTAGGGGAGGGGTTTGATGTAGAACATCCTCCTTTCTTGATGTTTCTTGAAGTTCTTTAGTATTTCTTTAGTTAATTCTTGAGTACCTTGAATTAACATTCTTGTATCTTAAGATTGGTTATCTAAATCTTGTGTATCTTGAGTTAGTCATAAATAACTAACTCAACTCCAAGTTTAACTTCTAACAACTCCTGTAAACTTCCAACCTATAAAAAGGCTTCTCCACTCATTAATGAAAATATCAGAAGTATTATTCATAAAAATTCCTAAGGTTTGCAATTACTGCATCACAAACACAAGAAGATTATGTTGTGACATCAAATTCAAGCTTTTCTATAGACTATTTGGACAGAAAGAAACAATCATATGTTCAAGATAAGAAGAAGTCATTTGATGCTTTTTGGGAACAATCTACTTAGCCATGACTTGGTGCAAATGTTCTCTTTTTCAATTTGTATGATCTCACGTCTCTCATATCATCCTCCCCCCCCCCCCCCCCCCCCCCCCCATTTTCATTTATCAATGAGTAATTTCTTATAGGAAAAAACACATGATTTTAGAAGGAAGAAAATTGAAGGTACAGTTCTGTTTTTGAAAATTAAGCTTATGCCACAACTCCTACCTATAGTTTTCTTGATTTACAACTACTTTTTAAATATGTTTTCAAAACTCAAGCCAAGATTTTAAAACTAAGAAACGTAGTTTTCAAAAACTTGATTTTATTTTTGAAGTTCAGCTTAGAATTGAAATATATGATTTAATAAATGTGGAAACCTTACCAAAAAGTTGGAATGATTGAAAGCAAGCATAAATTGTATGAAAACAAGCCTACTATTCAAAAATAGAAAAGTAAAAAAATAATGGTCATTAAATAGGGGCTAAATAAATCGCAAAATCAAACTTTGGACCCAGAAATAGCACAATCCAATCCTCATCATATGTTGTTGCAAAAATAAAAGAAATTAAAACAGAAAAGTCCACACTGATATAAATATCTATAAACAATCTTGCCTAAAAAAATCAGTTAAAAATAATATAAATACCTGATAATATGCTTTACAGCCGACTCCAACAAATCTGACCTACTCGGTGGATTCAAGAGAAAATCATCGTTTACAGCAGTTTCTACTCCTACTTTTTTAAGAAATGTGGCTCTCTGGATGGCAAGCAAACCATCGTCTATAACATCTTCAAAGGGAGCAGGGGGTGGATGCATTGCCCAGTACCGATTTCTGGGAATCTGAAAGTTCGAAATTTAAAAAATAGAACTACAATATTGAAACTGTATGCTCTTTCTAGAGAAAAGACACAAATAAATAATTTGAAACTAATTTGAACCCTCAAATTGTGCGGCTAGAAATAAAATGGGCAACCAAAAAATTCGCATTTAGAATCCAAAGCAACAAAAAAGTTACCAAAATCGACAAATTAAATACTTCTATTCCTGAGTCATTTGGATGGAAATCAGACTTTTTTATCTTGTGATGCAAGACATTGGTCTTTGGTTTCCTCCGGGAGGATCTCCATTAATTCCCTTTTCTGAGCATTTAATTATTGCATCCCCAAGGTTGAAGAAGCTAATCAGGGCTTGTGGAAATCCCAAAGTCACAAGCACAGCACATAACCATCCTTGTATGGGTAATGTTTTTTGGTACACTCAATTCATCTCTACTTTTCAACACAAACTTCAGGAGCATTGTTTATCTCCATCCACCTGCCCTTTGAGTATGGCTCATGGTGAAGACTTGCAGCATTTGTTTTTTCATTGTCATTTTTCACAATCCTCCTAGTGGTGGCTATTCTCTTATTTTCAGCTTCATTGGGTTCTTGGCTCATTTGGGGAGAGCACCATCCAGATTTTGTTTGGCCAACACTTGGCTCATTTTTTTTAAAAGGAGACAAACTTCTTTATTAATGATAAAATCTCATCTGAATTAGCAAAACATGAAAGTCATATCGTGGAACACTAAAGGCATCCTAAATAAATCAAACAATTAGCCTTGAAAGAACTACTGAAGTTGACTTATCTAGATGTTCTAATTCAGGAGACAAAAACAAGAGACTATTGACAACTCCTTAATTAAGGCTCTATGGAGTTCGAAGGACATTGGCTGGTGGTGTTATATTGAATCAACTGGTAGATCTGGAGGAATGTTGACTATGTGGAATGAACGTAAATACCTGTGACTAAAATCATTAAAGGAAGATACGTTCTCTCGTTTAAATGCAATACTATTTGCAAGAAGCCTTGTTAACATAATAAAGAAAGCTTGCCGGAAGCTTTGGCAAATGAAGAAGACAAGGATGAGCAGCCAGATTTGGCGTCAAAGAGTAGTACCCAAAAATGGTTGCTGGAAGCTGACCTGAAACTATATAGGAGGGAGGAAAGAAACCTTATTCAGAAAAGAAAATTAAACCGGATGGAATTAGGAGATGTGAACATCAAGTCTTTTCATCAGTTTCAAGCCGCAAGTCTTTTTATCAGTTTCAAGCCGCCAAAAATAAAGAGTCTAAAGTTTTTTTGCAGAGAGTAGAGAATTGGTTAGACAGCTTCAAGGGGGGCCTCATCTTAATAAGACTGCACAGTTTCTTTGATGGAATGCAGTCAAAGCCTTATTGGCCGTTTTGTGGTTTGGAAGAAACCAAGGACTTTTCACAACAAATCTCTCAATTGGGATGATTTTTTTAAAAATGTTCATTGAAATGCCTCCTCGTGGTGCATTCTTTCTAAGGAATTCAACATGTGGTGCGACATAATTATAGTGCAGAAGAAAGGAAAGCCCTTGTTGAGCTAGTTAGCTATATAAAGAGCATTGGGTCCATGATGCAGCAGTGTGATACTCTGATAGCTGATGCTTTGTGGGAAACAGTTCCTGCTGAAGGATTGCCCATGTGTAGCCTTTATTTTGAGATTGTATTTTTAGGCCTTCCCTATTGTTTCTTGCTGTTTTTTCTGGTCCCATATTGTTTTCTGGACCATTGTATCAAGCTGGATGTTTTATTATTGTATCTTTGTTGGGTTTTTTATGTTTTTACTCGGTATATAATGCTTGGCGCTATGGGGTGTTGAGATATTCGAGTGTGCCTCTTGATCCCTCTAGGACTCCCTTGACTATAACTTCTTTATTACTCCCTTTGTATAAATCTCTTGTACTTTGAGTTCAAATTAATAAAGAGGTTTTGTCTCCGTTTCAAAAAAGATAAAATCTTAAAGTACAAGAGGTATATACATTGAGAATACTAAAGAAGCCTAAAGAGTGAAAAGCTAGGGGCATCGGAAGGTGCACCTGAACGTCTCAACTACAGTGACACCCTCTTGGCACCAAAACATCATATCCCAAATATAAGACTGAATAAAACAGGGAAAATAAATGAGTTCGCCAACACTTGGTTCTTTGATCTCAACTTTTATGGTCAAATGCAGTTAAAGCTCTTCATTTAAGATTTGGTTCGAACGAAATCAGCAGTTTGTCCATAGTAAATCATTTTGTTGGATTGATCGTTTGGGATCGGCCCATCTCCATTCTTCTCTTTGTGTTCTCTATCTAAGTCTTTTTCTAGTTATTCTATCCAAGATATTTGTTTGAATTGGAGTGTTTTTATCTTACCTGTTTAAGTTTTGTATTTTCTTTAAACTTTCGTTTTATGTTTCATTCATATCTTGTATTTTGAACATTAGTCTCTTTTCACTATATCGCAATAAGTCTTGGTTTCCTTTTCTTTTTTCGATATTCGTGAGTGTCTGGACCAGCTTACGCGCAACTCGACTAATCTCACAGAACAATCTGCTTGACTTTGTTTCCTTTTTTAAAAAGTTAAATATACGAAAGAGTAAGCATTCTCAGACCAGTCACATGTAAAAATTTATCCCTACCATTCTCAATATCTTCATACAGTCCAACATAAAAGTTGAGCTGCAGAACATTTTTCCAACAAGTTTCTTTTACTGGGTTGACAGCATCATCAAGTTATTGGTCAATAGGCATGATGCAAAAAAATTAAGAATTAACACGAGAAAGTACCAGTAGGGACCAACGATTTGGGTCCTTCATCACAAATGGGAATATTTCAGAAGGCTGCATTGTCTCAGATTGCAAAAAGTGATTTACCGCTTCCTCAAATTGCAAGTCAAAAAGCAAGAGAAAACCAATTTGAGCATGAACAAAGTATAGCATCTCCTTGGACATTTCACCTGCACACTCTAGGTCCTCAGCCAAAGAGATGGCTTCCTTAAAGTTCTTCCTTCTCAGCAAATCTTTAATTTGTTCATCACAAGGCAATTTTTGATAGCACATAACCTGATGATTATCAAGCCAAGCAATAAAAATTAACACAAATAACAATTTAGAACTAGCTGAGCATCTAGAATGAATTATATAAACATCAGTCATGAAGCCATTATAGCAAGCCAAGCATTCTCAGTAGGCGCCACTATATACTAAAACAAAAAAGACAATCACATACCTTACATGAATATAGTTTCTTACGGATCATAATATTTATATTAGTTCCACTGCTCCTCTTCAACAATCACTAGTCTGAACCTTAGTTTTTTTTATTTTTTTATTTTATTTTTAGAAAAATAAATACACTGTTTCTCCAAAATTGAATTTAAAAGAACTTTTTTTTAACACAGATAGAATTAAACCACACAAGAGTTCATCTTCATCATACAAACATTCTCACTAATAGCAGAGGAAAACCACAGGGGCACATCAAAAGAAAAAATCTCATCATCTTCAGAGTGCAAAGACAAGGGTCACCGAAGACAAAAACCAAAAGACCCCAAACCATCGCTGCACAAACAAGTGAATGCACCACTCACCAAACCAATCAAAGGACTGCACCCCAGCCAAGACAGCCAAATACACAATCACATCCACCAGCCCTGCAAGCTCAGACAAATCAGAGTTCTGACCACGACAAGCGAAAATGAGCTCACTACAATTGAACTCAACAATCACAAGGAGAGGAAGATCCCCCTGAACGACTAACCTATCCAAGATGGTCAACAGACACTTACTCAACGCAAGCGCTTCAAAATTTTTGATAGCCCGCCTCAAAGACACCTTTTTTTTTATATTCATGAGTGTCTAGGCCAGCTTGACTAATCTCACGGACAACTCGCCTGACCATACAACATTTGGGTGTCAAGGAACTCGTAGGAAATTAATTCCTAGGTAGGTGGCCACCATAGATTAAATCCATGACCTCTTAGTTTATTATTGATTTGGCACTGTCTTCTTTTTTACCACTAGGCCAGCCCATGATTGTTTACCTCGACAACACTTTTTTCGCAACCGACAAGAACAGGAGACCCCGCAGAGTCACGCACTAACCAACCAATACCACCATAGCCAGCAGAATCCACCCAAGACGCATCGAAATAAAGCTTCCAAGCTCTAACAACAGGCAGAGACCAACACAAGTGACTCAGTGGACTCTCCTTCTAACAAGCGGGGAACAAACCGAAACCCGTAACCGAAACCCGTCACTATGCACTCAGACACGATGTAATAGGACATTTCGATCCAGTACAACCCCACTAGACCTTATCAGGTTCCAAAGGTTACAAACGCACGGTAGGAGAATAGCAGTCATCTCTCGATTTGAACTCGAAAACTTCTTTAAAACCCTATCCCGACAAGGAATTTGGTTAAAAAGAAGTTGGAACCTTCATTAAACAAGGAATTTGGTTACAATGAAAAGAAGGTATAAAGGAGATTTCAAGACGAACATTTCTCATCTAAATTGTAAATCTTGTCATCCATGGTTATAAAAGAGTTTGGCAATGATTAATCAAGCCATAGCACATCCTATCTCCATACGAGAGAACTCTTCATAAACTAGTTCCAAGTTCTCTCGACTAAATTCCAATGCTGTCTTATTGGTTGAGTAGAAGAAAACTCCTCGAGAACTATAGGTTTACATTTTCATTGGCTCAATAAGAATATTAATGCAAGGAACTAGAAGTGGTGATTTTCAAGGAAAGACTATGAGAAACATCTAACTCTAGTATTTATTTTACTCATGCCAGATTAAAGAACTTAAAGTGTTGTCAGCTTAATTGTATTAAAAGCAATAAACATGAAAAACTAGGCTTACATGGAAACCTGGGTACCAGGAGAAAAACCACGATATTGTTACTTTTACTATTTTATGATGGATTACAAAAGTACAATGAAGGAGATTAAATAGAATACATAAAGATTAAAGAAAGACAAAAAAAAATGTTTATAGTAAAACTTTCCATAAATAACTTTTTCGATAAACACCCTAAGGGCCAACCCCACAAATTCTAACACTCCCCTCCAAGTTGGGACATAAATATCGATGAGGTCCGACTTGCTAACACAAAAATCGAAGTTTGGTCTGAGAAGCCCTCTGGTGAGAACATCAGCAACCTGTTGGCTCGAAGGGATGTACGGAATGCATATGCTCCAACTATCAAATATTTCTTTGATGAAATGCCGATCAATCTCAACATGTTTAGTTCTATCATGTTGAATCGGGTTGTTAGCAATACTAATAGTGGCTTTATTATCACAAAAAAGCTTCAATGTGTCTCACATTCCTTATGAAGATCAGACATAACTTCCTACAGTCAAATTTTCTCACATATTCCCAAACTCATAGCTCAGTATTCGGCCTCAGCGTTGCTCCTGGCCACAAGAGTTTGCTTCTTACTCCTCCAAGTTACAAGATTGCCGCAAACAAAGGTACAATAAACGAAGATACACTTTTTGACAATGACAAAGCCTGCCCAGTCCGAGTCAGTATGTGTCTCAATGGTCTTTCTATCTGTCTTTCTAAACACCAACCCTTTACCAGGTGTCATTTTCAAGTACCTCAAAATTCTGTTGACAACTTCCATGTGTTCCTCATAGAAAAGGAAACATTCACAGAAAAGGAAACATCAGGACGACGAAAAATAGTACCTTGGTTTCGGTTTGTTAACCACAAGGCGCTGATATTGTTATTTATCAACTGATACTTGATCATCAGAGTTATCAGAGTTTCCTAGCTTATAGTTGAATTCAATAGAAGCGTTAGCAAGACGACATACCAACATACCTGTCTCCGTCAACAAATCAAGGGTGTATTTTCTTTGAGACACGGATATGCCTTCTTTAGATTTGGCCACCTTCATTCGAAGGAAATATTTCAGATTTTCCAAATCCTTGTTTTCAAGTTTACCACTCATTCTTTGCTTTAGTTAACTGATTTTTGTCTGATCATCTCCAGACAAAACAATATCATCCACATAAACTATCAAAACTGTCATTTTCCCTGTCTTGAAAACCTTTGTAAATAAAGTATGATCAGAGTGCCCCTGACTGTACCCTTGGGACTTGACAAAGGTAATAAATCTGTCAAACCATGCTTTGGATGACGTTTTCAGACCATATAGGAATTTTCTGGAGTTCACACACCTGTTGACCAAACTAAGCTTCAAATCCAGGCAAGGGGCTCATGTAGACTTTCTCCACCAGGTCTCCATTCAGAAGAGCATTCTTAAGATCCAACTGGTATAGAGGCCAATCTTTGTTCACAACAACATATAGAAGGACTCTAACAGTATTCAACTTAGCAACTGGAGAAAAGTTTCTGAATAATCAACACCATAGGTTTGAGTAAATTCCTTTGCAACTAACCTTGCCTTGTGTCTGTCAAGAGTTCATCTGCTTTGTATTTGAGAGATAACATCCATTTGCATCCCACAGTTTTGTATCCTTTGGGCATAGCATAAATCTCCCAACCTTTATTCTTTTCAAGAGCCTTTATTTCTTCCATGACAGCATTCTTCCATTCAGGACGCTTTAAAGCAGTGTACATATTTTTTTGTTTCATGGTAGAGTCAGACTTGCTGTAAAAGCTCTGAACTATGAAGAGATATTATCATAAGAAACATAATTGCAAATGGAATGTGTAGTATAGTGTTGATTTTATGGAATTAATCTATATTTCATTCATTATTTAATAGAGATACAAACCTATATATAACCATAGAGAAATACACTTAAGGAAATAATATCAAATAATATCTCCTAAGAATAATCTAATTATATTAATACCCTCCCTCAAACTCAAGGTTGAAATCACAAACTTGAGTTTGCTAAGAACTAAGAAAAGAAACAATATATCTAGAATAGAATAAAAAACCCGAAGAACAAACAGACAAAGAACTTCTAGGTTAAAACAAACCCACGAAAAACTTCCGGGATAGAAACATAGATCCTCGTATAGAGATCTATAACAGAACCTAGGAAGAACGAAACAAGAACTTCGGGGGGCAAAATGAAAGAGCAAAACTGAAGCAAAGTAGAATCAAAGCTGGACGAAAACAGGGTCGGAATTGGACAGAAGTGTTTTGTCGGATCAAAATGGAACCGAACGAACTAAACTAGAGCAAGTCAGAATCAGATTAAACGGGAAATCTGGGGAGAACATAACGGAAACTGAACTGAATGGAGCAGAGAGGCTTAGCGGATCTGAACAAAAACAGAAACGAGGCGTCGTTGGATCTGGGCTTCGATCTAAACTTTGAAGGCAGACATGAAGGATGGGTCTGAACGAAATTAGACAGATCTGGAACAGATTGGAGGCAGACGCGAGGATCTGAGGACATGGGGTTTCATGGTTTTGTTGGGACAGCGTAAGGAGATGGAGCAACGGTAACGAAACGCAGCGGCGAGCGGAGCTTCTTGGACGACGGAAAAAACTGAAACTCTTCGGCTGGGCGTTCGGCTTCAACTGACAGAGGTTCAATCGGTTGCTTGGCTAACGGAAAAACAAGAGGTCGGACGAAGAACTATGAAGGAGATGGCCGCCGCAGACGCTAGTGAAAAACGAATGGGGTTTCTGGGGTTTGGATGGTGGCAGATTTGAACAGCAATGAGTGACAAAGGGAAGGTGCAACGACAACGGCAAATTTGCAGATCTAAGGGGCGGCTTCAGCTAATGGGAGATGATTCTGCCTCCGTTGATGAATGATCAACGGAGGCAGAGATCAAACGGGATGTGGAGGCTAGAATTCAATAAGGCAAAAACCCTAGAACTCTGATACCATGTTGATTTTATGGAATTAATCTATATTTCATTCATTATTTAATAGAGATACAAACCTATATATAACCATAGAGAAATACACTTAAGGAAATAATATCAAATAATATCTCCTAAGAATAATCTAATTATATTAATATATAGAACCTAGTACCTTTTCTCAGAGCAATGGGAATATCAAGAGAGGGATTATATTCATCAAGTTTCCCTGTATAACCCTGTTCAGCTTCATTATTACTGGTTCCTGCTCTGACCTCCCTTAATCTCATCACCATTGTTCTTTTCTTCCACATTTTCAAAACCAGCAACAACAGACATGTCATTCTTACTGATCTTTATTACTCGTACAAGGTTGTTTTGGACCGGAGCCAACGGCTGACTAGTAGGGGACCCAACATTTTTTTGAGATTCCTCTTGTAATACATTTTCCAAAAAACTTGGTTTGTGGGTAGGACTATGGGATGAGGATCGAAGTCAGGCACAGTACTAGAAGTTAGTTCAATAAACTCTAAGGTGTTGTTAGACTCTTCACTCACACTCTCCCCCTGAAGATGGCTAGCAGGAAAGTAGGGTCGGTTCTCACAAAAAGTAACATCCATAGTGACGAAGTATTTCTTGAACGACAAGTGAAAACATTCATAACTGCGTCGATCAAGGGGATACCCAACAAACACACATGCCTAAGCCCGAGGGGTAAATTTGGTCTGATTAGGGCTGAAATTATGAACATAAGCAGTACACCCAAACGCACGAAGGGGAAACTCAGAAATTAGCTGCATAGTAACTTATGGGCTACTTGAAGGTTGTGCTAGGGGCATTCAAGCTTTTGAGGATTTCCAGTATCCACTAATTGAAAAAGTGTAAGAGTGGTTCAGCACAACAAGTCTTTCAAACACACCAACTTATTTCATGTCCTTTCTTAAAATACAAAGTGGAGGGGCTAAGCTTTTCATGAAACAAAGATTTGAAATTCTTGTGGCATCAACATGAAGGAGATGGGAACATTTAATTCTTCAATTTCACAAATTTTATTCATTAATTGAGATTTGTAGACATATGAAGGAAAGTACGCCTCAGTCACCACAAGTTAAGATCTAATTTTGTTTCACAAATCTTTAAAAATTGTCCTGCAATGTGTAGTTCTGATTGGTATTTAAAAGGCTTCAGGGGCTGTTATTTCTGCATTACCTTGAAGATGTTTCACTTTTATTTACACACACATACATGCATAAACACACACACATACATATATATACAACTGAAAAAATACTAGTACCAGAAGCTGGCCCAGTGATAAAACAATCACTTTCATTTTTACTAAACTATAAAGCCCTGTCAACAAAATTTCTGAATCCACCACTGCTCACAAAGGACCATGCGTCAAAAGACTCCCTATGAACTCCTTTGAAGATTCAACTATTTGTCTCCTCCAAATATCTCACAAGTCACAACAAAGTGCACAGCCCAACGTGCTATAAAAAAAACTTCAAAAAAAAAAAACTTTCTTAGTCAAAAAGATGGAACAGCAGAAACTCGTATATCTTCAAGGACAGAGAGAAATGTTTGAACAGGTTCCTTGATTATTTATCTTCTTTGGCTCTCCTTGGTGTAAATTTGTAAAATTCCTGCCTGCTTTTGCAACTATTTATAGCCTATCTTGTGTGTGTGCTTCAATTTCCTTTGGATAGGAATGGTTTTCTCCCTACTTTTCTAATTTCATCTCATCAATGAATTCTCACCTAATATACATATTCTTTCTCTAGTTCCACAAAATCCAACATGTTACTCAGTATTTGTCCACACATTGATCTGTTTTATGTAAAACAGTTACAACATATATTGACCTAGTGAATTTCTTACTTCTGTTGTATCGCAGGTCTTCGCATTGCAAGACAAAATAAAATTTGTTAGAATTAATAAAAGGGCATATACCTTGTTAGTCACAGCAACGGCAATAACATCTCCACTACCATCTTCCTCATCCGAAACAATGCAAGGCTCAGTTCTGTTTCCATTAAAAGTAATAGTTTGAATACAGCTACCAGTATTCCTATGATATAACTTCAGCTGACCACTACTTGCAACAACCACATACGTAGATATCTCAGCAACAGATTTTGGAATATCATGAAACACGAGACTCCCACCCATAGGTTGACCATAAGCGTTAACAGTAATCCCTACCCTATCTACCAATAGTAGCACTTTACACTCTTTCCGCAACAACTTAAGGCATGGAGGACTGGATAACTCTGGTAATTTGAATATTAAACTACTCTCTCCTGTAACACATGAAAAAAGATAATAGCCACTAGCTGTACCAACAATTATTGAATCATTGAGCCACACCATTGTTGAAAATCCTTCTTTACACTGTAACTCCTTCAAAATTAGAAGGGACTCAATGGGATCATTTGTATTTCGATCACTTCTGCCAGTTCGATGACCCAAAACAACTTCAAATAAAATCAACCTTTTACCAACTAGAGCTGCAAAAACGAAATCACTTTCTTCACGCGGCGATTCTGATTCCTTAATTTTCAAGCCATTTGTTCGCATACCACTTCCTAGTCTCTGCAGAAGCCTTTGACTAGGGCTAACAAATCCAGAATTATTATCCACACTCCCATACAGACTAGAAAACTCAGACTCGCTGCTCCTAATTCGTTTCGCAATCAAAGAAACTCCTTTCAAACCCGCCAACCTCTTCACTGGCAGTGAAAGAAGCGAATCAACAATATACAAAAACCCATCGGAACAAAGTACTAAAACCTTTCCAATTCCACGGAGTACATGCAAACAGACAATTGAGGAAACGCTAACCGCAACAGTCCTCAGAAGTGAAAGTCCCTCCGATGGAGAGGTAATTCTGGGAGTATCCAAGCTGGCAGTTTCGGAATCTAGAGCGGTAGAACTTGAATATTTCGGAGTTACAGAGAACAAGACAAGTGCCCCAGATTTAGTTCCGGCGTATATTAAGGTCTCGGAATCAGAGACGGGGGAGACGGCGAGAGATCTAATTGAAGTGCGAAAATGAGTGGATATATCGAACTCCTCACCGAGTGGTTCAAGAACAGCCCTTTCGGGCTTGGCCATTGGGTGGGTGAGAAGTAAATTGATCCCCCAGATTGCTAATTGAGAAACGCCATCAATGGATGAAGATGAAGATGGAACGAAAGTAGCTTAACTGAACTGGTAATGTAGTTTGATCGGAACTTCGGGCGATCTTTGGTCAGTAAAATTGGCAAAATTTCATCTCGACTTTAAGGCCCCTTTCTAGAGATTTAGGACAAACTGACTTTGAATGAAAAGTCCATTTTGTCCTTAATGAAATTGTACTTCACCCTAACCGCAAACAAAACTTAACAAAATCATTGGATGATTTTCTCCTTCAACGTATCCGCGAACCCTTCTCCTTCAACAAGTCGGCAAAACGGTGAACGTCTGTAATATCAACAACCGTGAGATAATTTCCCAGTCCACGCATTTTAAGTAATCCATCGTTTGTTCATTTTCTTCTTGTTGTTTTTTCCATCTCCGATGACTTCCATTTCAAACTCATTTTTCCTTTCCACCTTTTTCAAGCTCTTTTTGTGACCTCCATTTCAAACTTCTACATACAAAAACCCATCATTTTCACCTACCATTTTTCCCACCTCTCCATCTCCATCCCCCTCCCATTGCATTTTCTTTGTAGATAATATGAACCACTATTCTCTATTTTCTTTAATTTATTTACATTTCTCTTTTATGTCTTTTACTTGAATCATGAGTGATGTCTTGTCTTTTTGTTCAATAGATTTACGTCTTTTGATCTCGCTATTGGTAGTTCATTACTATGGGTTATGTGAAGGAGATTTTTATTGTTTTGTAATTTTTGTTTTCCATGACTATCTAATTGTAAGGAAATTGCAACATATTTTAAGGATCTCTGCATTATCTCGCACACATCAACAAAATTCTAAACTTTCATTTTGTTCCAAAATTAATTTTATACCTCTCTTTCAGTCTTTTAAATTGCTTTTATGCATGTTTAGGAAGTGTTTTAGGTACTTATGTTTTATCTCGGCACAATATTGCACACATGTAGCACATTTCAAACTTTTCCTTTCGAAATCAAATGTCTACAACTCTTAAGTCCTTTGAAGTTCTTTAACATGCTTATTTTTAGTTTTTAGCTAATGTTTTTTAATATCACAAATAAGTCATACACTTGTTTTATGTGATATGTCAACTTCTAATCTTAAATCAATTTCTGCAAGAACTAAAAAGTTTAAGATGGTTTAAGGATGTCACATATGTTCGGATTTTAGTGCATTACAATGGTGTATGGGATGCATGAAGTAGACATGTTAAAAGACATTGTTGTCAGTAAATAAATAAGACAAAAATTTACTATGTGATAACTTGTAGAAATACAAGTTATTATTGTGAAACCCGAAAATTTCTTAAACCTTTAAAACTTGCTAAGATTAGTCAAGGACGAGAGAAAATGAAATTTGTGGGAAAAAAAGGTAAACATATTTGAAATTTAAGTTTAGGTTTAAGAAAAAGAGAAAGATTGGAAATTTTAACTGTGTTAAAATTAAGTCATGAGGCGTTTAGAGGTTAGAAGTGGGCGACCAAAGGGGCTATATAACCTCTAAATGTTGCTTGTTGGACGGCCAAGAGAAGGAAAAGAACCTCTAAAGAGGTTAGCTTCAAAGGCATTTGGGACTTGTGTTAGACGGCAAGACAAATACCAAGAAGGCCATGTGTTGAAGTTAAGGCTTGGCGGCAAGCTTGAGAGGTCAGTTGGCGAGGAAGGGTGTCACGCGAGGAAGGCTTGTAGCCAAGCGTTGGGAGGTTGTCACGCGAGGAAGGCATTTGCTAGGCGTTTGGCTAGGCATATCTAAGAGGTTAGCTAAGCGATGAAGGCTAGGCGAGGAGAGGTTATGTGGCCAAGGTTTTGCGAGAAGACCAAGGAGGTTAGTCATGCGTTTGAATCAAGTATGTGGCACGATTAGGGCATTTAGTTAAAAGTAAATTTTGGTGTTTTAACCATGTTATCATGCATTTTGCAACCAAGGAGGACTTGGAGGACATGATGAGGTGTAAGTATACGGTTAAGAGGTGTCGCCTTAATCTCATGCAAGGGACTCTATAAATAGATCAACTTCAATATTGAATTTCTCACAACTTACTCATGCAAAATCACTCAAATTGATCTTGAAAGTTCAAAAATTAAGTCTAGTTTGTGAGAGAGGGTTTCTATGTATTTTGGATTCGAGGAAGTTTATGTTTTGATCAAGGAAAGGTGAGAATGTCATTTCTTGGGTGAATTTGAGCAAGGTGCATTTCAAGTGGGCTACAAGACTCATCTGTTGGAATTTGATTCTGAAACTCTGAGGTAAGGAAGCCAACTCATTTTAGAGAAACTTTGTAGAAGGAAGTTTTATCAAAAGAGTTATGGATTTTAAGTTATGATTTTTCAAATATGGGTCATGATTCTGAAAGTTAAATAGTGTTTGGGTAGTGGCTGTGAGTCATGCATGTATGGGCGTGCGTTTTGGGACATGTAGGCTATTTTGGGTCATGTTGTACGCACATGACAAGGTCATGGCATATCGAGCGACAAGGCACGTGCTCAGGTTGCACGCATGACCATATCTTAAGAGGTTAGTGCAGCACATGGTGTACGAGGAGGACTAACCTGCGCGCCATGCATGCGAAGGCACTAGATACGTGAAACCCCCTTGCAAGGTTAGCACGTGATGTGCACCCCCCACCTCAATGAGGTTAACACGAGACAAACCCCAGGCCATGCATGCGCGACTAGCCCCTACACCATGTCAATGGGCTCCATGGGCTATTTTCGAGCTGTTGGACCGTCTTGATATTTTTTGAATTTTTTTTAAATGAACTTTTGGAACTTTTGGATATTTTCATTTTCAAGGAATTAATTAAGAATAAAATACATTATTGAACAAAGTAATGACATACCACAAGCATAGTAACTACAAACTCTAAGCATACATACATTATTAAGCAAAATAATGATATACCAAACATTTATCACAATCATTACTTACCTACCCATCTACCCTCACAATCATGTCTAATATATGTTGAAATTGTATCATCAATCTCGTTAGATGTATCATCATTGGGCATCATTTGAATGACTCCATAATCACACTCTTGAAACATATCTCATATTTCATTTTTATAGAAATCTTCTTTAATAGTTCTTTGTGGAGATGAAAGTCACTAACCATTCAGGATTTGAAGAATCTTTGAGATAGAATACTTGTTTTGCTTGGGAGGCTAAAATAAATGGATCTTATTTATGCCCAATATGTTTTAGATCTACAGTGGCAAACTCCACTTTGATTCCATTTCTATTATCAATCCAATCACACTTCAATAAAATAAAAGCTAAATGATGGTAATCAATCGTCAATATTTTTTGTTTTATGCCATAAAAGGTCATATCTGACATGACAATGTTTTTGTCTTTAGAAGTAAAGACTTGTATGGTAGTGGCTGTTATACTAACTCCACTATTTTAAACTCTTCTAAAATCATCACGCCTTTTTGTGTGATAGTAATAACCATTAATCATGTAACCACAATAAGTGGCCACATCTGGAGATTGTCTTATCCATCTTAAAGAAGGGGGTGATGGAGTTTTTGGATTTGGTTAGTTAGTTTTAAACATAGATTAGAGAGTATGATTCGTGTGGACAACCCCTGACTGAATATGCGATTATGCTCTTCTTTAATCGATTTTTACTTCTAGCTTTACCAAAGTTCAACTTACACAAACTATCCATATGTTATCCGTCATAAATGACAAATTATTAGGTAATTAAGCAACCAACTTACATAGTATGAAAATAGATAGAGTTTAGCACATACTCGATGTATGGTAATACATCATTTACATTTTGAATAACATAAAGATGAGCTTTATCTAACTACTCTCTACTCGATCTAATAAAAGAAGAAACTAACAATGCTCTATCCATGAAATGCACTGTAGGTGTATCATTGTAGTGAAAATGATGGTGGAAAATACTTCTCTAATAGGCATAAAGTGACTACTACTACATCTTTATGCATTCCTTTTAAGTGCGATGAATCAATTGCCTTGTACATATAGCATGTTTGAGTAAAATACCATGAATTGCCACGGGTAACAATTGTTGCATAAGAACGTGATGGTCATGCGACTTGATTAAGTCCGTAAACTTTCAAATATATGAGTGACACTAAACTTTGAATGTTCGATAAATAGTCTTCATGTACTTTTAACTCTGATTAGTGTCTTATAAAAACTCAACTTCTCCATTTGAGATAATGTATAACATGCTAAAGGTAAAATAATCTTTTTCTCTCCTACGTAAGGGGCTTACTCTGATCTAATGTTCAGTTCCACCAAATCTAATCAAATTTTTATTCCATCTGTTTTTTACTAGGAATATGAAGCAACGTGCCAATGAGATTTGTACACACATTCTTTTCAATGTACAATACGTCTAAATAATGTTGTACATCAAGATGCTTTCAATATTCTAACAAAAAAATGGATTTTTTCTTCTAATAAGTTCCCAAGGAACTCACTTCACTGTTCTTTTCTTTGATAGCTTTCTTACAAAATGAATGTTTGTACAAAAATTTCTTCCCAACTCATTGGTTCTAGAGCACATTCTAATTCTTGTGCATCATTATAAACTTTATTTTGTTTCCTATATGGATGATGATGTGGTAGAAACGTGTGATTCTCAATATATGCTATCTTTCTTCCTTTTGGTAAATAAATGGATGAAGTTTTCTGCCCATAAATTGGACATGCATGATATCCTTCGACCGTACAACTACACAAGTTGCCATACCTAGGAAAATCAATAATGTTGCATAATAAAATAGCTTTGAGCGTGAAACATTGATCTTGATATGTATTATATCATTCCACCCCATCATGCCAATGTTTTTTCAAATCATCTACTAACAAAGTTAAATAAATATCTCTTTCATTTTTCAATTGTTTGGGACTAGATATTAGGGCAGTCAACATAAATTTTTTTTGCTTCATACACAACCATGGAGGTAGATTATATGTCACTAACATAACTAGCGAATAACTATAATACTACTAAGATCTCCTGCGGATTGACCACATATATGGAAAGAGCAACATGTAGATTTCTAGGTTTTAACGCAAACTCTGGCTATAAATTGTCTACTTTTTTCCACAATAATGCATCTTTTAGATGTTGTAATAAACCATTTGCATCTCTTTTTCTTGTATGCCACGTCAATAATCTTAACAATTCTTTACTTTGAAACATTCTTTCAAATATTGGAATTGAGGAGAAATACCACATGACTTTCACTATAATATACTTAACCTCATTCTTTGAATTTTCAGAAATCTTCCATCTCAACATACCTTAAGAGGGCCATAGATTTGCACGAGAGAGCTTTTTCCTAAAATACCAATAATCATTCCTACATGCATGAATCTTCTCGTACTTCATCCCAAGAGTACACAAAACTTTTTTCGCTACATAAGTAGAAGTAGGGATCTCATTACAAAAAGGTAAGATGTCACAAATTGATTCTAACATCTCGGTGAAACTTTTATCACTCTATCAAAATTTAACTTTCATATTATATACCTTTATCAATGAAGATATTTTGGTAAAATTTTTTAATTTAGGATATAATTGAGGATTACAATTAGTAAAGAGAAGTCAGATGAGCATTCCAGAAGTGGTTAGTGAGTTTTTCTTACCGCTTACATGTTTTAAAGTTGGACACATTAAATAAAAATTGAGTCAACACCTTGCGTTGGCAAACTATGAAATCATCGCTTGCATGCTTTAAAACCAAAATGTTAAGTTTAGAATGTTTGTTTTATTATAAAATCTTCGCACCCAAAAGATTTCTAACAAACTACCGCGTGCTTTTGTTGTTTGGGTAAATCTAAAACGCTATTTTTAAGTTTTATTTGAAATGTTAACTTAATTTCAATTGAGAGACAAGGGCTATATAAAAAGGAGTCGATAGAAGAGGATGGGTAGAGACACAACAAAAATGATGTCTATTACCTTTAATGTGTTTTTTGGAGCCTGTGCTCTCATACTCCTTGTATTGCACTTTGAAACATACCAAATAGATGCTAGGAGTTTTTCTGTCATCAGTGAAGGCAACTATGTTGTAGAAAACCAATTGACGGACCACGTTACTGAGCACCTAAAGAGGCATATCCGTTTCTCATGGCTGAAACCCAAGAGAGTACCTGACTTAGCCCCACCTTTTAACCTAGGAATACTAACCAAAGACGTGCTTACTCCTCTATCAGAAAATGAGTTGGGGGACAACATTGTAAAGCATCCAAAACACCATATTCGCTTCACTTGGTTTTGGCCGAGACCCAAGAGAGTGCCTGACTTAGCCCCACCTTTCAGCTTGGGAATAATGTCGAACCACTTGCGTACTCCTCCTTTAGAAAATGAATTGGGGCGCAGCATCACAAAGCATCCAAAGAGGCATATTCGTTTCTCATGGCTAAAGCCCAAGAGAGTACCTGACTTGGCTCCACCATTTAGTTTGGGAATACTATTGAAAGATGTACGTACTCCTCCATCTGGGTCGAGTCAAAGAACTTCGAACAACCTATCTCCCCCATCGCATGCCCTACCCATCCTTTTACATAAGGAATCTAGGATCAAGTTTGGAATCTTGCCAAAAAGCGTGCGTGTTCCTCCGTCTGGGCCAAGTGTGAGAACCTAAGACTATCCACCACCTCCACCGCGTGCTCTTTCTGTTATTCGAAAGAAAGAGTCCAAGTTTAATTTTAGGGTTCATGCTAGAGCACCTACTCCGCCATCTACTTCAACATAATATGTAACATTATGAGCAACTCACCAACCCTAGCATTCTCTGCAATCCCCTTCAATTCAGAGTCATTGTTATTACTTTTAGATTACACGTGGCATGACTATATTTTGTGCTCATTGTACCTGTTATATATGCTTCAAATAATTCCTAATTATGTCCAAGACGGTGTGCCCAAAATAACTACTATGTCATAATTTATTTGTCACAGAGAATCAGATAAATGATTGTATCACATCGTCATTATTAAATTTCATTGCCTTTGAATCTTTGTTGTTTTTCTAATAAATCATTTTCGAACTATTATTCATAAGTGGAATACGTTAGTAGTTAGTTTTGCTTAAAGATATTGATATCCTACCAACATTTGCTAATTTCTAAATATTTATTATGTAGAGTCGATGGTAAAACTAGGAAATTAGTGTGAGTTGTTGGGAAAAATAATTCCTCTCCATGTGTTAAGAATAATATAATGATAACAATACTAAATTACATGAGAGTACGTACAGTTCAAGTTTCATTATAGCGAATCGAGTCAAAGTATCGGTTATTGGCTTGGCTTGTTAATTGGTTAAACAGTGTGGACACCGATGACTTATTTTCTCTCGAGAATCTTGCATACGAAGTTGAATTAGGCTAAAATAGTCGTAAAGAATGTATCTCAGTTGGGTCAAGAGGTTCCTTAAGAGGTAGCAAAGCCCCTAACGCGAAACGACGTTGTAGTACGCGATGAAGCAGAACCCTCTCAACTGCCACCTCAGTACTAAACTTCGAAGTGGCTTGTGTATTTTGGGTCTTACTTTTTAAATTATTATTTCTTGACTTATGGAATTGTTATTTCTTTGTACTTATGCTCTTTGAAATGAAAAATACAACTTTTCATATAATTCCTTTGCCTTTATTCTTTCTTGTTGCAAGCTTGGCTCCCTTCTTTTTAGTGCACTAGTTTTTCTTCGAGATTGAATGACACTTCAATGAAATAAATAATGTGAAATAAAATTTCATTTGTTATTTAGGCGTTTAACTTGTTAAGGAACCTTACTTAGTAAAACTTTCTAGAGTCTATTAGGCGAGCATGCTTTACTTCAAACCACTTTTGTAAAAAATTTCTTCGAATAATCTTATCATTCACTTTTAGCAATAAGGACATTGCTAACCTCTAAATTTGGGGGTGTGTGAGGTTCGCGCTAAAGCATTTGAAAGTTTTTGGAAACCCTCTTACAACGTTAAAAAACAAGGTGTTTTAACAAAAGTTGAAACAAAACAAAAAATGTGAAAATCTTAAAATTTTTGTATTATATCTTAATAACAACTCCTATGTTGCCTCCTCTCACAAAAATAAGAAGTAAAGCTTCAAAAGTGGAAATCAGAGGGTGAGTAACAAGAGGCAACAAGAGTTACAGTTGAGGAGAGAAACAGACTCATAGAGTGCCTATGATATTGACCAGTACCCGTCTGCCCCTCTATGAGTTTGTTTCTCTCTTCAACTGTGGCTCTTATATATCTAACAGTACCAACCACTAGAATTATGGGTTATGATATCTAACAGTACCTGCCCCTCTATAATTTTGTTTCTCTCCTCAGACAGGTGGCTCTAATCTAATAGTACCTAATAATAGTATCTAACAGTACCTAACAATCTCTTGGTGGTTCTTCAATTGAATGCTTATTCTTCCTATCTCCTTTGGTTTGTAGATCAAAGTCTCAAACTTCCTTGTGCCAGACACGACATTAACTTCACAAATGTCTTTAAGGTCTTTATCTTCACAAAATTCTCTAGAGCTAAATAATTTGGTAAACAATTGTTCCTCGCAATTTTCAACATCAAAGGGGAACTTCATCGTGTTAACCACATTGAAAGTGACTTATTGGTCATCAAGACGCATAGTCAATTCTCATTGGTGGACGTCTATAAAGGCATAGTTTGTTGACAGAAATGGCCACTCCAAAATGATTAAAACCTCGCAATCAACTTCGTAATCAGAAATGACAAAGTCTGCATGGAATAAAAACCTATCCACGCTAACTAGCACATCTTTAATCTTGCCTTCAAGTCACGCAATGGATCTATCAGCAAACTAAAGCACCATTTGTGTAGGTTGAACCTTCCCTATCCCTAATTTCTTGAAGATAGAGAGGGACATCAAGTTGATACTTGCTCCTCGGTCACATAGTGCACGACCAAAATCCATATTGCCTATTAAACATGGTACAGTGAAGCTTCCCTGGTCTACCATTTTCTCTGGTACACTATTCTTGAAGACGTCGCTTGTTGCCTGTATTAGAGCTACAATCTCATAATCATTTATCTTTTGTTTCTTCGCCCAAATATCTTTCAAGAACTTAACATATGAAGGAATTTACTCTAATACATCAACAAATGGGAAGTTCATGTGAAGTTGCTTCAAGATGTCAAAAAAAATTTGAAACTGTTTTTCATTGCCTTTCTTCTTGAAATGGAGAAGGAGGTGGTGGTATAGGATTGAAGCTTAAGGCCTGGTTAGATGTTTCGTCGCGTTCCACATTTGGCCTAGTGCTCTACACTTCCTTGTTTTTTGTATGTCCTTATTCTACAAGGAAGAAGCGTTATCAGTTAAACAGATAACGAAAGGATTAGAAACATTAATTGGAGTGTTATTCTTGGTGTTAGGACTAGAAATGGAGTTTTAACTTGTTCACACACTATAAGTTAAAATGTGCAATTCAACTGAAACAAAACTTCTACACAAGATCAGTGCATAGATTAAAATCAAATAGTAAAATCACTAATTCCTTAACAATGGCGCCAAAAACTTGCTTCTTCATGCAACATTCATTCGTAGATATGTCATATTAGGCTCTAAGTGAGTGAATTAATAGGTGACTAGGATAGGATTATGTAATAAATAAACATTTTCTACCTATGCATTGTTGATTTCCTAATGATATGCGTGTATGATAGTGTATAAATACCCATTATTATAGCTTCTTTATTAGAATAATGAGGCCAAACGCATAAGAAGAGGATCAAAATGCGTAACTTATATTGTAAATTCATAAGTATTTAGAAATACATCTTACATAAGCATCATGCTTGTTTTACTCAATTACAATGTCTAAACATAAGATAAATAGCAATGAAGAAGCTAGTGAATCGCAGGAGACATCTCGCGCAGAGGCCACGCGATGGAAACTTGCCTGGCGAATAACATTTCCAGACGAGGAACCACGTCATCATGCGAGGAAGACTCATTAGAGGACAAGAATGGTAGTTGGAGTTTATATGACTTCATAAGGCTGCAATCGACACTAACAATCTCAAAAGAATAAAAGTTTCTTGCCAAAAGCTACCTATAAAAAGACTTAATCCCCACCAAGAGCAAGGGGGCCTTCATGGGCCAGCTGGACGCTTGTATAGGACAAAGGTCCGAATAGGTCAATACCTAGAGAGAGTGGCAAAATGGAGTAGCCTTTCCACCATCTATAAATGCCTTCTTCTCCGATCAATTGTAAAAGCGAGAGCTTAGCTCCTGAAATGGGAAGAATCCATACTTTCTTTGTCCCATAACTTGTAATATTTTTTTCACTAACTTTTCTCTCCATTTTGTACTTCTTTGTAATATATGTTGTTCACATTGCACAATGGCCTACAACCTACATTCTTTATATATTACATGTTTATACCTTTTTAATCCATCATTTTTTGACTTCTCACTTGTCAATGTGTTACTAGTAGTTAGGTTTGTGATAAGTTCTTGATAAGAAGTTTAGCTTAATCGCATTAGTTGAGTTAAATTCATCGCAAGGCCAGTGTCAATCGCCAACTACTCGAGAGGGCAGGTAGCAAGGATAAGGCTAATGCGCACAAGGAGAAATTTGACAACACAATCAACCTTGGCGAGATAACTTTTAATATTTGTATCTCGAAAGTCGAACAAGTATGGACATAAGGCACCGAGAGGTTGTTGTCCTTAATTGCAAAGGTCTATAAGTATTATAAGTGAAGTCTTCTATATATATCTTGCTTAATCAAGCATAGTCATTTGCATCCCGAAAGGTGAGCAAGTGTGACGTCTAAACACTTCAAGAGAAGGTCACCTTAATCATGAGCTGATTACGCAAGTTATATCGCATCAAAGCTCTTGCATTGCTTAATCACCTAATAATGTGTAGACCTTCCTTCACCTTTTTCTCGCATACAAGTTAGTCTGCAATTCCATCTTTCACCCATTCATTTCTATACATTCTCTCAACGTGCATAAGTAGTTTTATTCCTGATTCTGATTCTTTATTTCATTAATTCTTTTATACTGCCTAGATGATAAGTAATGTCTGAAACTAATGTCTTGAATCAATTCTCTGTTTTTGACCCTAGATCATCCAAGTAAACCTACTGTTTCGCTTACACTTGGGCAGACAATAGAAAAACTTGTACTCAACAAGGACGTAGCTATTACGTGATAAAGAGATATATAGTGAGCATCTCGCATGCTATGATCATGACCCATGACTTACCGCATAGAATTAATCACGCAATACATAAATATATAGTGAGCGCCTTACGTGCAATGATCTTGCTTCGTGACATATTGCGTAGATTAGAATTGCATCATATGAGTGTGAAACTATAAGTCCAAACCAAAGGGACATCCAACAACAACAAATCCCAGTCCAATGTTGTTCAAGTTTTCTTCTCTATTGTCCAAGTGTAATCGAAGAGAGGTTTTTTGGTAAGTCCAGAGTCGAACTCAAGGAATTGGTGTTCTTAGATGAATGTATCGTGCAACTAATTTATGCAATATAGTCTATATAGTGTAATTTATGCACAATTATTTATCTTAACTATATACACTAAAGTGCTATTGATGGTGCAATATGAACATAGTGATGAAGTGTAAGCTCATGTAACAGGCATGACATGAAGGAATATTTAACTCATTAGTCGCAATGTACTATGCATTAATATTTCAAGACGATACAAAGCATCTATTAACTTCAGAATTAAGATGACCGTCCTCTTGAAGCCTTCACCTTACTTGCTCACCTCTCGAGATCCAAATACTTAAAGTTAAGCTATGATTTGTATATAATCAGTTTTTATGCATTACAAGCAATTTATCCTAATTTCAGGCGAGTATCATTTTGTTGCTTTCACCGCACACGTTAGCAATTTTATAACTTATGCAAATGACTAATTCGACGATGAGATTGTATTGCTACAATCCCTTCATCATTCACTTAGTCATTTATGGGTTTTCACTTGTCAGGTGATTACTGTCAATGCAATTGTTTTTCTCTAAAACAAGTATTTGATGTCCGCGTTTAGCTAAACAAAACACACATCCAAATTCTCTAATATTAATAACACATTACATTGTTCATAAACTAATTAAATGCATTGAAGATGAATAGCAAAAGAGAAATGGGAGAATGGTAGAAGAAATGCATTAATATTATAAATAGAACTTTAGGTCTTTTGGCCTAGAGTTGATATTACAACTTAATACATAAAAATTACAAAATTGAATATAAAGAAATAAGTTGAGCCTCAAAATATGATTTCTCATATTCTTTGGCTCTGTTACCTGTTGTGATGAGGGGAAATGCTAGAGCAAATCTCTCTCTTGTTAGACCTAAAACTTTAAGAGAAAAAGGATGAAGGGAAGAATGAGCTTGCTCTTGGTTCTAATTTTGCACACTTTTTTCTAAAGTAGACGCCTATATTTATAAGCAAGGAGTGATGTTGACAGGACATTCATGCTTAACTAATTCTTCTGATAAAGCTGCATCCATGTCGTGCAAACATTCTTTTGTCATTTTTCTAAAATTCACTTCAACTAACTTTGTTTGCTAGTGAATCAGATCGCCTAGCTTGTTGTGATCATCGTCTTGTTGGTTGCATGCGTCTCCTTGCTTGACGTTTTATCGCCAAGCTCTACTTCTTTTTGCCTAAAATCTTGCGTTAAAACAAGTGAAGCGTGATAAATTGGGATAAGTTCTTTTGTATTTTGCGATACACAAGTTAATCAATTCTACTTTTCCCTATGTTTTCTTACAATCTTATGCCATAAGGTTTCATTATTTTATATAAAAAGGCTATAATAACATTTTCAATGCATTTAATTAGTTCTAAACAATGTAATGTGTTATAGATATTATAGAATCTAGATGTATGTCTTGCAAGTCTTGGTTAGCTAAATGCAAAAGTCAACCCTTGTTTCTTCGAGAGAAAATACAATTGCATTGATAGTAATCAACTGACAAGTGAGAACCCATATTTGACTAAGTGAGCAACGAAGAGATTGTAGCAATGCAATCTCATTGTCAAATTCATCCTTTGCATAAGTTGCATAAATTTTAACGTGTGCGGCGAAAGCATCAAAAGGATGCTCACCATAAATTAGGATAAATTACTTTTGATGCATATAAACTTATTAGACACACATCATAGCTTAACTTCAAGTATTTGAATCCCAAAAAGTGAGTAAGTATGGCGAAGGCACCGAGAGGATGCTCCCTTTAATTCGGAAGTTAATATATGTTATTTATCACCTCAAAATATTAATTCACAATACATTGCGATTAGTTCATTAAATATTTCTTCATGTCATGCCTGCTACATGAGCTCACACTCCATTACCATGATCATCTTGCACAACCAATTGAACCTTAGTGTATATAATTAGGATAAAAATACTATGCATACTTATATTGTATAGAGTATATCGCATAGGATTAGCTTCATGATAGATTTAGTCATAACACTAATTTTCCAAATTCAGCTTTGGACTTACCAAAAAACATCTCTTTACTTACACTTGGGCAACAGAGAGGAAAACTTGTACTACACGCATATCATTAAGAAATCAGGAACGTATAGGTAGGAAGTGCATCTTTTATCGCATCAACCTATTTTAGTCGTCCATTAAGTCGCTCACTTAGAGCTTAACATGACACATTTACGTATGAACATTGCAAAAATAGAAAAGCAGCAGGTGACACAAAACAAATGAGCGACAAGTGACAGACGAAAGATGGGCGCACGGACGAAAGTTTTTGGATTGAAAAATCTGATTTAATTTTATAGACATTGAGTTTCGAAGCTACAACCTTAGGGTGGGGTGTGTGGGCTGAAGGTGACACGTGTCACCATAAGTTCGTAGTATTTACAAAAATGTCAGTCGCGAAAATGATGAGGAATTCGTTTCACAGGCATTGAGATTCGAACATGCTGACGTGGGATTAAAAAATGCATAAATAATTTGTACGGTTGAGGTTCAAACTCATGACCTTGATACAAATTGCGTACAACACGTGGCAGCATACGCGATCTTTCAAAATTTCTTCCATTTAATTACCATTTCACCCTCAAACTTCATTTTTCTTGTTTTCCTTTGTTCATACTCCGTTGAAGGTCATTTTTATTGCTTTGAGTTAGTCATGGAGCCTAGTTTCATAATCTACATTAAAATATAAAGAAAATGAATATATGCATGCTAAGGTAAAGAAATAAGCTATATAAAATTGGGTCTTTTTGCCCCAACTAACTCTTTCAAAATTAGGATCCAACCCTCAGCGTTCAAGGTGTTAAGGAGTATAATTACTCATTAGTTACAAGGAAATACAATATAAAAGAGCATAACTTGTTTAGCTTCCACACGTAACAACTCATCTTATCCTTTTTTTTTAGCCTCACAACACCTGAATACCTAAGGAAGGGGTAACTCAACACGTAAATCAAATACTTAGTGAGTGAAAATTTTAGAAAACCTTTTTGGAAAATACAATACAAACACATAAATCTATTTTCATCTCATAAACACAAACTCACAATCTATCTGTGATAGACCAAACTTGTTGTGTTATATGTATGTGTATGTAGATGTAATGTATGCGTGGAGTGACTGTGTTGACTATATGCAATTATGATGATCATGCGATAGAAGTTCTCCTAACTAATCTAAGTGTAAATTAAACTAGGGCCTAGGGAGTCTAGGGTCGAACGCACCAAAAACTTTTGGTATTGAATGTGAGCTTAACTGTTACTCTCTTATTAAGGAACTTAGTATTGAAAGTAATGAGATTGATGATTAATGGTTCTATGCTATGTTGCCAATTGTTAAGCGATGGTTGAAATAAAATTGACCTAAAACTATATATAATTGATTACAAGTATGCGATAGAATAGGGTCAAGATGTTTCATCAATCTTGAATGAATGTAGACATTACTTATGCGCTTATAGATGCAAATGCAGTATGAAATGCTTTTGCCCTAGTTCTTCCTCCCCTATGTGTTCCTTCTTAGAGGTATTTATGAACTTCCGACACTCTCAACACCCATTATGCACACTTCATATTTTTTAATGCCTACTTTTATGCTACATGAGTCTCATCCGTGTTCCGAAAGTCACGTGACACATAGGGTTATAATGCTTCATAATTAATGTAGTGGCCTGTAATACGTTGTGAACACCTTTCACTTCCTTGTTGTGTGTCAAACTTATTAACATCTCTTCATCGCATTCCTTCTAAACATTCATTAATAATCCTTCACATTGATGTTGACATGAATGTTCCATGTTCTAACAAAATCCCACAAAGAAAAGTACTTCAAGGTCATAATATCCAAGAATCTAACACATTGTAAACATGTAAATGCATTGTAGACAAATTACAGAATTTATAGGTATCCTTGACGTGCTTCCTAATCATTTTTCACTATTTATCTTGAATAAATAGGACTCTAACTTGTATTTCTACAAGTTATTAACTACTATATATATCTATCATGATCTATGTCTAACACGATTCATCGTAGATAAACAATGATATTTTGTTATAGTTTATAAATATTTTAGTTCACTTTGCTAAATTTAAAAAATAGGTATTTTATTTGAATATATAAATTGAAAAGGGAAATTGCATCAAATGAGAAAAAAAATTTAAAAAACCACTCAACACCTTTTTTTTTTTAATAATGCATGATAAATATAACAAGTAATTAGATATATCAAACAACTATCAAAAGATTATCCACTTTTACATTTGCTACTTTTGGAATTTAGAAAATACGATAACATGGACCATATTATTATAAAAGTTTTTGCTATTTTTACAAACTTCCCAATTCTAAATCAAGGTAACTATCGAGGATTGAGTATAGTTCACCCATGCATCAGGCATCAAGTCAAGTATTAGTGAGTAACCAAATAAAATAAAATTAATTGGTAGTTGTAAAACGTGTGATGAGGAAACGTGAGTCAAGCAATGTGCATTGAGTATTGAATGGCCTCTGCTAAGTGTTAACGGTTTGAGATGGCAAATTGCCAACTTTTCACGGTGCTAACCCAAGCGAAAATTCACTTTTCATTCACTTGTAAGAAATGAGTTATTTTTCATTTGGACCCATCAGTAAAAAAAAAAAAAAAAGGTTAATATAACTTAACGTATACCAACAGCACAAAATTCATTTATTGTGATCAAATCAATTCAGACCTTTCCCTATGTGTAACCTAACATCCTAATCTTATTTTGAAACAATTGTGTTGTACAGCAACAATGGATAAACTCGTAGAAGACAAGAAGGTAAGCAGCTGGTGGTCCTTAAGCTAGGGTTGCCCTCTTGCCCTTTGCATCCCTAGTCTGAAAGACAAACCATATTGTAAATTAAAATGACCAATTGGATTGGATGATTTATTCTGCTAAAGAGGAGTAGATGTTAAACATGAAAATGAAATTATAATAAAGCCACCAATCAAAAGGGGGAATATCAAATCAAACTTTGCTATCTACCGTCAACAATAATAACACATTGGTTTAAAATAGTATATTGTAATTTTGGATTTGGTTTATCGTGGTCTTTTTTGCGTTTAAATCTAGTTCATTTTGATCCCTACGCTTTCAAAATGTTCATTTTGGACTTTGTATTTTCATAGTTGGTTCAGTTTTTATCTAAAAGGTAACCATTTTCATCACTTAAAAGAACGAAATAAAAGTGAGATTGGCAGGATTAGAATTGGCCGTTTGGAAAGCACAAGAACCAAAATAAACATTTTAAGTACATAGATCAAAATAAACCAAAGTTAAAAGCACAACCATAGAAAAAGTCAAAACTACATCAACCAAAATAATATTTAAACCTAATACTTTATTGTGACGCTTTAAATTTATAAGCAGAAAGCAAAAAAAGAAAAAAGTGGTAGGTACCTGCGCAGAGACAGATTTTTTGGCATCGAGGAACTGTCTATAAATACCGTACAGTCTTTGCTTCTCAGTCTCTGAAACTGATGGTCGTGCTTTGCCAGCAGTTGCCTTCAAAAGATCATTAGTAATGATAGGCTTTTGAGCCGGTTCATTAGCGTTTATGCTATCGAGATGCTCATGAACTGCTGCAAGTTGAGCATCTGAGAGTAGAGCTTGAAGGTCAGCTCCACTGAATCCTTCTGTCATATATGCGATTGGCTCCAAATCTATATCATTGGCCAATGGCAGCTGTAGTATGTCGAATCCATCCATCCTTATTAGATACCATTAAACTCTTAAATTCATTTATTTCCTAAACTAATGCAATTAAACTGCAAATTGACGCATTTGCCTTCTTCACCAAGGTAATTCACACGTCATGAAAAAAGAACAAAAAATAAGGAATTCCTCAGGTCCAATATTATTCTATCCTGGGGCTCTTGGAAAAATTATAATCCTCAATGAAAAATGTAGAGTTACGATGAATACAAATATATTCTACAGCAGTAACTTAGCCATTCTAGTTAGTTCAAGAACTTGTGTTTTATCTAAAACTTCCCCACAAGTCTTGCTATCGTGTATAAATATCCACACAAAATTAAATATGCTTAGCACTCCATGAGAATGTGTATTTATAAGTAAATACTTCATTCGCACAGTGGTCACAGAATGTGTATTTATATCAATGTTTATCAAATTTTCTAATCTAAACTGCAAAAATCATCCTTAAACAGAATGAATAAGAAAACAGGACAATAGTGAGATATTCTGATGTCAGTCCTGCCACACATTATAATTGACACCTTAAAAGAAAAGAAACAAAAATTTGGCTTTTTCATTGATATAAAAACATGCAAACTTTTCGGTCTAATTGACATTTGTCATCGTTGATCCATAATCCTCAACAGCAGAACAGTTAGCAAACATAATTAGATAATTAAAGTTTAGAGATACCAACCTTTGACGAAAGAACTTGAAGAATATTTAGCCGTTCCACTGGAGAGGGGAAATCACAAAACAGAAGGCGATCCAATCTGCCAGGTCTTAGAAGTGCGGCATCAAGCAAATCTGGTCTACTGCTTAAGATGAAAAATAAAATGCAATTTTAAAGGAAAATTAGAAGCCCGGGAATGGGGGAGCTGAAAACTAGTCAATTATTGAGCAATGAGCATAATGGAATAACATCAACAATAATAAAAAATGTATGATTGAAAGTGAAACTAAGTAATCACCAAATAAGTACGATTACTTTTAGCTATTGATCATTGTTGTCGTTGGCCACTATTTGGTTTAAATGCAAAAATGCTAACCTCGTTGCAGCAAAAACAAATACACCGGTTAGAACTTCAACACCATCCAATTCAGTTAGAAACTGCAAGTAGGAAAATAGAATACTTAACAAAATTGAATCCACATGCAATCAAGGTTTCGTAAATAGGATACCCACTTGATTGACTACACGATCAGTCACTCCAGTATTATCGTGCCCTCTCTTTGGAGCAATTGAATCAAACTCATCAAAGAAAAGAATGCAAGGTGATGCTGCAGTTGCTTTAGAGAAAATATCCCGAACCTGAAACCAATAATTGAGTTTCTGAGCAACTAAGGTCCATCATATCTGATCTTCCAAGGTACCCATTAAAAGAAATTAGAGGCAAAAGTATCTGAGCTAGTATTAATTATTAATTCTAGACCCTCATTGTAAACAATCAGTCCTCTTAACCAAGGGGCAATGGCATCAAAACTTATGCTTGTCAATGAGTTCTTAAATTGAGTGTAGAACGTTCAGCACATAAAGAGTTTTAGCTCAGATCCTCGACAATCTATCAGAATGAGTTGACAGACCAACCAAAAATGGTGCTAGTTAGTCATAAATCTATCTGTTTAAGCATTGATATTAATTAAATTTACCATAACCCATCAGCTTAAACTAATTCAATTGTGCAGCTTAAACTAATTCAATTGGTGGTTTAGCATGTTATCGGAGCAGCAAGAGGTCCATGACATTTTCTCTCCAATTGATTTCCACCTGTTAAGCATTTTGTAAACTTTGAAAGCCCACAAGTGAGAAGAGTGCTAAATATTGGTATAATCAAATTTATCATAATTGATTAGCTTAAGCTTTTGAATAAACTCCACATATTAAATGCACTTTAAATCTTAAAAAGAAGCAAGCAAAGGTTATTCAGTCTCTCACAGCTTGCTCAGAAGCACCAACGTATTTGTTTAAAAGTTCAGGCCCTTTGACTGATATGAATCGCAATGAACAAGCAGCAGCAGCAGCACCAACTATGTGTGTCTTGCCACAACCAGGAGGTCCGTATAGGAGAACATTTGACCGTAACCTTAAAGGGGCTTGAGCAAAGATATTGGGAAACTTTGATGGAAATACAATCATCTGCTCAAAGATATAAGGGAACATTGAAGGCAATACAAGCATATAATACATGAATGTGAAGCAAAAATATTAAAAACAGAAAGCGCTAACGTAATGCAGGATATGGAGGAGAACAAAAGAAAACATATATTTTGAATTAATGAAGATCAGTGAAGCAGAATTCAATCTTTTAAAGTTACAATTGCATGAAGGCATTTGAACAATTAAGAGATAAGCCTTCCAATTGGTTAACAAAAAAAAGAAAAAACAGATAATTACAGAAATATTGAACTTCACAGCCCAGAGTCCACGTATCACCAAAGCAAACATAGAAATGCTTCAAAATAATATAAATTCATCAAGGCATGTATCCTTGAGCCAAAAGGTCAATGGTTTGAGTCTCCCATCCCAACATGTTGTTGAACAAAAAAAATAAAATAACTATCCAGATTCATTAATGCTAGAGATCAAGAAACCAAAGTAAAAGCATATACCTCTTTGATAGAACTCTTGACTTCAACTAAACCACCGACATCATCCCAACCAGAACGACCACCTTCTGCAGCTGGTTTAGTAATATCACGCATTGAAGCCGGAACAAACTCATTCATCGCCAGAGAGAAATCATTTTCGACTAAAGTGGGATTCTGATTCTGGTTATGAGCAAAATGCAACGGCAGAAAACGGCTAACGGCAGCATGGACAGCTCTATCTACCAAAATTTCCTGAATGGAATTAAAATGTTTTGTTTTTATTATTATTTTTGAGTTATAAGAAACCAAGGTTTCATTGAAATGAAGAAATATACAAAGGCACTAAAAAATAAATAAATAAAAGAAAAGGGAAAACCTAACGCAGATGGCTTTTGAGGTTGTCACGAAGAAAATGCTCTTAGGTGGCGCAGAACTGGCGATATCATGATGTTGATGTCCATGGCTGGACTTCAAATTTTCCCAAGGGAAAGTTTAGACTTTCGGTTGGCAACTTACAGCATAAAGAGCAGTTTTTAAAATTCACCGAGTCAGGTGTGAATGATGAGAAAGCAATCAGATTCTGGATGAATAGTTGGAGTGATCTTCAACCCCTTGCACAGAAATTTCCCTAAATCTTTACCATATCTGTAAAAGATGATGCTGTGGTAGCAGATTGTTCATGTGATTCCAGCCAAACATGGGATTTGGGCCTTAGAAGACACATTCTTGATAGAGAGATGGGTGATATGTTGTGATTTTGCAAATCCCAAAATATTGGGTGCTTCAGGATAGCCATGACTGCCTTAAGTGGAAGATTGATGCCTATGGGAAGTTTACAACTAATGTTACTTTCTACAACTTTGAAAAGAGAGACTGTGTACAGCATATAGCCTCTTGATGGTGCACGAATTACACCAAATTCCAAATTCAATTGGGAGGCTCTTCTTCATTAGTGCTCTGAGGAAGGGTTTTCTCAACCCCTCACCCTTAAGCTGTTCATTTTTGTTGGAATTGTTAAACGGTAGAAAGGAGAACACTAGGTTTACGTGGAATACCCTAGAACAGGGATTAAAAAAACCACGATAGAGAGTCTCTTTTATTATTTTCACACGATGAAAGTTACAAGCAAAGACAACTTTGTAGGCTCTAGCAAGCCCTAATACAGAAAAAGGAAAAAGAACTTGGGGCAAAGTAAAATACTAAAATATCCTCAAGGCTATAAACTATGAACGAAACCTCTTATTGCCAACAGGAGTCCAAACTTTACCTGAGTAACTCTTTGGTAAGGACATCAGCAATTTGTTGACAAGATGGAATATACATAATACAGATACTATCATTGTCCAGTTTCTCTTTTATAAATTGTCTGTCAATGTCCATATGTTTCATTCCATCATGTTATACAAATTATTGGCCATGCTTATAGCCACTTTATCACAATAGAGCTTCATAGGTAAAATACTGTTTTGGTGAAGATCAGACGAAAATTTCTTCCATCAGATTCCTAAACTCATACTTTGTATTCAACTTTAGCATTGCTTCTACCAACAACACTTCGCTTCTTACTTCTCCCGGTAACTAGGTTAGCCCACACATAGGTTCAATACTCAAAGTTAGATTTTTGTCCATAATTGATCCTACCAAGTCAGAGTCAATATAAGCCTCAATGCATTTCCTGTGAGTTTTCCTAAACATCGGATCTTTACCTAGAGGGATTTTCAAATATCTCAGAATTCAATTGAATTCACAGCTTCCACATGTTCTTCATAGGGTGTCTGCATACACTGACTAATCTTTTTTTTGCTTTTTTTTTTGAAACGGAGACAAAGACTTTTTTATTTTTTTTAGAAAAGGATACAAGTCTCACAATTATTAATATTGAAAATAGAGAGACAAAGCCCAATGTACATGAGGGGTATACAAAGAGCAACAGGGGGGAGGGGGGAGGATCAGCAGGCGCACCCAGGCATCTCAACTAGGTTGACACCCCCTTAATGCCCTCATTACATCCAAAAAGTGAAAATAAAAACCCACATATTAGGCTAATAAAAGCAATACAGCCAAACAATATCAAATTAAAGGCCACAATACAAGGCCAAACAAGATATGAAAAAACAAAAACTATCCAAAACAGAATCATAAAGCAAGGCAGCAAGTCGAATACAGAACAAAATAATAATCCTTGATTGAGCAAAAACTGATTGGAGTAGAAGGTTGATCCAGGAGACATGATAATCTAGAACTTCAAGGTGGGGATGCTATAAAGGCTGGCCAATTTAAAACAATCTTTTGCGAAGAGTAATCCTGAAAATATTTGGATAATGAGCACCATGAAGATGCATTCAAACGAGCATAATCATAGCGTTCCATCCAAGTCAAAGATTTATCATGGAAGACTCTTTGGTTTCTTTCAAACCATATTTCAGCTAAAAGTGCTTTTACTGCATTTGCCCACAAACATTCAGTTGTCTTCTTCCTCAAGTCTGGACCCGCAAGAATTTGAGACACATTGTTCTCAAAAACATGATAAAAAACCCAACAAAAATTGAATGCTTGGAGAAGGCGGAACTAATATTTAGAAGCAAAGACAATCAAATAAAAGGTGTTGGATGTTTTCCATGTTATTAACACAAAGAGGGCAGGCATGAGGTGAGAAGCCCTGGGAGGAAAACTTTCTTTGAAGTAGTAAGGCGCAGTTTAAATTTCCGAAGAGCATAATCCATATGGAAATATTTATCCTTCTTGGACTGTTAAATTTCCAAAGCCTTTTGTACAAAGAACTTTTCAAAGGAGAAGATGTCGAAATATGCTTAACCAGTGAGTTTACCGAGAAAGAACTTGAGGTTTCAAGGGACCAAAACCTTTGATCTGGAAAGGAGGTTGGCTGTGAAGAAGAAATCTGACTCAACAAGGTCTGAAAATCTAAAATTTCCTCATCATTTAGCAATCTTCTGAAATAGATGGACCAAGAGTTGGTTGAAGAGTCTCAATGATCTGAAACAGACTCATTTGGATTGAGTGTGATCCTAACCAATCTTGGAAACTTACACTCCAAAGTGATAATGTCCACCCAAGGGTGCTTCCAAAACAATATTCTGCTGCCATCACATAATTTGAAAAGAGTCAACGAGTCAATTTTGCTTCATTGCCTTGATATGCTAATCCAAGGACTTCTTAAACTCAGACTCTTTTTCACTTGAATGCCAATTGAAAGTACTACTTCCATGAATGCTTCTAATCACTTGACACCAAAGGGAATTTTGTTCTTTTGAGAAATGCCATCCCCACTTGGACAATAAGCATAGATGCTTGTGCTTCAGCTTGCCCAAACTAAGTCCTCCATCTTTGTAAGATTTAATTACAGCATCCCATTTTCATGGTGGTTTAGCTTTCCTCTCTTGTTATTACAGCATCCCATTTTACTAGGTGGTTTAGCTTTCCTCTCTTGTTTCCTTCCCAAAAGAACTTTATCATGATTCTTTCCAATGAACATAGAGAGCAGATTCTATCATGTGGAAAACATACATATAGTAAGTGGGGAAGCTGGATAGAACTGATTTGCAAAGTGTAATCCTCCCACCCCTAGAGAGATTGTATCTTCTCCATTTATCTAGCTTTCCATGGACTTTATCAATAATGGGCTGCCAAAGTCGAGCACTTTTTGGATGACCTCCCAAAGGAAGACCAAGGTAAAAAGGGGAGACTTTCTACCTTGCAGTTTAAAATGTTTGCTGTTGAAATAACCTTGCTGTCCTCAATATTTAAATCACAAGTAGCTGATTTCTCCCAATTAATCTTTTGACCGGAACACCATTTAAAGACTAGTAATGTTTTCCTAAGATTTTCCATCATTTCCTCATCAAATTTATAAAACAGTAGCGTATCATTTGCAAATTGGAGGATAGGAATGTGAATCCTATCTTTTCCGACTACAAAGCCTTCAAAATTTCTTTCTTATGAAGGTTGGAGAAGAGACTACTCAAAACTTCACTAACCAGAAGAAAAAGGAAGGGAGAAAGAGGATCTCCTTGTCTAAGACCCCTTGAAGCTGAAATTCTTCCTCTTGGCCTTCCATTGATGAAGACCGAATATTTAGGATTCTTGATACATCCCATTATCCATAAGTCCATCTTTCGACGAAGTTCTTCTTACGCATTACTTTTTCTAAAAATGCCCAATCCACTCTGTCAAAAGCCTTTTCAAGGTCTAATTTAATGATCCATCCTTTCTTTTCCTAATTCTATAGATCTCCACAGCTTCGTTTGCAATTAAAATAGGATCCAAGATTTGGCGCCCTTCCAGAAAGCCGCTTTGTGAAGGGGAAATAATACTTGGCATTAAGTTGGTTTCCTCTAATTCGTCAGAATCCCAAAAGCCATTGGTTTCCTTATTAATAAATTTTGCGGGGCCTACCATTCGTGTGTCCACTTTTAAAGAGCCTGCAGAAGCATTAAGTTGCCAAAAATCTGGTGGGGGGGCTAAGTGGGCCGTTTTTTAAGGTATTAATTGACCGAGTAGCTATCTTTTATTTTCTTGAGATCTGTTTTTCTCTCTCTTCCGATGAAGTCTTTTCACCTTCTAAGCGCGTGGAGGTGCCAGCCAAACCCAAAATTTGAATTATGTCTTCTGAAATGGATTTTTTCTGGCGGGGACTCAAGGGCTGTATTTTTTTCCGGCCAGTTCAAGGGCAGTATTCTAAGTGCTTCAAAAGGATTCCTTGAGATGGATGGAGCGTTCTGTTTGATAGAACTCCAGGTTTTAAGGAGGCTATCGTCTTGGAGACCTTCATCTATGATCACTGAATTCAATCTACATAAATCAATAGGGTTGGAAAAATCACTTTGAAATAAATCACATTGGACTATTGCTGGAACTTCTGAAGGTTGATAATCCCCAAAGTAAAGGAAAAAATTTCCTCGATTCTCACTCTTTAATTCTATAGTTGCTGGTAAGAATCAACAAAGATTTTTTCAAACTTTAATTTTTGCTTTAGAGCACTTGGTCAGATTGAGTGTTTCTAAGGCTATACTTTCCAATCCACCAAAGTAGGCTCCAAATGCTTCAAAGATATTTCTTCACCATAAATTAAGAGAGACTTTTTATTGGCAGCCATCCTTCGAAGCCTTTAATAAGTGTTGGTCTGCTGTGTTTGGCTTCATTCCATTTTTCTAATAACAAATGAAATTTTCCATAGTTGAACCATTTGTCCTAAGCATAAATCTTTAAACTTTCCTTGAGTAACTTTGATGATGGCTTTGTTTGCAAATAAAGGATTAGTACTGATTTTGACTTGGAAGAGATCCTCTAAATATAACACAATTTCCTTCCAATCATCAAAAAATAAAAGGCTCTTTAAAACCCATAGGTTATTGAAATCTTCCTCTGAAATATCTTCACTTTTCCTCACCCAAAATCTTTCCTATGATTGTTTCACAGAGTTATTTTTCTGAAGTGAATGGGTTGGATTTTAGGGAAAGAGGCCGTGCGCTGTCTTTAGGAGGTGGAAAACCTGTTTGTTGATTTTATGGAATTAATCTATATTTCATTCATTATTTAATAGAGATACAAGCCTATATATAACCATAGAGAAATACACTTAAGGAAATAATATCAAATAATATCTCCAGAATAATATCTCCTAAGAATAATCTAATTATATTAATACTGTTGACGTGATTGGTCGGGTTCTAAATGGAGAGTAGAATGCTAGGAGGTATAGTTATGAATCAACAAAAAGAACCTGATCAAACTAAGAAAGGATATCCAACCTTGTCGGATTTCGCCTGAGTAGATGTGGATGAAGGATTGCATTCTGGAGATACTTCGAGCAACAAACCGCAGGAACCAACCCTGATGGGGTTCGGAATTTGGATAGTCTTGTGATACCAGTTTCATCACTCCCAAATTTACTGAAAAAATTCCAAGTTGGTTCATTGACCAGTACCGCTATTGAATCAATGAGCCATTCCAATTGGGTCTTGGATAAGCTCAGAATTTTTTGGAAGTCTACATCTTCAATATGGAACCACCCCTTCTTGAACCAGATGCAATAAAAAGAGTCCACAATTTTGCAGATTTTAACTTCCATTGCCGAAAAAAATGGAGCTTTGATTCATCGTGTTTGATGATGCCGGAGAGGGAACAGAAGACGTGACCGCTTTCTGAGCTGAGGGGAGACGTGACCGGAGATGCCGTGGCCAGAGTGAAGAGAGAAGAGGGTGGGTGAGAGGGGAGAGGTGAGAAAGGGGAGAAGGGAGAGCTATGGTTGACGTTTTTATCACAAGGGCTTGACAAAAACTTCTTTATTAAAATGAACTCAAAATACAAGAGATTTATCCAAAGAGAGCAATAAAAAAGTAGTAAATAGTAATCAAGTGAGTCCTAGAAGGATGAGGAGGTGCATCCGAACATCTCAACTAGTTTGACACCCCCATAGTGCCAAGCATCATATCCCGAGTACAACCATAAACAAAACAATAAAGAAACAATAATAAAAGCAACCAGCTTAGTACAAATATCCAGAAAACAATATAGGACCGGTAGAAACAACAGCAAGAAACTGGGGTGGGTGGGGGGACAATCCTTCCAGGCTTCAAAAAGCAGTAGAGGGCTTCAGTCTGTATAATCTGCAAACATTGAAGCTGAGGCAGCAAAAGATTAGGCTTGAGAAAGAAAAGCAGCCCAGTTAAGGTAAATGTCTTGGATGGAATAATTAACGAACTCCTTTTTAAGGGAACACCAAGCTGCAACATTAAGTTCTGCTGCATGCATAATTTCTGCCCTTAGTCTTCTTTATCATGGAAGATATGCTGATTTAGTTCGAACCATAATTCTGAAAGTCAAGCTTTTGACAAATTTTCCCATATGATACTTGATTTTTTGGGCAAACTTGGACCTAACAGAAGTTGAGCCACACTAGCACTTAGTGAAACGTCAAATACCCAAGTTAAATTAAACAAGGAGAAAATCCTTACCCAGCAGAAGGAAGAGACAAGACAGTTCAGGAAAATATGAGAAAGATTCTCACTAGCCTTCAAACATAGAGGACAAATCGAGGGGGAGAGACTTTTATTGGGGGCTTTCTTTTGCAAGATTTCTAACCTATTGAGGGACCCGAAGACCATAATCCAAATCAAAATATTAATTCTCGTGGGCTGCCTGATTTCCAAATTGCTGAAAAAAGACAAACATCCATTGGGGAGACAGATTTTAGGTGAGCCGAAAGAGACTTAACGGAAAACCGGACTAAACAATATTGACAGTGTAGTGTGTGAGATAAGTAAATTGGCTTTCCCACTAGACGTTGATACCTCACTTTATTAGCAGGAACTTTGTAAATAGAATCTCCTAGTTTTGCATTGAATTCAATAGAAGTGTCAACAGGTCTACATCCAACCATACCTGTTTCTTTTAACAGGTCAAGGGTGAATTTTTGTTGTGAGACAAAAATCCCTTCCTTTGATCTAGGTTTTGTGGAATTGAGATCACTGTACTGGAATTTAGGTTTGTGGAAGAACCTATGGCTGCCCCAAGAGCAGCGAGCTGTTGCTGAAAACTTGTCTGAAGATTAGCCAACTGTTGTACCATTATCAGAGATAAACCAATAAAAGATTTTAAAATGTTGTACCTCTGGATAGAACTTAAACCATTATTGAGACCACTCCCTGATTTAAAACAAAAAACCAAGCTTCTTTAGGTTACAAAAGGTGCACCAAATACCCGACTTGATAACTCACCTCTGCACCCCTACTCCACAGATATATTAAATCAGGATTTTAAAACTCAATTGGAAACAAATCCTAAGTTTAAGTTCATATTGATATCATAATTTGGAAAATATGTTCAACAATTTGTACTATCAATAGCTCTAATCACATTGATATCAATTCTCAATATATTTAGTAAAAGAAAGTAAAAATAACAACAAAGTAAGAAATGGCTACGTACTAAATCATATGCGTCATAGCCATCACATTTTGAGGCAATGTCTTGTAAGGTCACATCTGAACAATCTAGGGCACGTCTCTGTACTTCATGCTTCAGAATAGCAGCTCGTTCTAATGCAGCAGGAGCAGGTAATTCCACATGAAAGTCAAATCTCCCTGATTATTCCAATTGGAGGGGGGAAAACAAAATTTAAAGGTTGAGAAAAAATGATAGTTCAAGAACAAATGCACAGCTTAGTTGGAAAAAGGAAAAACCTGAAGATCTCAATGATTGGGGTATTTTATCTAGAGTCTGCACAGAAGCTACAAATGCAATTGGGCCAACCTGACACGAACTTTTCCTCTTTTCCTGTAAGTTTTGACGAGAGTTTATCAGGCTCATATCTTAGTATTATAAGTATAGAACAATGTGGCACTTCTTCAGCAACGGAATTAAATATGCTCTGATAAATCAGAGGAAATTATTAAGCTTTTCTCCTCTTCTAATCTTCATTGCACTTCAAGGGTTGTTTTCAAATCCACAATTATTCAGATTTTAGTGGGTTGTGTCTTATATTTCTTGTTCTTATTGGCAAGTTTGAACTTTATACTTTGATTCCTCTCCTCTTCTTTACTTTGAACATTAGTTTCATTTCATTAATTCAATAAATATCTTGTTTCATTAAAAAAAATCTATTACATCAATATGCAAACATGAATTAGAACTTCAAATAAAAGTGGTGCGAAGAATTTCTATTACAAAGATGTTTTGAAGAACAATTGTCTTTTCTTTTTTATGAGAAACAAAACTTCTCTATATATTGATAAAAAAAATCAAGTTTCATTAAGGAAAAAAAATGATAGAATACATGAGCTTAAAAAATAAAATAAAGTCCACAAAAGGGAGGAAGCACCATATGGACGAGTCTCCAATCTAACAAAATATGATCAAACAATTAATTAGGAACTTGTCACTACACCCAAAGAGAGTAAATTCACGATGAACCAAACATCAAGCACACACCCTAGCCTTCCACGAAATACCTAAAAGCGAATGGAGGAAGAACTCCTCGATCACGCCATTAAAAACTCTATGATGGGCCAACTGAATACCAAACACTCCAAAAAAAGTAGTTTCTTACCAAACAAGCATAGTTACAATTTGATCTATGTTTTCCTCCACCTTCCGACATAAAATACAACAAAAAGGGACCAACGTGGACAACAACTTCCTCGAGAGACTATGCAAGGCATTAATTTTTCCATGAAAAACTCAGCATACAGAGAAGAGATTCTAACATCCCAGAGAACCAGATAATTGAATCCCTAAGAAGAGAGGGATCAATTAAATAATGAAAGAAGGATCAACAAGAAGAAACTCTCATAAGGACTAGGACACCAAATACAAATATCTCTCCTCCCCTGTCTAACCTCAACATCTCCCAATAAAGAAAGAAAAGCCACAACCTCCATCATTTACCTATCAGACAAAGGATGCCAAGAACAAAATGAAAGAGAAGAGAGAAAAACATTATGCTTAATTTCTAAACTTCTCATCCTTTTCCCAGAAAACTCACACTTTTAAAGAGAGGGGAGAGGATGTTCTCTCTCTAACTTTTGTAACAACTAACGTTCTTTCAGAGCAGTTATATGTAAGGTATCCCTTACTAATATTAGTATTGATATGGTAAAGATGCCAGAAGGCTACAACCTTTCAGATTTTAGAAAGCTTAACCTCCCTTTGCTCAAGACTATTCACTACTACAAAAAGCCTGCCCTAGCAATTATCATCTTATTCTATATATAAACTGACCATTCCTCACTTTCATACAACCCAGTGGTTCCCACCATAACTAACTACCGCTCATACTTCTCTTGTTGCCCTTTCTCGAGTATTTCAGTAATTTTGGGGCCCTAACATTATATTTATACTTGTTATAAAACGTTCATAACTTTCTTTAAAATATTACTGATTCTCTCTCTCTCTCTCTTTCTGGTAGATAACTAGGCACCTCACAACAAATACACACCAATAAGGTTAGTTCCTAGGCTAGGATCCATGGTAGGCCAAATATTGGGAACCTATCGTGCCATTCTTGGATAAGAAGAACCATGTAAATCAAACCCTTGTATACCTTGTCCCACCTTACAGAAGAATTTACCACTACTGAGTCATAATTTTTCTTTTTATATCCGTTAGTGGTCATAGCTATTCAAAAAGGGCAACTGGAGCTTCTAAAAAGAATGACGAACCAAAGGGGCAGATCTGGCGTTAGATGATTTGAAGGGGCTGAACATAAATACCATTTGGATATTTGTTCCACTGGTATTTATTCTAAGATATGCTTCACTGGTCTCTGAACTTAGAAAACAATCTAGTTTAGCTCCTAAACTTACAGAAAAAATTATTACTTTGGTCTTTGGTGAGGTTTTTGAGGGCTTGGCTTTTCACATGGAAGAAAAAGGACCGCAGAAAGAAAATATTGACACGTAAATATTCCTAAATAATAGCCATTCCAACACAAATTATATAACTGTAGTATATGCTGATGCCACTACGTGAACTAATACTGCACATAACTTAAGTCACTTTATCTGTCTGTTAACAAATCAACAACAAAATAACTACGAGAACAAAATAATTATTTCTTTTAAAAAATAAAAGTCTAAAACATTTTGAAAATCCATGGACCAAGATAGAATAAGCCTACAAATTTGGAAACTTACATAGAAATTTTGACTGTTCATGGATTCAAATAAAATAGTCCTAAAAGCTAGAGACTAAAATAGGACTGAAACTTAATTATTTATCATAAAATAATATTAAATTAAAAAAACTAGAGTGTTAAAATAAAATATATGGTAAAAAAATATGGGCCTCCCCGTAGTCTTACTGTAGGTTCCCCCATCAACCACTACTGCTAATCCAAACTTCATGGAACAATTTTTGGCACTGGACGAGTGACAGGTTATTATTTACAATATTCAAACGAAACAAGAGGACACTTGAGACGAACATCTCATTGATTGTAAAGTAAGGAGCGCTAAACATTAAACAACATGGGAAATGTATTATTTCTAACAAATTAAAAGTGTTCTATTGGTACCTTATTGTTCAAATTGCAGATGGATCCTCATACAACACAAAGTACCAGAAATAACTCTACTGTCCCAGACTTCAAACAAAAGCCAGCCAAAAACTTTTCAAAATCAATAAAACAAGATTGATTAAAGAAGGGTAGGCCCTCACACATTAGGGAAAATTTTGGAACGTCAATAAGAAGCATATAATTTAACGCTACATAAAACCATAATTGATAAAGCATTTTTTCAAGAGAATAAATCCTCAATACTAAAGAAGATAATTCTTTCTTAATGAATAAGAATAGGTACAAGACTAATCTTAAATAGAGGTTAAAAGGAAAACCGGCTTGGAAGGGGAAAAAATCACACAAGGAAACAATTACCAATTAGGACTAAGCTAATTGCAAATAAGGAAATAAAATATACAAAAAAAACTAAGTAAATTCTAATTTGATACAGTTATATTGCACACAAATGAACATTGAAACCACAAAAAGAGTTATTACCTCATATTCATCTATCATGTCAATGAGAAACTCTGTTATTGCAGACATAGACGCAGATAGCTGAGATCCTTCTGACTCAGATGTAGATAATATAATGCTGTCTAAGTCATCAAAAACAATGAGAGAAGGTGCATGTTCTAAGGCTTCTGATACATAGTTCAATAGTGACTGACGAATAGTTTGGACTTTTTCAGAAGCAAGTTGAGAACAACATACAAAAACTCTGCAAGAAAAACAAGAATTAATGAGGATACAAAGTTTCAGTTGCAAGCCTAATTAAATAAAAACTCATGTGCCGTGCCACAATGTACACAGTATTATTTTGCCTCAGAATACAAATCTGTCCATAGCCATAGTCTCATGCAAGCACCCTTCAGTCTTCCAGCATTGTGTCACCCTTTCTTAACCAACGCCTAGTTTCTCTACTTAAGTACTGTACACTTCTAATAATGCAGGGACTGTAGGGTCTTTCTCTTTCTTCTATTCCCTAGGTTGTTATTCTTGTAACCACATGGGTTTTTAAAGTTTGTTAAGTTTGTTTATATCAACTACCTTAATTAGTTTGGTTGATAGGTTGGTTAGTTCGTTAAGGGTTATGCCTTTGGTTGATTAGGATATATATACATTGTTGGGCGGCTGTATTTTGAATATTATTCAGAGATCAACAAAGAAGACAATTCTTAGACTACACTATCTAAAATATTATTTAGCTCTACCCTTCCCTTAATTTTGTGCTAACCAGAATGAGTTAATTACCTTACTCCATTTATCTTAGCTAATTACCTTACAATAAATTATATCCTTTATTCTTTGCCAAACAACTCACAAAACTCGAAGCTTTGCACGTGAGACAATTTATAATTTTGGAAACAAAAACATTATAGGGGTTAATGGCGTCCTTCACAACAGTGCCAGGATATCAACTCACCACTCAAAAATTCAGTTAGCTAATAAAATAAAGGCAATAGCTGAACGTGTATAACATGAGTAAACGAGAAGAAAATGTAAAACAGTTCCACAAAAATTTTGAATAACAAAAAGCTGACATTTTTATCCTCAGCCAATCAGCCACAAGTTAAAGAGTTGGCATTGCAAATAAAGAAAGCTCAACCTTAACCTTGGCAAACTACTCATAGAAAAGAATACATTGGTATGAACATTGTTTATATAAAACCCTAACTTATCCCTCTTTCTAGACATTCAAAGTTGCAGACATTCTCATAAAAGAGCTATGAAGTCAAGTTTGAAACCTCAAATATAAAGTTATTCTAATAAACGTATGTCAACAAGCTTCGGGGAGGGCATTGAAGGAAGCCCACGCCCCACAATCCATCCCATACCTAATTCTGGTCTTCAAGCATCACACTAGTTCTTTTCAGGTCAAATAACAAGTTCACTTCTTAAACTTTTAAATTTGTATCAAATAGGTCAATTAAGAGGTGTCTCAGAGGTCTCCAAATTTCAATTTTGTGACTAATAGGTCTCTTGTATTTAAAAGTGTCCAAAACCTTTTTTTATATAGAAACAAATTTTATTGAGAAAGAATGAAGAATATAATTTTTGTATCCAACAAATTCAATAGAATTAAACTTTCTTTTTGTGTCCAATAATTTTTTAGCTATCAATTTTGTGTTCAACATGTCCATTTAATTGACATTCTTTAAAATTCACAAACCTAATGGACACAATACTGAAAGTTCATTGTCCAGTTAGACTAAAACTTCAATTTCATGTCTGATAAAATTGTGAATATTAAATAACTTGGCATCACAATTTTTTTTTCCACATGGAGAGACAATTTAAACGCAATAATTACAAAGAAGAATGATTATAAAATCAAATCAATAGATCCAAATCAAATCCCTGTTCCAAAAGTGAAAAGAAAGAGATAATAGTAATACATACACGTGCGCTAAAAGATCGTCATATTCCTGAAGGAATTTGGCAGCAGCTCTTGCTAATAATGTCTTTCCAGAACCCTGATGGCAGAAACAAGCAGATCATTAAAGATCAATAAAATTTTACATTAGATATATAACATAAACTTGCAGAAAGATGTCTCCAATAACTGACACTTCATAATTTTCATAAGGATTTGTCTATGTAGCTCAACGTTTATAAGATTTAAACTAATTGAGAGAGATTTTCATTAATTGACAATTCGAACTTCCAAAAGGAACTTTCTCCCTTACAATATATATCACACTATTTGTATGACGAAGATTCCACTTTATCTTCTCTTTTGGCCTTTTCAGCATAGGAAAGTTCTCTCTTTTGGCCAATTCATAAGCTCCCCTACTCCCAGTAGCTCTAGTATTCTTTCATATTTTGCTTCGATGAAAGCTTGATTTTTCGAAGGGAAAAAAATAAAAAAATAAATCAGGGCTCTTTAAGCTTCATGATTACTAGACTTGCTAAATAAAAATTTTGAAACTTCATAAATCCCCCCCGAAAACTTTGAAAGAACAGTCTAACTCTTTTCTTAGTCTAACAATAGAAAATACTATCAAATAATCCTCCATTAGACCAGAAACCTTTCAAAAATAAATTTCTTACAATCGTGTCACAACAAATTGGAAAATAGATCTGTCAGTCTAGAGATCTGATGAGGTGAGAAAAAGGAGGAAAGAAGTCCTTTTAAAAGGAAAGTCTTACACCAAAGAGAGGAAAGGAACCCAACATTTTCTCTTTTATCCACTAGAAACTAAGAGTGTTTCTTCCCTTCCATATTGAGTCTATCTTTGTGTTGGTTTTCTCTTTTTCCCATCAAGCCATATTGTTTTTTTCTTTGAGCTTTAGGGGGAAATAACCTCATTTACTTACTCCAAAAACATCAAAATATGGGCTCAAATCTTCAAAAGTAAGGAACGCACCGGAGGTCCACATATGAGAATATGTCCAGGAAGTGGAATATTGTGGGTCCCAAACCACACACCGGCCCTTGGTGATAATAATACTTTAATCCCTGCAAGCAAATATAATTCAATGTCAAAGATACTTTAGTCATCGGCAAGGGTGAAAAAAGACAGAAGAAAAGAAAGAGAAATTGAGGCCTTGGTCAACAGAAAAATGCTATCATTGGCACAGGAGTTTATCTTACCTTGTTTCTAATTGGAAAGCTATGTGTACCTATAGGTGTGGGGTTTCTCCTATTTCTATTACCAATGAAATATTTCTAATCCAAAAAAAAAAAAAAAAAGAAAAAAAAAGCTTCTTGAATCAAATTTACAGCATAATAACACAATATTACAACTCATAATACATAAATGACATCAGCAATATTACAACTCACAATAACACAATTTAATTAAGAATACTTCATAAAGTTTTGAAGCTTTTCCTTTTAATTATGCAGCTATAATTGGAAAATTATAACATTGAATAATTTGTCATTAGGGGAGCGTTTGGCCCCCAAGTTGGGTTGGGTTGGGTTGGATTGGGTGGGAAAAAACCCACCCACCGATTGGTCTCACCTCGTTATTCACATCAACTCTCCTAATTACTCCACTCGAATAATAATTACCAACCCAACTCAACTTTGCATGTCAAATGCCCCCTAAATTTTTTTAATATTACTAGTCTAATAATAGAAAGTAATTTTCAGCTGAACTAAAATTGCATACTGCAAAACATGCAACCCTAGTTTAGTACAACACAGTGAAACTATAAAAGCTGCTGAATGATCAAATCAGTCAGAGACTACGTACTATTAATAACATTAGGAAGTGATTCGTCCAACCAGCTCAGAGAAGATACATCCAAGCTATCAACCTCAACATATGTCTTCTCTTTGATGGTTGAAAAGGATACAGGATCACCAAAGTGCAATCTTTTAGACAACTCCACACCTCCCAAATTAATGACGCACTTGTTTTGCTCATCAAAAGAAAGTTTGAACGCATTACTGAATACCCCTTGCAAAGGCTCTTCAAAAATAGTCATAGCATACAGGATCTCAACTGTCTTAGTTGTGTATTCTGAAGCATTAACAGATGCTGATTTTATATTTCCTTTAGTTCCAAACTTCAAACCACTGACTTCAAAGTGAAGCAAGCTTTGGTTTCCCAAAAGCACTGAATTAACTTCAGTTCCTACACTAGAAGCCATGGCATTTAGATGTGCAAAAAACCATTCTCTAAAAAGAATTTGTAATCCTTTTTTTACACTTGGCAAATGGCAAGCATCCTCATCCTCTCTACAAGAAGATTCACGTGTGAGAACGTCAACAACTTGTTCGTGAGCTGACACGTTAGCAACATCCATAAAAGACAAAGAGCTAGTTTTCCCTACCATATTTTTCCTCTTCACGCTTCTATGGATGTCACTTGCCTTCAAATCATTTTTAGCAAGAGGCACATCATCCTCGTATACTTTAAAGTAGCAAGGTGAGAGCGAAGCAGAGGAGAAATCCACCTTCAAATTAACATTCTGTGGCTTTACAAGAACCCCTACAAATATTCAGACATTCCCATAAGAAACAGAATATATTGTATATATTAATGCATCAAAGAAATAAATGCACGAAGATAATCTTGAAAAATGTTTGGCTAATTAACTTAGGCATATTCACGGATTGTTTACTGTTTATAATGCAATAGAATGACTTTTTGGAAGCTCAAATATGATGCTGTTTACTGCTAACGAATCTGGATCAACTTTTTGAAGAAGATTGATTCACGTTTTTATAAACCTGGATTTATCGAGCCTTGTGATAGAAGACATGAATTTGTATGAATAATTATAGAGATAAAAGGAAATAATCACAAAGAACTTGAACTTAAGACATCAAATGTGATTAAACAATAATCACATATTTCTAAATTGTACATGCAAGGATGTTATTCCTAGTAAGAAAGTCAGAAAGTTATTAAAAACAAGTTTGGAACATAGAAGGTACTGAAACAAAGTCATTTTACAGTTCAAGTTTATTTCTTTCAACCAATTAAGAGAAATTAGGTGGCAGGCATCAAACACTTTGTTAAGAAACGAAATGCATTGGTGATACATGATGGTGCAAATTACAAAGAAAGTTTCATAATTAAGAAGCTACCAAAACTTGAATGTGCTTTGTAGTTTAAATATTTTCTTCCACCAATTAATACACAGTTGATATGAGAGCCATCAAATATTTTGTTAGGAAAGGGAAATAAACTAACATACATGAATGCAAGTTGATTCTCAGATAAAGTCGAAGTGAGCGAGCCATCATTATATGTCCTTCGTTCACCAAATTTGAATTTAAAAGATAAACAATAGTCGGTTGGTTTTTCTCTCCATTATTTCTTTCTCCACTGTTTGCTTCTGCAGTTGAACCTTTCAACTTCCCCAAATCATTGTTCTCACTACGCTGCCCACTATCTTTTCGTGATGATCTAGGCATTATAGAAACCAACTCAAGAGAATTCAATGAGAAACTTTTAGCTGTTTGAGGATGAATAAAGGCAACAGAAGTTGGCACTACTCGAATCTCAATGCCTGTACAGTTACTATTGTAAATTAATCTCTTGTCTAGATCTTGAACTCGCAGCATAGCTTTTCTAGAGTCCATAAATTTCTTGCGTGTCTTTGAGAACACTTCTACTTCAGTTCCATGCACAAGTTGCACTGAAAAACAAAAGCGAAAAATAAACAAAATTACTTCAACAAGACCACTAAAAAGAAAATAAATGGCTCAACATTCTCCAAATAGTCTTCAAATGTCTCGATAACAGAAATGCAGTTGTTGAAGGGTATATTGCACGTATATACAGAAAAGTGCAGACACGTGGAGCATCTAATGCATCAAAATGTAATAAATGATGACTCATCAGTACAATAAAATGAAGAAAGCTTATGCTGCAACCTCCAGGAACGTATTATATTTTTTAGTATTTTGAAAGAATGTGAGTGTTCAGGCAACAGATGCAAACATCGAGTACTCACAGAACCATTGCCCAGCCCAAGTAATGAGTTTTCACAATCTACATCCTTGAATATTCCATATTGGCTCTTAATAACAAAAACAAATGAAACTTGTATGCTTTTATACCAGTCAATCTGATGTAGTATCTTTTGGGTAATATTGTAATTCTTGGTCATAATGTTGAAGTTCTTGGCCATTCTTAGGAAATCCTTTACACTTCTTTATTTGTCTTTTTGGCAGCCTAAATTTGAACCTTTTACCTCACGGAAAAGGTTATCATTGTATTTCTTTAACAGCTTTACTTTAAAACTTTGCCCTACAGTTATTGGGTAAAATAGGTTGTAACTAGTAACCTTCAGCCTCATAAATATGGCTGAATACTTCCATTTGAGGCTCATGAGAAATTCAGTGAACTTATGAAAACATTAAATCCATTCATTACGTAGAAAAAAACGTTATGCTTGCCAATAAATGACAAGAATGATTTTAAGTCTTTAAGCAAACTCAATTTGATGTACCATAAAACTGAGAACAAAGTATTAGGTATCATCTTACCCACCCCACACTTAGGAGAAGTAGAAACCACGCGGAATGTAACAACCGTCCGACCATGCAACCACAAAGGAAATCTCATTGCTTCATGAATGATTCTGAGCTGCATCATACATCATTTTAAGAAATTATTGTCACTAATAGACAGGTCTTATATGATATCTGGTTATTACTATCTTCTGTGTACTTCGTTAAATAATATATCACCAATCATCAAAATTTGAAATTATTTGAGCATACGATTCTCTGGTGAAGTAACTAGTTACCTTCAATAACCATTATTACGGGAGATAACAGTCGAGGAAAGACAAAAAGCAACATGGTTTAATATTTTCAGTAGTAGTTTTCCATGACTGACTGGTATTTCAATTCACAGTTTCACCATGGCTCCTCTGTACTTGCAACTTAAACCTTAACCATTGAATTCTAAATGACCACCACAATACTGCATGTCATGCCCAGACTAGCCATCTCAATATAAACAAATATTCTAAAGATAAGGCGAGGAAAGACTAAGGATATATAACTGGAGACACCAACAAAGATAAGCAAAAGACAGATTGAAAAGTTAAAGCAAGGCAGATTCAATTTTCCTTTTTTTTTTTTCTTTAACAAAAAAACACCCATTATTATTTTTTTCTTTTAACTTTTCAATCATTAATGAAAAAAATTTTGTTTTTTGAAAACACCCATTTTCTTTTGTATTTTTCTCTTTAACAAAAAACAAAACTTTTCATTAGTGATTGAAAAGTTAAAAGAGTACAGACTGTACACACCACATTTTTTCGAATGTTGCCACATAAGGAGAATGAATTAACATCCTCACTAAGAAAAAGTTTTACGTCCATCTTAAATATGTGATAACAAAGGGAAATATAGAAGATAAGGATGCAAATGACGGACCTGGTTCAACATGGCTGCCTCAGCAATTTCTGCATTTAACTCTAGAACTTCCCAGTCATCCTCACTATATGGCTCTATCAAGACTTCAGTAGCATTTGGCACACTAGAAACAGCTCGAACTTGGACAGTGGTACAGTCTGGTAAGGAAATGCAATCTGCAAACTGCTTGGAGACCTACATTGAATTTAAAAGTATTAGAGAAGAATTTAATAAGACCAAATTCAAGAAAAAAAATTAATATGTTCAAAGAACCAGATGCGCTTATGCTTAAGAACGGAAAAATTAAGAAAATATGAAAAGCAAAGGAGGCTATATCAAAGTTTATGACATTACTTAAATGAAGATAATCCATAGCTAGTTTCAGTTTTCACAGCAAAATATGATGGAATTAACCATATGAAATTAATAAGACAGACAACATATGATTTATTAAAACCTACAACATAGTTGGTTCATAATAGTTAACAAACAAGCAAAGCTACATAGCTGATTCACAGCTAGTTCCTTGATGAGTCTCGATTTAGTTACTTCCTTTGGTATCTTTCCTCAGACAAAATACTTCGGGAAAGCGTTGAATAAGAGAGAATGTTTTAATGATCAGAATCTTGTGCGTTTACATTCTATCCACAAGTTTTGAACATTTCCAGCTCTGCTCCTCGACAACTACTGACACCATAGAGAACAGCAAATCCTTTCAATTCTATCAGTTTTTAAACACAACCTTAAACATGAAGACGATTTTTTAAAAGAACAATGATCCGAAACGCAATAATTGAAGAATTCTGCTTTAGACGTACTAGCCAATGGAGAAAAATATTTACAAACTACAAAAGTACGTTTTCAATTGTCACCTTTTCCATATTCAAGTGAACTGAGCACGAGTAATAATAGATAAAAATATAAAAAAACAAAAGCATGTTTAGCACGATAAGGAGTGACTTCAAAGGAAATGAGAAATGAAGAAGAAGAAGAACGCGCAAGAGAGAAAGCACCTCAATTGCAGAAGAAGTTGAGGTAGCGCCAGACCAAGAAACCGTCCAGACCTCATCGGAAGAGGAATTACGAAGTTCAAGAACGAGTATCTCAGAGAGACGGTCCATGGCCGAGGCAAAACCAGGCCGCCTCTCAAGAGTTTGGATGAGAACAAGAGGAAGAGACACAAAACAGTTCTCCATCCCTCCCACAGTCCTCACCTCCAACTCCATAGTATTCTAGAATCGAGCTTCCACAAATGGAAACCCGCAGCAGAAACGAGTGAATTAGATAGTGCAATTCAATTCCAAGATCAAACTAAGTTGGCCACATGAATTGAAAATGAGAATTGAGCGACTTTAATCCAATGATGACTGGCTATGAGGCCGGCCTTCACACCGACGGGAAGATAGAGTTACAGGAGTTCTCCGATTCCGAGTTTCTCCGGCCCTGACAGTTATACGAGTTGGAGTTGGAGTTGGAGTTCCGCTCAGCTCAGCTCAGTTGATGAACGTCGTTGCGTAGTCGTCAGAGGAGAAAGTTGTGGGCGTTTTCCGCAACTTTGCGCTGGAATGGGTGCGAACTTCAATGACGCCCACCACATTATCAAACACTGCTTTTGAATTTATAACGAAAACGCCAAATTAAACGAAATACACAATTTCATAATTTAATATCCAACTTTCAAAAACTATATATATATATACTTCAAAGAAATTAAAACTTTCAAGAAGAGTTTAGTTGGTTTTGGAGAGAAACAATTAGATTTAGAGCTGTGAACTCTTCAACCCTTTGGCACATAAGTTGGAGAACTTACAAAATTTATGAAAATACATGAAAATATGACCAAATATCAAGAAGATGTTAGTATCTAAATCTATCTCAAATACTCTATTTTAAAAATATTTTGATTAATTTTATTATATTTTAACATAATTCTAAAATATAAGAAATTTTTTTCTTTTAAATAATTCTATATATATATTAAAAATTGGAGGTAGGATGATTTGAACCGAGACTTCTTGATGTTAAAAAATATACAAATGTTAGCTGTGTTAAACTTTTGTTGACATGAATTACTATATTTTAGTTTTTATACTTTAATATATCCAAAATTTAAGTTTAAGTTTATATAGTTCATGTAAATTTTAAAATTAGTTTTACAATGAGAGTAATTGTATATATAGATGTCAATAATATTTTTCTAGCATCATATCTTGCAAAATTTTATAAATAATAGTGATTGAAACCTTTAAATGATACACATTTACTCAACTTCCTTTTCTCCCCATTTTGTTCTTATTCCCTTGTTTTACATCATGATTAACTGCTTTCTTTAAAAAAAGAAAATTGTCTCAATTAACCTCAACAAGTTCAATTATTGCTACATAAACATAGAGACTAAGAGGAAATCAGCCCCAAATAAAGAGACAAATGATATTTCACTAGCTTTTCATTTTCCAGAATAACCCATGACAGTAAAATATATTGTTTTTTCTTTTAATAATAAGAGTTAAAAAGGCAATAGAAGTAGTTATTGATACTAAGCTTTTTGAGGCAATGCGATTAAGTAAAAAAAGGATTATACTTTTATTCGAGAAAACGTACAATTAGTATTACATGTGAAATCTAGATGAACAATTATTATTTTTATTTAAGAAAACATAACTATTGCACGTTGGGACATTCAATTTATTGGTGTCATCTCCAATATGAATTCCTCCCAAATAGGAATGGATAGCCCTGAGATCTCAACATTCATAAACTTGGCAAAATATTGATAGGTTTTTCTAATGCTTGAATTGCCATTCAAGTTCAATCCCTTGCTTATATTTAAACCCAGGTCAACCATTTTCTTAGGCCTTTTGAAGCCTACAAAGGTCACCTTGTCAATAATCAGTTTTTGGCTCAAGGCAAATCCCCCATTTATAACCTGAGATTTCACTACTAACTTACTCCCAACTGTTTCACTATAAAATCTTACCATACTCCAATTACCTCCTTCTCTTCCCATTTCCACCACTTCTCCATCATCCAAGAAAACCTCTCCAAAGCTGCTTTGACCATTGCTGATGACGACCAAAAGCTTGTATGGGGTCTCTTGGGCTGCTCGCGTTGTCATCGCCTCTCCGTGTAATGCCAGAATGTTTCCTTCCCTGACGTGCACGTTTATGTGATCAGCAGGTGCATCAAGATTGATTTGTTGCCCGGAATTTACAGCTACGAATTCTGAATAGTTAAAGAGGCTAAACCAGTTTCCTGCGGGGAAATATGCATCAACAGAAAAAGCTCCCTCCTTTAGAACTGGAGAAACCAATACACCTCCTCCAAGTAGGAACTGAGAGTCGATTTCGTGGGTCTTGATATCCTGAGGGAATGAGAAGAAGAGAGGACGAGCGATCGGTGTCCCCTTTTTGTGTGCCTCATACATCAAAGTGTAGAAATAAGGAAGTAGCTGATAGCGAAGCGCAAGCACCTTCCTGGCTGATGCAGCAACTGAATCCCAAAGATAAAGCTCTTGACGAATGGATCCTTTATCAGAATGATCTCTGGCAAATGGGTAAAATGCACCTAACTGCAAAAGTTGAACAAGTTTTTATTTTAGTTAGTTGTAATCTTTCCTACCAAATAGAAAAACTTTAGTGTTTTGGTAAACAATGTCTTCCAACACATCATCTTGAATAATAAAATGGCAAGATAAACTTGCACCTGAATCCAACGTCGGCAAAGCTCTTCTGTCGTATCTCCGGAAAATCCACATATGTCAGAACCAACCATAGGAATTCCGAAGAGTCCAAAGTTCAAAATGGATGGAATCGTGTATCCCAAATCATTCCACGTCGCACCATTATCTCCGGTCCAATGTGCTGTGTACTTCCCAGAGCCTACAAAAGTTGATCTTGACAGCACAAATGGTCTCTGGCCTGTTACTTTTACTAATGAGGCATGAGTAGCCCTTGACTCTAAGAACCCGTATAGGTTATGAGTATTATACTCTGTCAAGTTACCAAAATGAAGAATTGACGCTGGCACAGTCTTATTATTAAGGGGACGTTGAACTCTAGCATTGTTAATCATGTAAGGAGGGTTATCAAGGTTAGAAAGTGGGCTGGTTGAAGAAGTTATAAAATTTGATATCTCATTCATATCGATCCAAAGACCGTCAAATGGAACAATATCTCGAAAAATTTGGATCTCACGACCCCAAAAAGTCTCACTGTCTGGATGAAAAAAATCAGGAAAGTAAACAGGTCCAGGCCAAACATCACCCAAGTATGGAACCCCGTTGTATTTCATAAAGATATCAGCTTTTGTTCCTCGAATGTATGGTCCATATGTATTATTTGTACTAATACCTGCATATAATTAACAGTAAAGACATGAGCTTGCATTGCGTGTGGGCTGAAAAAAAAAGGAAGAAAGGAAGAGAAGAAGTATTTCCATCATTTTCCATACATGAAAAAAGAATTGCATTGCTAAATAACATACCAGGATCCAAGATGAGTACATATTTTTGTCCATTTTTGTGAAGATTATCAACAAATATCTTCATCTTCTGCGATGGAAAATTGATGGGATCAAAAGTAAAGTCTTTATACCCATCCATGTAATCAATGTCTGTCCACATAGCTTCAAGAGGTATACTGGCTTTGGCATAACGAGCAACTACACTTTCAATGTCAGAAACATTCTTGTAGCCGTAACGACATTGATGAAAACCTTCACACAAGAACATTTAGTTTACTGTTTATTATTTGTGGCATAGAATGATTAGAAAACAGAAATGAATAGCTCAAACTGAAAGATAAATTAGAGTCTAAAAGAATGCATGTGTTTTCCTAATAAAGTGACTCGAGTACAAACATGAGCAGAATTCAACTAGTTAAGGCATCTTCCCTGGACTATGAGGTCAAATTTGGATCTCTCTACTCCCACATGCTGTTGAATTCCAAAAAAAAATAAAGTGATTTTGACAAGCAATTAGCTAGAAGTAATTCGCCCGGGTATGAATTCACTTTAAGTAGCAATATTGAAAACTATCTTTCTTATCTATTTCAAATGGGAAAAATCGATTAAAGAACAGCAAGTCAAATGAAGAAATATTAGTTTCTATTCAAATTTTGTCTGTACAAAACCCACAGGATCAACTCGTAACCCGATGTTGCAAAAACTTGAGGAAAGAACGAGTGGACAAAACACGAATCCATGAAATCTTCTGTTCTACATAAATTGAACTTTCCGATTTGATGCACAAATTCAAAACTAACTGCCAATGTACATGGAATCTCAAAAGAAATACTAACCAAACGACCAATAAGGCACAGGTGCAGGCCGCCCAATAAGCTCAGTATACTGATCTACAACCGAAATTGGTGACGGACCCGCAAAGAAGTATAAATCAATGATTCCACCAATAACCTTGTATGTAATCCTATCGCCAGAGTACATAATATCCATGCCATTACTATTGAGCAACAAAACTCCATGCGTCGTCCCTGCCGCAACTTTACCATCTTGAGACGGCGACCGGAGATCAATGTAGAAAGGATGTGCACCATAGAGGTTCACATCGAGATTCACACTACCAATATCGGCGTTCCAAAGAGTTAGAGTTTTGTTTTTATCCGGGACGAGCTTGAACGACTTCCGGGTTTGCTCGCCAATGCCAAAGATAGAGGATCTGTCCTTGGGAAGCGAAGAGGATAGTTGAATGTATTGATCCTTGAAGACAAGAAAAGTCTCGGAATCGGAGAAAGCAGGGGATGTGTCAAAGAGGACATCACCGGATGATCGTCGGAGCACGGAAAATCCGAAGGGTGCAGTGTCATGGAGGGTGAAAATGAGATCGGAAGCTGGATGGGAGATGAAAGAAGCTTTCGGGGAGGCGACATGGTTTTCCGGCAGTGAACGGATAAGGGAGCTCGATGGACGGGGAAGAATATGGTGTGGAACCTCCCACCGTTCACGAGTTGAGTCCGTTATTCGTACTCTCAACCGGTCTTTGCTTTCAAAACTGCATACCATATATCATATTATAAATATAGAAAAATTTACATGCATTTTTATTAATATTTGCAACATGTCTATTATAACATACTTTTTTTTTTAAAAGATTTGTTATATTTATAAATTTTTTAACATGTTACTATATATATATATCTAATTGCTTGCCACTGTTCTATTAAAAGAATCCTTCTTAACACCCATACAAAATTTGCTCAATTTAACTATGAACTTTTTGAAAACAGATGCTTTAGAAAATTTGATTTGGTTTAGAAGGCATTTATTCCCAACTCATTCCAATTTCTAAGTACACCGAGCAAAAGCATTTCTCTAATTTCGTTCTCTCTCCAGCAAAAAAAACCAATTTCAAATACACGAAAGTATAATGTTTTCTAGTAACAAAAATGCTTAAAATATATAGAAATATAAGGAGTATTATACTAATAGATATTGCCCCATATTTATAAATATTTTGGTTTTCTGAAAATTGGAATAAACCCAAAATAAAATAAAACAGATTAAGCATTAACCAAAACATTAGAAAAAGAGAAGAAGAGAAGAAGAAAGAAATTTACGTGGCTTGGAGGGTAAGTGTGGGAAGATCAGGTCCATAGACTTGGGAGGTACCGATGAGGTCAAGATCGGCGGTCAATGTCTTTCCGGCAGGATCGACGTGGCTGGATCTGATTCGGTACCCAAGTCCGACGGCTGGTAGAGAAGCAGCGGGCAGAGGGAGGAAGGAAGTGAAAAGAAAGAGTATTAGTATTGGGAGAGAGTGAGGAAATGGCGTTCTTATGACTTTGGACGAACCACTCGCCATTGTTTTTTGTGGCAGTGGGAAGTGTGTGTGAGTGAGGTCCATCGGATTCCACCGACCTTCTCTCTCTCTCCTCTTATCTTCTTAATTCCTAAATTTCACTATCCATCCATGGTGTTCACCTCTCACCTCTCACCTCACCATTTATTTACTTTGGATTGGGAAACGTGGTATCTTTCTTTTTATTTTAGCCAACCCCAATCGTGGCTCCAAAACATATAATAATTCTTTTGGAAAAACACACCCGTTTTGTTATCGACTTTTGTGAATGTAATAATTTAAGCATCCTTTCCTAATTATTTTTTTCATTATTTCAAAATTAAAATTATTTCTTTTACGTCTTATAATAATTTGCTATCTTACTTACAAAATTTAGGATTTAACTGTTATTTAAAGCTATTTTTTCTTTGTCTTCAAATTTTAACTTAGTTTCTTAAAGTGTTGCTATAATGTAAATAACAAATAAATATAAAGTTGTAGCTTATCTTTTTAATTTAATTTTAAACAATTATTATTATTAAATAAAAGATGTAATGATTTAATTTTTGTACTTTTCAATTTGTAATAATTTCTTGCGGGTAAATTTTATAGTTTTACAATTTGTAAAGTTCACGTAAATTGAGTGTAAATTTTATTATGTAATGATTACGTATTATTATGATTTATATATCAATTTGTTCTCTTTCATTAGTTTATTAATGTTATCAATCTACATGTATAAGCAAATTCATTAAATCATACTAAAATTTTTAATGATAATTTGTAGTTTCATCATTAGTTTGAGAAATAATATGGTAATTTATGATTAGTCAAAAAATTTCATCCATTGCAGCCTTGACAGGGTTGAGATTTTGATGTTTTACAAAGTACTTTTAGAAACATCAAATAACAGAAAAAAAAAAATAACATTATATATGAGATTGAAAGGAGTAGATGGCTGATAACAAAAGGAAAATAGAGACTTTAACCGTGTTTTGGATGTAGACTATCAAAAGATTATAATAACTCATCTTAGGTATGGACAATATTATTTCAAAACTTTCGTTTGCTACAATTTTTACTATTTTACATTTATGATCATTTTTTTGAAAGATTGTATAGGATAACATTTGAGAATATGATATATTAATTATAGCATTCTGTTTTAGAATTTTGCAATTATGGCAAAATTTTCACTTCTCTATCTTAAATTTGTTATTATTCATAAATTATTATTCAATAACTTATTTTTCTTCCTCTTTTTAATTTCCTACTCATTATTTATTTATTTTTCCACTTTTTAAGGCCTTGATCATTTGTTTATGCTTATACTAGAAAAATTATTTATTTTTTGTGTTTAAAATATCAATAGTATGATAATTTCAATATCAAATATAATATAATAGTTGTTGATCGCAGTAATTTAACTTCATTTGTGATTTTTTTTTTACTTTCTTCGAGGTGTATTTTGAGTTGAATCTGATTTCAAATAATTTTGTTTTATTTTTTTACATTAATTTTTTGGTTTTACTTTGTCCCAGTTTCGTATATTAGTGTTGCGATATACTTATATTATATGTATTAATTGGTTAATATACTTACTACGTGATTTTCGGTTTTTCAAATTTTATGTAGTTCATTAGAGTATTACCTATCAAATGACCCCGTCAGGCAAACGCTTTTGTTGATGTTGTCGGGTTGCGTGTCGGTTTAGCTTATCACGATGCAACATTGTCGCCACTCTTCTCGAAGTGATGTTTTGTGTCGATTGGGATAGACACGTTCGACACATTTTGTGAATTTTGCTGAAGCATGTGTGCGTTAGGCAAACCCCTACTTGTAGTGAGCCTTACCACCATATGTAAAGTACATCTTCATCTTCTCTGGCCAGTCTATGAAATGAAAGCTTGTAGTCTAAGTGAAGAAGATCTCATCCCCATCTCCCTCTAACTTGTAATGTCTTTTCTTTTAATTCTCTCCATTTTGTATTTTTGTTACATTGTATGTGTTCATATTTATAGTGGCTGATTGCCTTTATTCTTTAATCAACGTATACTTATACCCTTTTCAATCCATTCATTTCTTTATTGTTCATTTGTCTTTATGTTATTCGTAGTTTATATTTATGATTCATGCTTGATAAGAAGTTTTACTCATAATGCATATCTTGTTAGACGAGCTATTTTCATCACTTGGACAGTGTATGTCGCCAATTTTCTGAGAGGGTAAGTAGCAAGGATGTGGTTAACACACGTAAGAAAGAGTTTTCTCTTCCTTGTAAGATGACTTCCTTCATTTTTATCTCGAAAGGAGAGCAAGTGTAGACATCAGACGTCGAGAAACTATTGTCCACACGTGAAGCACTATAAGTAGTATAAGTAATTACTTCTAGGTATACCTCACTTATCTAGACTTAGTCATTTAGATCCCGAAAGGAGACCAAGTGTGGCGTTTAATGACTTTGAGAGGAGCATGTTTTAATCATAAGATAATTTAGCTAGTTATATCGTATTAAGGTGATCGTATAGCTTATACGTATGGTACCATTAGACATTCCTTCCTTCCCTTCTTTCACGGAAGTTAGTTCGTTCATACCTCTATTTGCACAACCATCTTCATTAAGTCACCTTTACAACATCTCTAGGATACTTAGGTAGTTATGATTCTTTTATATTCTTTTAACTCAATTTTCATAACGCTCAATTGATAAGTAGACCCTAGAACTATGCTTTCATATCAATTTCCTATGTTCGACCCTAGTCGTTCATCCAAAAAACCTATGTTTCGCTTACACTTGGACAAACAATAGAAAAACTTGCATAACGAGGATTTGAAAATAGATGGTGGGGACATTAGGAGCATTTTGTATGCAATGATTCGTATTTAATGACACGTCATGAGAAGTTACACCACAAACCAAACATACAAACTATAGAGAGCCGTACAATTTTGGTCTGGCTAGATAGGTCTGTGCGCCTTAATTCAAGGCAAGTTTTTTAGAATACTGGTCTCAAAGGTGACACGACTTATTTTCACATTAAGTCTCATGACACACAATTCCAATTTCAAAACAATCACATCCAACAACCAATAATACACTTTGGGTGAGAGTTTCGTGTGAAAACAAGCAATTTCATACCTTATTGTTGGTGAGTTTGACGAGCTTCGCCTCCAAATCCACATCCTCCTCCTTCTCGCCGCACTCACACAATTTCCACAACAATTTCAACATTTCTTCTCTTTGTACCCGCACGATCTTTTAACTTGCCGTTGTGATAAAAGCTTTGTCATCGTCAATTTTTTCATAAATCTCCAATAATTTTTTTTTTTTGCAAGATTGTAATAGAAATTTGATGAGAGTTAGGTAAAAAATTTGGTTGAACTCGATTCATTCGGGATAAAATTGTACCGATATAAAATCCAAAATTATCAAAATTTTAAGTTTCTCATTGAAACTTTGTTTGAGATGAACTGAGATTATCAAGTTTTTAGGCTTTCTTAGCACAATTTTTCTAAGGATGAATCAAGATCCATATATAATTTTTTTTTAAGAAGATAAAAAAATTAGTTAAGGTTTGAATTTTTTTTGAAAAGATAAAAAAAAAATTAAGATTTGGAAAGATTTGAAAAATGGTATAAACTCACTCTAATGTCTATGGCTGAGAAAACCCAAAACAATCAATAAATTGGAAAATTTTAATATTTTAGGAAAATCTTTGTGGTCGATTTTGCCTGAGATTGACTAAGAAAAACTGTTTTACGAGTTTTAAAAATGTGCTACTTTTGAAAACGAAAACCAAAAGTGTTATACTTTTACCCAATTTTCTGTGAATAGGTCGTGCACAAGATTTAGGGTTAGGGTAATTTTTATTAGAGTTTGTTTAAAGATCTAATATAGTAAATTTGGGCCATGTATACCGTTTATAATGGATATAAACTTTGTTATGGATTTGACGGGTTGTTGAAAAGTATGTTACGACTATATATATATATATATTCAAGCATATATATGCAACATTTGTTAATTCTTTTATGAAACGTTTGAGTTGAGTCAAGAAACTTATATAGTTCAATTAATATGTGTAGTTTAGCTGGATTGATGGAAAGCTTAAAAGGCTTTACTTATGTATTGTTTGGGTTTGTCATATTCAATACTGTTGTAGGACTTTAAAATAGGTGTAATTATATAGATGTTTCAAATTATACAATTAAAAAGAAAGGAAAAAACATGCAAAATGAGTCAAGTATAACCTAAAGTTGCCCATTTTGAGTGCCAAGAAGAACTTCCATTTGATAGGTAAACTTCCATTTGATAGGTAATAATAGCCAATGTTTAAATATTTTACTTATGACATTGAATTAATTACACAAATACTTGACTATGAAAAACGTCAAGCAATATGCCATCTAGAATTGAATGAAATAATTATAAAATATATTATTCCCATAATAGTAAGATACAAAGCCTTTTTATATAGGAGATAGGCTCATTACATAACTAAAGAAAGAATAATAAAGAGAATAAAATAAAATAAAATCATAGATAATTTTACAACCAAATCTTATTTAAAATCAACCACATATCTTCAAAATTCAAGGATTAAAAGAAGTGCATTTTGATAACTTAGCACTTATTTCTCAAACACCCAGAGAATATGGGAAAAAAATAGAGAATAAAAACAACTTATTAATTAAAATATTGATTAACTTGTAGTCAATTGTAATAATAAAAACCGCGCTAATTAAATTATAAACTAACTAACTATAATCCATTATTATTTATCATAATTATTATTTTGTAATTAAGTTTTCTGAGTTGAAAATAAACTTTGATTTTAGTAAATTTCATTAAGGTGAAAATATTAAGCTGAAAACTAACATTCCTATAAGCATTGAGGAGGGGGGGGAAAAGGTGTTAGTTAGGTGTGATGTGGTGAGGAAATATAAGGCAAAGTAGATACACTAGTTGGACTAAATAACCCATTAATCTCTCTCATGTAGTTTTAAAATATTTCCTATTTCCAAACCACCAAAAATCATCAATATATGATAGTCATACCACCCAAAGAAATAACTGCCATTAATTTCTTCCAAAACTCAACATAAACTTCAATTAGTTATATAAATACCCAAAATCAAACCCTTAAATTTATAGCATAAAAACTAGTAAGAAACAAACCCTAGACATTGGAATTTAGCAATTCCATTATTATCGATGGCTTCTTTACAGTCTGGAGCAGCAGCAGAAGCAGCCACAGCGAAAGCAAATGATGGTGGTGAGTACAATCATCTTGTAATGGGAAAGAAGAGGAATTGGGGGTTTGTTTTGTTGAGATTAGTGGCTTCATTTGCCACTGCCTCAGCAACCCTTGTTATGGCTCTTAATAAAGAGACTAAATCTATTGTCGTTGCCACTATTGGGACTGATCCTCTTACTGCCAATCTATCTGCTCATTTCTATCACACTCCTGCCTTTATGTAAGCTTCTTAATCTTGTAATCTTACGGTCTCTTTTGATAACTTGTGTGTCTTTTTGTAGATTAAGTTTATATGAACACCCTTTCTACCTTTACTTTTCTTTTCTTTTCTTTCTTTTTCTATTGATATTCTTAAAAACCAAATCAAGTTTTAAAAATTTATCAAAAATATAAGTTACGTTTAATTTTGAAAAGAAGAATTGTAAAAAAAATAGCAAATTTGACCAAACATTTACAAGTTATACAAAATTTTAAGTTTTATTAATAACAAACATTTGATAGACACTCATATAATAATAAGTCTATCAATTTCTATCCTTCGTAAAATAAATCTTTTTTCTATAATTTATAAATATTTTAATTTATTTTGTTATTTTTAAAAATACCTTTTCATTTATTTCTTCTAAATTTCTGTCCAATTTGCATTTTTCTTTATTTTTTTGTGTGTGCGCGCGTAAGTTTCTTCTTATTAATTAATCGTGTAGGACTTTTGTTTGATAACTTTTGTGCTATATAATTTTTGTATTGCAAGTTTTTTCTATTCAATTTCTATTTTATAAATCAAGTTAAACATTGGTTTTAGATGCTTTTTTAATTAAGAGCACAACTAAGATTTGTATTAAATATGGAAAAAAATAATAGTTAAGCATAAATGCAAAAACAACAAAAAAAACAAAACAAAACAAAATGGGTCCTCGAACTACAATTCACATAAAGCTTGGCAGCTTACCCAGAGCTATATATATATATCCTATATATATTTGAAATTAACCTTACAAAATTGTAAAGGGACTTACAATTGATTTTTCAACTATTCAGTTGATATATGTTTTTAGTGTAATGAATGACTCGAAATCTATCACCCCACATGGTTTATGTACTTACTTTTATCTTCTCTTGATACGATTCTAAAATTATTTTCGAAACTAAATATAATTATAAATCAAAATCAGCTTTAAAGTTTGGAACCAAATACGAATATGACTAAAGGCACAATCTAAAAATGTATTGGGCAGAATTAAATTTGTTCCTCTCCAACAGAATCACACATGCAAGCTCTCCAAATAATAATATATAATGTAAATTAGCAATATGTATTTGTTGCAAGATTCTTTGTCATAGCAAATGGAATGGCCACTCTACACAACTGGATGATGATAGCCCTACACATCTTTGGACCCAAATTTCATTCCAATGGCTTCCGTCTTCCAATTATTTCCATTCTAGACATGGTAAAAAAACACAACCTTCATACCTTAATCCCATCTCAATTTCAAAATTTCAACATCAATAACATTTTACTTGATCCATCGATTGATCCAAATGGCCGCAGACGACCGTGGCTCTTGCATCGGCAGGAGACGGTGCAGCGACTTTCATGGCAGCGCTTGGAAGAACGGAAACAAGCATGCAAGATGGAACAAGATTTGCGACAAATTCTCTACCTACTGTGACCATGGCGCCGGTGCGCTCATTGCCTCCTTTGTTGGTCTCTGTCTTCTTCTTATCATCTCCGCCATCTCCATTATTAAGCCGCTACATAAATCGAACAGACCATTCGCGTCCCCATAGCTGACTTGCTTTCATACACATCATTTTATTTCATCCACTGTGTTTGGTTGGTTTAGTTTTATATCCTTTGCTTGTAACTCCCGTGTTGATCAAGAAAATTGATGCCATCATAAAAGTTTTTGTTTTTGTTTTGTTTTTGTTTTATAAGAGTATTCTATATTTGAAATTCGGTTAAAATGTAGTATGGCCATCATTTTAAATTCGTACAACATTTTATTGATGTCAACAACTATATGAACAAGTTATGTTATTACTTTTCCATAATGAAACTCAGTTAAGTTGTTTGTTTTATGTTATGATTGGTTACATTCTCCACACGTACAAACTATTGTATTTAAGAGAGGATTTATCGTGTTGAAAGTAATAAGATGAATTTCCATTATTACTCTCAATTAACGTGATATGGTATCAGAGACCTAACTTCAATTTTCTGCCCATTCCACCATTTTTCATATCTTCTTGATCATGACTATGGTCCCAATAAACCCTAATTATGAATCTCCATATCCATCATTCATATGGCTCAACCATGGTTCTTGTGTTACACAACCTTTAGTATGAGCAAGCAATTATGGTTTATGGAGCATACCTATGAAAATCACACTTTTAGCAAGAATGAAGAAGAGGGGTTTCATGTTGGAATAATCATATAAAACCAAGTGGCAAAGAGAAGAATTTGTCAGCGGCGTGAAAATGCAACTACAATATCATCACTTCTTGATCTTCGAATTCAATTTCGAAAGGAATTACGACAAGTATTGAAATTTGTATGGGATGAACTCAAGAATATCACTTTACATTGAGCAATGGTCCACACATTCATTACCTTCATAAAGGATTGGTAACCGTGATGAACACGCCAACCAAAATGTGAAGGTGAAGGCGCTGAAGCATAAGATATATGGGTCAGTGTTCCTCACCCTACAAGCAGCGAGTGCATATGAACACAAGATTTCATAGTAACCAAACTCCTCGCACATGTAAGTTCGTTTGTGTAAATTGACATAAGGGTTTAGATAACCATCTACAATCTCCAACTCATGGTGGTCAATTGGCGCATACATACCTTCTGGACTTCAAATTAACTAGCTTACGTAGGGACTTCGAGTGGTAAGAAAATATTGAATTTCGTCTTGACATTATTTTCCTACTTTTGGAGAACCATTATTGGTGCATAGCTCAAATGTGGTACAAGAAAACGGTGATTCATATGCCCGCGCATCCTTTTAAAATTGCATTGATACACATCGCAGTATTAGTAGTCATCTAATTGTATCGCATGCCACCCTGGTATACATGGGCTCACCTCAACAACCCTACATTTGTCAGATACCTTTTAACTTCCTTGTACAGTGCCAACTTGTTCCAATAATATTGAAACACCAACGCACAACATGATTTGGCAACTAACATGAAATTCGCACACACGTTATCATTGTTGAATTTCGTCATCAGGTTCAAGCTTAAATGAGATGGATACACAGTGCGTGAAAATTATCCGGGAAGACTAACGTGATGGATTTGACAATACTTTTGTGGTGGTTCAGATATAAACATTAGCCCATTTACAATGCTAATGGTTGTTCATAACCTTCTCGTGAACCATGACCATGATTCATCATTTTCTTTATCATCACTCAACGGCCAAAAGCCACTGGATATACTTGCTTATTAGCGTTAATGGACATTGCTACGAGCATAATATCCTTATACTTTCCTTTGCAATGTGCCTTATGTAGTTTTAAAAAACCTCTAATATATACCTCAAGTGCCATATACACATATTTAAAATGATCATCGGGCTCCCATCTTCAAATCGATATATGATCAATGTCTAACAATTCAATATTGGTTCCAAGAAGAGCACTAACATTCGAATCAGACACATCTAACGTCTCAACGACGTAATTCGATGAGTCATCCATTCCCAATTCATTCTCATTGTCATTGAAATCATCGTCTGAAGACTACGAGCAACTCATCAACCCTAGCATTATATGCAATCCCTTTCAATTCAAAGTCACTGTTCTTGCTTTTATATTGCATGTGTCGTGACTATATGTGAGACCCATGTCTTAAAAGAAGGGGGCAAAACTTGGTCTTGCTTGCTTAAGAGGAAAGATAGTATGCTTTTGTGCAAGGATTTTGGGTAGTCATATGAAATCCCGAGCAAGATCGAAGATAAAAATGTGATCTTAGAGTCATCTTGGTGCTTGATTGGCCAAGATGAAGGACATAAAGCTTAGGAAGTTAATAACTTGGAGAATTGCGGGGTCTTGTTCGATCGAGATTTGAAGAAAAGAGAGAAATGTAAAAAGCTTTCAAGCAATCTTGGGGTTGTGTTTGGCCGAGACTAGAGGCAAATGAAGTAGGCATTTTGATGCTAGAAAGGTTAGGTGTTTTGGTGTAACAAGATAAGAGAGGGTTGATGAAGATAAGGTTAGCATTTAAAAGGAATGTCTAGTCTTAAGTTGATAGCTGGCTACATGTTGAGCTTAAGTTGATTCCATGACCTAATGAGTTATAAGCTGATATGTGTAAAGTGTAAGTGGGACGTGACAAACTAAGAGAGGCTTAAGTAGTGACTAATCATATTAAAGGATTAGTATAAATAAGATCAAAGGGATTGAAGAAAGTGTTATTTTGTTAAGTTGTCGAGGAAGTACTAAGAGTTGAGCTAGTTGTTGAGGAAACTAGGCGAGAAGAGGAAGTGAACTAGGTGCCCTGACAGGAAGGAAACTAAGTATTTTGTGAATGACTTTCATAAAGAAAAGATGTGTTTTGAAAGTGTTCTTTCTGAGTCGGTAGTTATGCATAACACATTCTGTATATCTATATATTGTTGTGCTGATATTGATGTTGTTATTTGAAAAGAGAAAAGTACTATTGATTTCTATATGATGATTTGATGCTTGTGTGAGAGTAAACCATTAGCCTTATTCCTATCAATGAGCTACTATTATGTGGTATGCAAGTAATGTGTAAAGGCATTGTGTGGACGACCATAGCAATGAGAAATGGACCAAGAAAATTTCAGGATGCTATTGATAAAAAAGACATCACAGTAGTCTAAACATAAGATGTCGGTGAGAGTGGATCCTAGGTTTTGGAGTAAGGAATGACTCATGTTCTTGGTGGAAAGGAATAAGAGGAGGCTAATGTGTGATTTATGCAATTTATGAAATGAGTCGTTGTGAGCCTGTTTATGAAAATGAAAATGAATTTATGTGATTGCAGCATTCCCAGATTCCCCAAAGGATTTCTAAACTCTTAGCCACTAAGTATTTGACTTATGTGTTAAATTTTCCTTCCCCAGGTTCAAGATGTTGAGGATAAGTAAAGAAAGGTAAGGTCAATTGCTACGCGTTGATGCGAGCAAGCTATGCATTGAGTTGAAGAAGTTGTGTCAGGCTTAAAGGCCTAAAGTTGTGCCAAGCGAGCAAGCTAGTGGTTTTTTCTTCCAACGAAGCCAAAGTCAAAGCTTTATTAAATACCAAATCTGTCTTAATGTCTTTATTAAATCACATAAGTCAAAAGTCTTTACAATATTTATTATTTAAACCCAGTACCAAACCTATTGCTTCAAGATACTTAGAATTTCTATTAAAAGAATACCAATACCAAACATGTTTCTCTTCCAATATGTTGGGTTCACAAATGAAATTTCTACTGAGAAACATTTCAGGATAAACAGTTCAAAGAACAATCAATAAAAATTAGCATTGTCAGTTTCCTACTCAAATTCTTTAGCCTCAAATTCCTCAACATTGTCAGCATCATCATGTTCTGCATCTATGTTTTTGTTATCATAGCAATAGATGCAATTTGTGGTCTTCCAAAACATCACAAATTCACAGCTACAACCTATAAGTTGAATATCAACAGATGAAGGTATGGTATTTAATATAAGAAGAGTCAACCATCTCTAAGATGGCAATACTAGTATTATTGAATACTAAAAAAAAAGTTGCAAATAGTGAATGATTCTTGGCCTCTCTTGATTGGATCAATATGTTTTTCTCAACAAACCATATGTGTTCATAGGTCTCTGAGTAGAGGAATGAGTTCCACAAAACCATAAATTAACACTTACACATTTGAAGATAATAGAAAGTGACAACACTGCCTCCTTCCACCTGCTTTCATGGCTGCTTGATTGTCATTGCTTTGCTGCAATAAAAGCTATAAGAAAACAAACAACCAAAGCATTCAGATTAATACTGGCCTGTAGAATTGATCTTGATCCTGTTCAAGTTAGGTGTTACGAAATCCAGTTTCCAAGCAAAGCAACCCAACCAGAAACAAACACTACAATTATCAAGAATAAATGACTTTGCAGAGGAAATGAAACTTGAGATTAGAACAACAATGTTAACACAATAGTAGTTTGGCTCCAAATATTATAGTGAACACATCAAAATTATTTTTCATTGGCAAAATTATAAATACGACAATATTAGAGAATGTTGTCATCACCCTAGAACTTCAAACTCTCAGTTTTACATCACATTCATCAAGCTCCATTCTCGTCCTTGAATTAGTTAAATTAATGACAAAGTGAGAATATAAACCCTTTCTTTTCTTCGTTCTAACGCTTTAAAAGGGTAGTTGAATGAAAGCACAATCAACTAAAGTGCTTCCATCATTGTGCTTGTAGTTAGGTGTGAATTTTCGAGACCTCTGGCACCGTTCTAAGATGGGTCCTCTCTTCGTAGGCTAATGCGTTGGCCCTTTTTGACCCGTTTTGGGGCGAAAACAAAAACTGACTCCCGGGCATATTTTTTCGGCCTTTATGGGCAAAGAACTTTAATGCCGCTCAGAATGAGGCCACCCAGTAGTTAGGTGTGAATTTTTGAGACCTCTGGCACCGTTCTAAGATGGGTCCTCTCTTCGTAGGCTAATGCATTGGCCCTTTTTGACCCGTTTTGGGGCGAAAACAAAAACTGACTCCCGGGCATATTTTTTTCGGCCTTTATGGGCAAAGAACTTTAATGCCGCTCAGAATGAGGCCACCCAGTAGTTAGGTGTGAATTTTCGAGACCTCTGCACGTTCTAAGATGGGTCCTCTCTTCGTAGGCTAATGCGTTGGCCCTTTTTGACCCGTTTTGGAACGAAAACAAAAACTGACTCCCGGGCATATTTTTTTCGGCCTTTATGGGCAAAGAACTTTAATGCCGCTCAGAATGAGGCCACCCAGTAGTTAGGTGTGAATTTTCGAGACCTCTGGCACCGTTCTAAGATGGGTCCTCTCTTCGTAGGCTAATGCGTTGGCCCTTTTTGACCCGTTTTGGGCGAAAACAAAAACGGACTCCCGGGCATATTTTTTTCGGCTTTTATGGGCAAAGAACTTTAATGCCGCTCAGAATGAGGCCACCCAGTAGTTAGGTGTGAATTTTCGAGACCTCTGGCACCGTTCTAAGATGGGTCCTCTCTTCGTAGGTTAATGCGTTGGCCCTTTTTGACCCGTTTTGGAACGAAAACAAAAACTGACTCCGCGGCATATTTTTTTCGGCCTTTATGGGCAAAGAACTTTAATGCCGCTCAGAATGAGGCCACCCAGTAGTTAGGTGTGAATTTTCGAGACCTCTGGCACCGTTCTAAGATGGGTCCTCTCTTCGTAGGCTAATGCGTTGGCCCTTTTTGACCCGTTTTGGGGCGAAAACAAAAACTGACTCCGGGCATATTTTTTTCGGCCTTTATGGGCAAAGAACTTTAATGCCGCTCAGAATGAGGCCACCCAGTAGTTAGGTGTGAATTTTCGAGACCTCTGGCACCGTTCTATGATGGGTCCTCTCTTCGTAGGCTAATGCATTGGCCCGTTTTGGGGCCAAAACAAAAACTGACTCCCGGCATACTTTTTTCGGCCTTTATGGGCAAGAACTTTAATGCCGCTCAGAATGAGGCCACCAGTAGTTAGGTGTGAATTTTCGAGACCTCTGGCACCGTTCTAAGATGGGTCCTCTCTTCGTAGGCTAATGCATTGGCCCTTTTCGACCCGTTTTGGGGCGAAAACAAAAACTGACTCCCGGGCATATTTTTTTCGGCCTTTATGGGCAAAGAACTTTAATGCCGCTCAGAATGAGGCCACCCAGTAGTTAGGTGTGAATTTTCGAGACCTCTGGCACCGTTCTAAGATGGGTCCTCTCTTTCTAGGCTAATGCATTGGCCCTTTTCGACCCGTTTTTGGGCGAAAACAAAAACTGACTCCCGGGCATATCTTTTTCGGCCTTGATGGGCAAAGAACTTTAATGCCGCTCAGAATGAGGCCACCCAGTAGTTAGGTGTGAATTTTCGAGACCTCTGGCACCGTTCTAAGATGGGTCCTCTCTTCGTAGGCTAATGCGTTGGCCTTTTTGACCCGTTTTGGAACGAAAACAAAAACTGACTCCCGGCATATTTTTTTTCGGCTTTATGGGCAAAGAACTTTAATGCCGCTCAGAATGAGGCACCCAGTAGTTAGGTGTGAATTTTCGAGACCTCTGGCACCGTTCTAAGATGGGTCCTCTCTTCGTAGGCTAATGCGTTGGCCCTTTTTGACCCGTTTTGGGGCGAAAACAAAAACTGACTCCCGGGCATATTTTTTTCGGCCTTTATGGGCAAAGAACTTTAATGCGCTCAGAATGAGGCCACCCAATAGTTAGGTGTGAATTTTCGAGACCTCTGGCACCGTTCTAAGATGGGTCTCTTCTTCGTAGGCTAATGCATTGGCCCTTTTCGACCCGTTTTGGGGCGAAAACAAAAACTGACTCCCGGGCATATTTTTTTCGGCCTTTATGGGCAAAGAACTTTAATGGCGCTCAGAATGAGGCCACCCAGTAGTTAGGTGTGAATTTTCGAGACCTCTGGCACCGTTCTAAGATGGGTCCTCTCTTCGTAGGCTAATGCATTGGCCCTTTTCGACCCGTTTTGGGGCGAAAACAAAAACTGACTCCGGGCATATTTTTTTCGGCCTTTATGGGCAAAGAACTTTAATGCCGCTCAGAATGAGGCCACCAGTAGTTAGGTGTGAATTTTCGAGACCTCTGGCACCGTTCTAAGATGGGTCCTCTCTTTGTAGGCTAATGCATTGGCTCCTTTCGACCCGTTTTGGGGCGAAAACAAAACCTGACTCCCGGGCATATTTTTTTCGGCTTAATGGGCAAAGAACTTTAATGCCGCTCAGAATGAGGCACCCAGTAGTTAGGTGTGAATTTTCGAGACCTCTGCACCGTTCTAAGATGGGTCCTCTCTTCGTAGGCTAATGCGTTGGCCCTTTTTGACCCGTTTTGGAACGAAAACAAAAACTGACTCCCGGGCATATTTTTTTCGGCCTTTATGGGCAAAGAACTTTGAATGCCGCTCAGAATGAGGCCACCCAGTAGTTAGGTGTGAATTTTCGGAGACCCTTCTTGGCACCCGTTCTAAGATGGTTTCGTAGGCTAATGCATTGGCCCTTTTTGACCCGTTTTGGGGCGAAAACAAAAACTGACTCCCGGGCATATTTTTTTCGGCCTTTATGGGCAGAGAACTTTAATACCGCTCAAAATGAGGCCACCCAGTAGTTAGGTGTGAATTTTCGAGACCTTTGGCACCGTTCTAAGATGGGTCCTCTCTTCGTAGGCTAATGCATTGGCCCTTTTTGACCCGTTTTGGGGCGAAAACAAAAACTGACTCCCGGGCATATTTTTTTCGGCCTTTATGGGCAGAGAACTTTAATACCGCTCAAAATGAGGCCACCCAGTAGTTAGGTGTGAATTTTCGAGACCTTTGGCACCGTTCTAAGATGGGTCCTCTCTTCGTAGGCTAATGCATTGGCCCTTTTTGACCCGTTTTGGGGCGAAAACAAAAACTGACTCCCGGGCATATTTTTTTCGGCCTTTATGGGCAGAGAACTTTAATACCGCTCAAAATGAGGCCACCCAGTAGTTAGGTGTGAATTTTCGAGACCTTTGGCACCGTTCTAAGATGGGTCCTCTCTTCGTAGGCTAATGCATTGGCCCTTTTTGACCCGTTTTGGGGCGAAAACAAAAACTGACTCCCGGGCATATTTTTTTCGGCCTTTATGGGCAGAGAACTTTAATACCGCTCGAAATGAGGCCACCCAGTAGTTAGGTGTGAATTTTCGAGACCTTTGGCACCGTTCTAAGATGGGTCCTCTCTTCGTAGGCTAATGCATTGGCCCTTTTTGACCCGTTTTGGGGCGAAAACAAAAACTGACTCCCGGGCATATTTTTTTCGGCCTTTATGGGCAGAGAACTTTAATACCGCTCAAAATGAGGCCACCCAGTAGTTAGGTGTGAATTTTCGAGACCTTTGGCACCGTTCTAAGATGGGTCCTCTCTTCGTAGGCTAATGCATTGGCCCTTTTTGACCCGTTTTGGGCGAAAACAAAAACTGACTCCCGGGCATATTTTTTTCGGCCTTTATGGGCAGAGAACTTTAATACCGCTCAAAATGAGGCCACCCAGTAGTTAGGTGTGAATTTTCGAGACCTTTGGCACCGTTCTAAGATGGGTCCTCTCTTCGTAGGCTAATGCATTGGCCCTTTTTGACCCGTTTTGGGGCGAAAACAAAAACTGACTCCCGGGCATATTTTTTTCGGCCTTTATGGGCAGAGAACTTTAATACCGCTCAAAATGAGGCCACCCAGTAGTTAGGTGTGAATTTTCGAGACCTTTGGCACCGTTCTAAGATGGGTCCTCTCTTCGTAGGCTAATGCATTGGCCCTTTTTGGGGCGAAAACAAAAACTGACTCCCGGGCATATTTTTTTCGGCCTTTATGGGCAGAGAACTTTAATACCGCTCAAAATGAGGCCACCCAGTAGTTAGGTGTGAATTTTCGAGACCTTTGGCACCGTTCTAAGATGGGTCCTCTCTTCGTAGGCTAATGCATTGGCCCTTTTTGACCCGTTTTGGGGCGAAAACAAAAACTGACTCCCGGCATATTTTTTTCGGCCTTTATGGGCAGAGAACTTTAATACCGCTCAAAATGAGGCCACCCAGTAGTTAGGTGTGAATTTTCGAGACCTTTGGCACCGTTCTAAGATGGGTCCTCTCTTCGTAGGCTAATGCATTGGCCCTTTTTGACCCGTTTTGGCGAAAACAAAAACTGACTCCCGGGCATATTTTTTTCGGCCTTTATGGGCAGAGAACTTTAATACCGCTCGAAATGAGGCCACCCAGTAGTTAGGTGTGAATTTTCGAGACCTTTGGCACCGTTCTAAGATGGGTCCTCTCTTCGTAGGCTAATGCATTGGCCCTTTTTGACCCGTTTTGGCGAAAACAAAAACTGACTCCCGGGCATATTTTTTTCGGCCTTTATGGGCAGAGAACTTTAATACCGCTCAAAATGAGGCCACCCAGTAGTTAGGTGTGAATTTTCGAGACCTTTGGCACCGTTCTAAGATGGGTCCTCTCTTCGTAGGCTAATGCATTGGCCCTTTTTGACCCGTTTTGGGGCGAAAACAAAAACTGACTCCCGGGCATATTTTTTTCGGCCTTTATGGGCAGAGAACTTTAATACCGCTCAAAATGAGGCCACCCAGTAGTTAGGTGTGAATTTTCGAGACCTTTGGCACCGTTCTAAGATGGGTCCTCTCTTCGTAGGCTAATGCATTGGCCCTTTTTGACCCGTTTTGGGGCGAAAACAAAAACTGACTCCCGGGCATATTTTTTTCGGCCTTTATGGGCAGAGAACTTTAATACCGCTCAAAATGAGGCCACCCAGTAGTTAGGTGTGAATTTTCGAGACCTTTGGCACCGTTCTAAGATGGGTCCTCTCTTCGTAGGCTAATGCATTGGCCCTTTTTGACCCGTTTTGGGGCGAAAACAAAAACTGACTCCCGGGCATATTTTTTTCGGCCTTTATGGGCAGAGAACTTTAATACCGCTCAAAATGAGGCCACCCAGTAGTTAGGTGTGAATTTTCGAGACCTTTGGCACCGTTCTAAGATGGGTCCTCTCTTCGTAGGCTAATGCATTGGCCCTTTTTGACCCGTTTTGGGGCGAAAACAAAAACTGACTCCCGGGCATATTTTTTTCGGCCTTTATGGGCAGAGAACTTTAATACCGCTCAAAATGAGGCCACCCAGTAGTTAGGTGTGAATTTTCGAGACCTTTGGCACCGTTCTAAGATGGGTCCTCTCTTCGTAGGCTAATGCATTGGCCCTTTTTGACCCGTTTTGGGGCGAAAACAAAAACTGACTCCCGGGCATATTTTTTTCGGCCTTTATGGGCAGAGAACTTTAATACCGCTCAAAATGAGGCCACCCAGTAGTTAGGTGTGAATTTTCGAGACCTTTGGCACCGTTCTAAGATGGGTCCTCTCTTCGTAGGCTAATGCATTGGCCCTTTTTGACCCGTTTTGGGGCGAAAACAAAAACTGACTCCCGGGCATATTTTTTTCGGCCTTTATGGGCAGAGAACTTTAATACCGCTCAAAATGAGGCCACCCAGTAGTTAGGTGTGAATTTTCGAGACCTTTGGCACCGTTCTAAGATGGGTCCTCTCTTCGTAGGCTAATGCATTGGCCCTTTTTGACCCGTTTTGGGGCGAAAACAAAAACTGACTCCCGGGCATATTTTTTTCGGCCTTTATGGGCAGAGAACTTTAATACCGCTCAAAATGAGGCCACCCAGTAGTTAGGTGTGAATTTTCGAGACCTTTGGCACCGTTCTAAGATGGGTCCTCTCTTCGTAGGCTAATGCATTGGCCCTTTTTGACCCGTTTTGGGGCGAAAACAAAAACTGACTCCCGGGCATATTTTTTTCGGCCTTTATGGGCAGAGAACTTTAATACCGCTCAAAATGAGGCCACCCAGTAGTTAGGTGTGAATTTTCGAGACCTTTGGCACCGTTCTAAGATGGGTCCTCTCTTCGTAGGCTAATGCATTGGCCCTTTTTGACCCGTTTTGGGGCGAAAACAAAAACTGACTCCCGGGCATATTTTTTTCGGCCTTTATGGGCAGAGAACTTTAATACCGCTCAAAATGAGGCCACCCAGTAGTTAGGTGTGAATTTTCGAGACCTTTGGCACCGTTCTAAGATGGGTCCTCTCTTCGTAGGCTAATGCATTGGCCCTTTTTGACCCGTTTTGGGGCGAAAACAAAAACTGACTCCCGGGCATATTTTTTTCGGCCTTTATGGGCAGAGAACTTTAATACCGCTCAAAATGAGGCCACCCAGTAGTTAGGTGTGAATTTTCGAGACCTTTGGCACCGTTCTAAGATGGGTCCTCTCTTCGTAGGCTAATGCATTGGCCCTTTTTGACCCGTTTTGGGGCGAAAACAAAAACTGACTCCCGGGCATATTTTTTTCGGCCTTTATGGGCAGAGAACTTTAATACCGCTCAAAATGAGGCCACCCAGTAGTTAGGTGTGAATTTTCGAGACCTTTGGCACCGTTCTAAGATGGGTCCTCTCTTCGTAGGCTAATGCATTGGCCCTTTTTGACCCGTTTTGGGGCGAAAACAAAAACTGACTCCCGGGCATATTTTTTTCGGCCTTTATGGGCAGAGAACTTTAATACCGCTCAAAATGAGGCCACCCAGTAGTTAGGTGTGAATTTTCGAGACCTTTGGCACCGTTCTAAGATGGGTCCTCTCTTCGTAGGCTAATGCATTGGCCCTTTTTGACCCGTTTTGGGGCGAAAACAAAAACTGACTCCCGGGCATATTTTTTTCGGCCTTTATGGGCAGAGAACTTTAATACCGCTCAAAATGAGGCCACCCAGTAGTTAGGTGTGAATTTTCGAGACCTTTGGCACCGTTCTAAGATGGGTCCTCTCTTCGTAGGCTAATGCATTGGCCCTTTTTGACCCGTTTTGGGGCGAAAACAAAAACTGACTCCCGGGCATATTTTTTTCGGCCTTTATGGGCAGAGAACTTTAATACCGCTCAAAATGAGGCCACCCAGTAGTTAGGTGTGAATTTTCGAGACCTTTGGCACCGTTCTAAGATGGGTCCTCTCTTCGTAGGCTAATGCATTGGCCCTTTTTGACCCGTTTTGGGGCGAAAACAAAAACTGACTCCCGGGCATATTTTTTTCGGCCTTTATGGGCAGAGAACTTTAATACCGCTCAAAATGAGGCCACCCAGTAGTTAGGTGTGAATTTTCGAGACCTTTGGCACCGTTCTAAGATGGGTCCTCTCTTCGTAGGCTAATGCATTGGCCCTTTTTGACCCGTTTTGGGGCGAAAACAAAAACTGACTCCCGGGCATATTTTTTTCGGCCTTTATGGGCAGAGAACTTTAATACCGCTCAAAATGAGGCCACCCAGTAGTTAGGTGTGAATTTTCGAGACCTTTGGCACCGTTCTAAGATGGGTCCTCTCTTCGTAGGCTAATGCATTGGCCCTTTTTGACCCGTTTTGGGGCGAAAACAAAAACTGACTCCCGGGCATATTTTTTTCGGCCTTTATGGGCAGAGAACTTTAATACCGCTCAAAATGAGGCCACCCAGTAGTTAGGTGTGAATTTTCGAGACCTTTGGCACCGTTCTAAGATGGGTCCTCTCTTCGTAGGCTAATGCATTGGCCCTTTTTGACCCGTTTTGGGGCGAAAACAAAAACTGACTCCCGGGCATATTTTTTTCGGCCTTTATGGGCAGAGAACTTTAATACCGCTCAAAATGAGGCCACCCAGTAGTTAGGTGTGAATTTTCGAGACCTTTGGCACCGTTCTAAGATGGGTCCTCTCTTCGTAGGCTAATGCATTGGCCCTTTTTGACCCGTTTTGGGGCGAAAACAAAAACTGACTCCCGGGCATATTTTTTTCGGCCTTTATGGGCAGAGAACTTTAATACCGCTCAAAATGAGGCCACCCAGTAGTTAGGTGTGAATTTTCGAGACCTTTGGCACCGTTCTAAGATGGGTCCTCTCTTCGTAGGCTAATGCATTGGCCCTTTTTGACCCGTTTTGGGGCGAAAACAAAAACTGACTCCCGGGCATATTTTTTTCGGCCTTTATGGGCAGAGAACTTTAATACCGCTCAAAATGAGGCCACCCAGTAGTTAGGTGTGAATTTTCGAGACCTTTGGCACCGTTCTAAGATGGGTCCTCTCTTCGTAGGCTAATGCATTGGCCCTTTTTGACCCGTTTTGGGGCGAAAACAAAAACTGACTCCCGGGCATATTTTTTTCGGCCTTTATGGGCAGAGAACTTTAATACCGCTCAAAATGAGGCCACCCAGTAGTTAGGTGTGAATTTTCGAGACCTTTGGCACCGTTCTAAGATGGGTCCTCTCTTCGTAGGCTAATGCATTGGCCCTTTTTGACCCGTTTTGGGGCGAAAACAAAAACTGACTCCCGGGCATATTTTTTTCGGCCTTTATGGGCAGAGAACTTTAATACCGCTCAAAATGAGGCCACCCAGTAGTTAGGTGTGAATTTTCGAGACCTTTGGCACCGTTCTAAGATGGGTCCTCTCTTCGTAGGCTAATGCATTGGCCCTTTTTGACCCGTTTTGGGGCGAAAACAAAAACTGACTCCCGGGCATATTTTTTTCGGCCTTTATGGGCAGAGAACTTTAATACCGCTCAAAATGAGGCCACCCAGTAGTTAGGTGTGAATTTTCGAGACCTTTGGCACCGTTCTAAGATGGGTCCTCTCTTCGTAGGCTAATGCATTGGCCCTTTTTGACCCGTTTTGGGGCGAAAACAAAAACTGACTCCCGGGCATATTTTTTTCGGCCTTTATGGGCAGAGAACTTTAATACCGCTCAAAATGAGGCCACCCAGTAGTTAGGTGTGAATTTTCGAGACCTTTGGCACCGTTCTAAGATGGGTCCTCTCTTCGTAGGCTAATGCATTGGCCCTTTTTGACCCGTTTTGGGGCGAAAACAAAAACTGACTCCCGGGCATATTTTTTTCGGCCTTTATGGGCAGAGAACTTTAATACCGCTCAAAATGAGGCCACCCAGTAGTTAGGTGTGAATTTTCGAGACCTTTGGCACCGTTCTAAGATGGGTCCTCTCTTCGTAGGCTAATGCATTGGCCCTTTTTGACCCGTTTTGGGGCGAAAACAAAAACTGACTCCCGGGCATATTTTTTTCGGCCTTTATGGGCAGAGAACTTTAATACCGCTCAAAATGAGGCCACCCAGTAGTTAGGTGTGAATTTTCGAGACCTTTGGCACCGTTCTAAGATGGGTCCTCTCTTCGTAGGCTAATGCATTGGCCCTTTTTGACCCGTTTTGGGGCGAAAACAAAAACTGACTCCCGGGCATATTTTTTTCGGCCTTTATGGGCAGAGAACTTTAATACCGCTCAAAATGAGGCCACCCAGTAGTTAGGTGTGAATTTTCGAGACCTTTGGCACCGTTCTAAGATGGGTCCTCTCTTCGTAGGCTAATGCATTGGCCCTTTTTGACCCGTTTTGGGGCGAAAACAAAAACTGACTCCCGGGCATATTTTTTTCGGCCTTTATGGGCAGAGAACTTTAATACCGCTCAAAATGAGGCCACCCAGTAGTTAGGTGTGAATTTTCGAGACCTTTGGCACCGTTCTAAGATGGGTCCTCTCTTCGTAGGCTAATGCATTGGCCCTTTTTGACCCGTTTTGGGGCGAAAACAAAAACTGACTCCCGGGCATATTTTTTTCGGCCTTTATGGGCAGAGAACTTTAATACCGCTCAAAATGAGGCCACCCAGTAGTTAGGTGTGAATTTTCGAGACCTTTGGCACCGTTCTAAGATGGGTCCTCTCTTCGTAGGCTAATGCATTGGCCCTTTTTGACCCGTTTTGGGGCGAAAACAAAAACTGACTCCCGGGCATATTTTTTTCGGCCTTTATGGGCAGAGAACTTTAATACCGCTCAAAATGAGGCCACCCAGTAGTTAGGTGTGAATTTTCGAGACCTTTGGCACCGTTCTAAGATGGGTCCTCTCTTCGTAGGCTAATGCATTGGCCCTTTTTGACCCGTTTTGGGGCGAAAACAAAAACTGACTCCCGGGCATATTTTTTTCGGCCTTTATGGGCAGAGAACTTTAATACCGCTCAAAATGAGGCCACCCAGTAGTTAGGTGTGAATTTTCGAGACCTTTGGCACCGTTCTAAGATGGGTCCTCTCTTCGTAGGCTAATGCATTGGCCCTTTTTGACCCGTTTTGGGGCGAAAACAAAAACTGACTCCCGGGCATATTTTTTTCGGCCTTTATGGGCAGAGAACTTTAATACCGCTCAAAATGAGGCCACCCAGTAGTTAGGTGTGAATTTTCGAGACCTTTGGCACCGTTCTAAGATGGGTCCTCTCTTCGTAGGCTAATGCATTGGCCCTTTTTGACCCGTTTTGGGGCGAAAACAAAAACTGACTCCCGGGCATATTTTTTTCGGCCTTTATGGGCAGAGAACTTTAATACCGCTCAAAATGAGGCCACCCAGTAGTTAGGTGTGAATTTTCGAGACCTTTGGCACCGTTCTAAGATGGGTCCTCTCTTCGTAGGCTAATGCATTGGCCCTTTTTGACCCGTTTTGGGGCGAAAACAAAAACTGACTCCCGGGCATATTTTTTTCGGCCTTTATGGGCAGAGAACTTTAATACCGCTCAAAATGAGGCCACCCAGTAGTTAGGTGTGAATTTTCGAGACCTTTGGCACCGTTCTAAGATGGGTCCTCTCTTCGTAGGCTAATGCATTGGCCCTTTTTGACCCGTTTTGGGGCGAAAACAAAAACTGACTCCCGGGCATATTTTTTTCGGCCTTTATGGGCAGAGAACTTTAATACCGCTCAAAATGAGGCCACCCAGTAGTTAGGTGTGAATTTTCGAGACCTTTGGCACCGTTCTAAGATGGGTCCTCTCTTCGTAGGCTAATGCATTGGCCCTTTTTGACCCGTTTTGGGGCGAAAACAAAAACTGACTCCCGGGCATATTTTTTTCGGCCTTTATGGGCAGAGAACTTTAATACCGCTCAAAATGAGGCCACCCAGTAGTTAGGTGTGAATTTTCGAGACCTTTGGCACCGTTCTAAGATGGGTCCTCTCTTCGTAGGCTAATGCATTGGCCCTTTTTGACCCGTTTTGGGGCGAAAACAAAAACTGACTCCCGGGCATATTTTTTTCGGCCTTTATGGGCAGAGAACTTTAATACCGCTCAAAATGAGGCCACCCAGTAGTTAGGTGTGAATTTTCGAGACCTTTGGCACCGTTCTAAGATGGGTCCTCTCTTCGTAGGCTAATGCATTGGCCCTTTTTGACCCGTTTTGGGGCGAAAACAAAAACTGACTCCCGGGCATATTTTTTTCGGCCTTTATGGGCAGAGAACTTTAATACCGCTCAAAATGAGGCCACCCAGTAGTTAGGTGTGAATTTTCGAGACCTTTGGCACCGTTCTAAGATGGGTCCTCTCTTCGTAGGCTAATGCATTGGCCCTTTTTGACCCGTTTTGGGGCGAAAACAAAAACTGACTCCCGGGCATATTTTTTTCGGCCTTTATGGGCAGAGAACTTTAATACCGCTCAAAATGAGGCCACCCAGTAGTTAGGTGTGAATTTTCGAGACCTTTGGCACCGTTCTAAGATGGGTCCTCTCTTCGTAGGCTAATGCATTGGCCCTTTTTGACCCGTTTTGGGGCGAAAACAAAAACTGACTCCCGGGCATATTTTTTTCGGCCTTTATGGGCAGAGAACTTTAATACCGCTCAAAATGAGGCCACCCAGTAGTTAGGTGTGAATTTTCGAGACCTTTGGCACCGTTCTAAGATGGGTCCTCTCTTCGTAGGCTAATGCATTGGCCCTTTTTGACCCGTTTTGGGGCGAAAACAAAAACTGACTCCCGGGCATATTTTTTTCGGCCTTTATGGGCAGAGAACTTTAATACCGCTCAAAATGAGGCCACCCAGTAGTTAGGTGTGAATTTTCGAGACCTTTGGCACCGTTCTAAGATGGGTCCTCTCTTCGTAGGCTAATGCATTGGCCCTTTTTGACCCGTTTTGGGGCGAAAACAAAAACTGACTCCCGGGCATATTTTTTTCGGCCTTTATGGGCAGAGAACTTTAATACCGCTCAAAATGAGGCCACCCAGTAGTTAGGTGTGAATTTTCGAGACCTTTGGCACCGTTCTAAGATGGGTCCTCTCTTCGTAGGCTAATGCATTGGCCCTTTTTGACCCGTTTTGGGGCGAAAACAAAAACTGACTCCCGGGCATATTTTTTTCGGCCTTTATGGGCAGAGAACTTTAATACCGCTCAAAATGAGGCCACCCAGTAGTTAGGTGTGAATTTTCGAGACCTTTGGCACCGTTCTAAGATGGGTCCTCTCTTCGTAGGCTAATGCATTGGCCCTTTTTGACCCGTTTTGGGGCGAAAACAAAAACTGACTCCCGGGCATATTTTTTTCGGCCTTTATGGGCAGAGAACTTTAATACCGCTCAAAATGAGGCCACCCAGTAGTTAGGTGTGAATTTTCGAGACCTTTGGCACCGTTCTAAGATGGGTCCTCTCTTCGTAGGCTAATGCATTGGCCCTTTTTGACCCGTTTTGGGGCGAAAACAAAAACTGACTCCCGGGCATATTTTTTTCGGCCTTTATGGGCAGAGAACTTTAATACCGCTCAAAATGAGGCCACCCAGTAGTTAGGTGTGAATTTTCGAGACCTTTGGCACCGTTCTAAGATGGGTCCTCTCTTCGTAGGCTAATGCATTGGCCCTTTTTGACCCGTTTTGGGGCGAAAACAAAAACTGACTCCCGGGCATATTTTTTTCGGCCTTTATGGGCAGAGAACTTTAATACCGCTCAAAATGAGGCCACCCAGTAGTTAGGTGTGAATTTTCGAGACCTTTGGCACCGTTCTAAGATGGGTCCTCTCTTCGTAGGCTAATGCATTGGCCCTTTTTGACCCGTTTTGGGGCGAAAACAAAAACTGACTCCCGGGCATATTTTTTTCGGCCTTTATGGGCAGAGAACTTTAATACCGCTCAAAATGAGGCCACCCAGTAGTTAGGTGTGAATTTTCGAGACCTTTGGCACCGTTCTAAGATGGGTCCTCTCTTCGTAGGCTAATGCATTGGCCCTTTTTGACCCGTTTTGGGGCGAAAACAAAAACTGACTCCCGGGCATATTTTTTTCGGCCTTTATGGGCAGAGAACTTTAATACCGCTCAAAATGAGGCCACCCAGTAGTTAGGTGTGAATTTTCGAGACCTTTGGCACCGTTCTAAGATGGGTCCTCTCTTCGTAGGCTAATGCATTGGCCCTTTTTGACCCGTTTTGGGGCGAAAACAAAAACTGACTCCCGGGCATATTTTTTTCGGCCTTTATGGGCAGAGAACTTTAATACCGCTCAAAATGAGGCCACCCAGTAGTTAGGTGTGAATTTTCGAGACCTTTGGCACCGTTCTAAGATGGGTCCTCTCTTCGTAGGCTAATGCATTGGCCCTTTTTGACCCGTTTTGGGGCGAAAACAAAAACTGACTCCCGGGCATATTTTTTCGGCCTTTATGGGCAGAGAACTTTAATACCGCTCAAAATGAGGCCACCCAGTAGTTAGGTGTGAATTTTCGAGACCTTTGGCACCGTTCTAAGATGGGTCCTCTCTTCGTAGGCTAATGCATTGGCCCTTTTTGACCCGTTTTGGGGCGAAAACAAAAACTGACTCCCGGGCATATTTTTTTCGGCCTTTATGGGCAGAGAACTTTAATACCGCTCAAAATGAGGCCACCCAGTAGTTAGGTGTGAATTTTCGAGACCTTTGGCACCGTTCTAAGATGGGTCCTCTCTTCGTAGGCTAATGCATTGGCCCTTTTTCCCACAAAAAGCGCTCGGAGATGCCCAGACTCAGTTTTTATTTTCGTCCCAATACTTTTCTTCCCATGGTTTAGTTGTGTTTCTTTGATCTTGTGCAACCTATTTAGACCGATGATAGCCCGCGGATGGGTGTGGAAACCCATCTATATTGCACCCAGTAGGACACAGAAAAAAAGCCCAGGGCCTAGGGGTCGGGTGGGGCTCGTTCGGGGTGCACAACGGTTGCGCCAAAAACGGTCCAAAAATGGCCAAGGCTTTACCACACGAAAAATCGGCCGATTTTTAACCATGTGAGAAACGTCCCGAAAGTTCACAGATAACTACTAGGCGGCCTCACTCTGAGTAATATCAAAGTTTTTTCCCACAAAAAGCGCTCGGAGATGCCCAGACTCAGTTTTTATTTTCGTCCCAATACTTTTCTTCCCATGGTTTAGTTGTGTTTCTTTGATCTTGTGCAACCTATTTAGACCGATGATAGCCCGCGGATGGGTGTGGAAACCCATCTATATTGCACCCAGTAGGACACAGAAAAAAAGCCCAGGGCCTAGGGGTCGGGTGGGGCTCGTTCGGGGTGCACAACGGTTGCGCCAAAAACGGTCCAAAAATGGCCAAGGCTTTACCACACGAAAAATCGGCCGATTTTTAACCATGTGAGAAACGTCCCGAAAGTTCACAGATAACTACTAGGCGGCCTCACTCTGAGTAATATCAAAGTTTTTTCCCACAAAAAGCGCTCGGAGATGCCCAGACTCAGTTTTTATTTTCGTCCCAATACTTTTCTTCCCATGGTTTAGTTGTGTCTCTTTGATCTTGTGCAACCTATTTAGACCGATGATAGCCCGCGGATGGGTGTGGAAACCCATCTATATTGCACCCAGTAGGACACAGAAAAAAAGCCCAGGGCCTAGGGGTCGGGTGGGGCTCGTTCGGGGTGCACAACGGTTGCGCCAAAAACGGTCCAAAAATGGCCAAGGCTTTACCACACGAAAAATCGGCCGATTTTTAACCATGTGAGAAACGTCCCGAAAGTTCACAGATAACTACTAGGCGGCCTCACTCTGAGTAATATCAAAGTTTTTTCCCACAAAAAGCGCTCGGAGATGCCCAGACTCAGTTTTTATTTTCGTCCCAATACTTTTCTTCCCATGGTTTAGTTGTGTCTCTTTGATCTTGTGCAACCTATTTAGACCGATGATAGCCCGCGGATGGGTGTGGAAACCCATCTATATTGCACCCAGTAGGACACAGAAAAAAAGCCCAGGGCCTAGGGGTCGGGTGGGGCTCGTTCGGGGTGCACAACGGTTGCGCCAAAAACGGTCCAAAAATGGCCAAGGCTTTACCACACGAAAAATCGGCCGATTTTTAACCATGTGAGAAACGTCCCGAAAGTTCACAGATAACTACTAGGCGGCCTCACTCTGAGTAATATCAAAGTTTTTTCCCACAAAAAGCGCTCGGAGATGCCCAGACTCAGTTTTTATTTTCGTCCCAATACTTTTCTTCCCATGGTTTAGTTGTGTCTCTTTGATCTTGTGCAACCTATTTAGACCGATGATAGCCCGCGGATGGGTGTGGAAACCCATCTATATTGCACCCAGTAGGACACAGAAAAAAAGCCCAGGGCCTAGGGGTCGGGTGGGGCTCGTTCGGGGTGCACAACGGTTGCGCCAAAAACGGTCCAAAAATGGCCAAGGCTTTACCACACGAAAAATCGGCCGATTTTTAACCATGTGAGAAACGTCCCGAAAGTTCACAGATAACTACTAGGCGGCCTCACTCTGAGTAATATCAAAGTTTTTTCCCACAAAAAGCGCTCGGAGATGCCCAGACTCAGTTTTTATTTTCGTCCCAATACTTTTCTTCCCATGGTTTAGTTGTGTCTCTTTGATCTTGTGCAACCTATTTAGACCGATGATAGCCCGCGGATGGGTGTGGAAACCCATCTATATTGCACCCAGTAGGACACAGAAAAAAAGCCCAGGGCCTAGGGGTCGGGTGGGGCTCGTTCGGGGTGCACAACGGTTGCGCCAAAAACGGTCCAAAAATGGCCAAGGCTTTACCACACGAAAAATCGGCCGATTTTTAACCATGTGAGAAACGTCCCGAAAGTTCACAGATAACTACTAGGCGGCCTCACTCTGAGTAATATCAAAGTTTTTTCCCACAAAAAGCGCTCGGAGATGCCCAGACTCAGTTTTTATTTTCGTCCCAATACTTTTCTTCCCATGGTTTAGTTGTGTCTCTTTGATCTTGTGCAACCTATTTAGACCGATGATAGCCCGCGGATGGGTGTGGAAACCCATCTATATTGCACCCAGTAGGACACAGAAAAAAAGCCCAGGGCCTAGGGGTCGGGTGGGGCTCGTTCGGGGTGCACAACGGTTGCGCCAAAAACGGTCCAAAAATGGCCAAGGCTTTACCACACGAAAAATCGGCCGATTTTTAACCATGTGAGAAACGTCCCGAAAGTTCACAGATAACTACTAGGCGGCCTCACTCTGAGTAATATCAAAGTTTTTTCCCACAAAAAGCGCTCGGAGATGCCCAGACTCAGTTTTTATTTTCGTCCCAATACTTTTCTTCCCATGGTTTAGTTGTGTCTCTTTGATCTTGTGCAACCTATTTAGACCGATGATAGCCCGCGGATGGGTGTGGAAACCCATCTATATTGCACCCAGTAGGACACAGAAAAAAAGCCCAGGGCCTAGGGGTCGGGTGGGGCTCGTTCGGGGTGCACAACGGTTGCGCCAAAAACGGTCCAAAAATGGCCAAGGCTTTACCACACGAAAAATCGGCCGATTTTTAACCATGTGAGAAACGTCCCGAAAGTTCACAGATAACTACTAGGCGGCCTCACTCTGAGTAATATCAAAGTTTTTTCCCACAAAAAGCGCTCGGAGATGCCCAGACTCAGTTTTTATTTTCGTCCCAATACTTTTCTTCCCATGGTTTAGTTGTGTCTCTTTGATCTTGTGCAACCTATTTAGACCGATGATAGCCCGCGGATGGGTGTGGAAACCCATCTATATTGCACCCAGTAGGACACAGAAAAAAAGCCCAGGGCCTAGGGGTCGGGTGGGGCTCGTTCGGGGTGCACAACGGTTGCGCCAAAAACGGTCCAAAAATGGCCAAGGCTTTACCACACGAAAAATCGGCCGATTTTTAACCATGTGAGAAACGTCCCGAAAGTTCACAGATAACTACTAGGCGGCCTCACTCTGAGTAATATCAAAGTTTTTTCCCACAAAAAGCGCTCGGAGATGCCCAGACTCAGTTTTTATTTTCGTCCCAATACTTTTCTTCCCATGGTTTAGTTGTGTCTCTTTGATCTTGTGCAACCTATTTAGACCGATGATAGCCCGCGGATGGGTGTGGAAACCCATCTATATTGCACCCAGTAGGACACAGAAAAAAAGCCCAGGGCCTAGGGGTCGGGTGGGGCTCGTTCGGGGTGCACAACGGTTGCGCCAAAAACGGTCCAAAAATGGCCAAGGCTTTACCACACGAAAAATCGGCCGATTTTTAACCATGTGAGAAACGTCCCGAAAGTTCACAGATAACTACTAGGCGGCCTCACTCTGAGTAATATCAAAGTTTTTTCCCACAAAAAGCGCTCGGAGATGCCCAGACTCAGTTTTTATTTTCGTCCCAATACTTTTCTTCCCATGGTTTAGTTGTGTCTCTTTGATCTTGTGCAACCTATTTAGACCGATGATAGCCCGCGGATGGGTGTGGAAACCCATCTATATTGCACCCAGTAGGACACAGAAAAAAAGCCCAGGGCCTAGGGGTCGGGTGGGGCTCGTTCGGGGTGCACAACGGTTGCGCCAAAAACGGTCCAAAAATGGCCAAGGCTTTACCACACGAAAAATCGGCCGATTTTTAACCATGTGAGAAACGTCCCGAAAGTTCACAGATAACTACTAGGCGGCCTCACTCTGAGTAATATCAAAGTTTTTTCCCACAAAAAGCGCTCGGAGATGCCCAGACTCAGTTTTTATTTTCGTCCCAATACTTTTCTTCCCATGGTTTAGTTGTGTCTCTTTGATCTTGTGCAACCTATTTAGACCGATGATAGCCCGCGGATGGGTGTGGAAACCCATCTATATTGCACCCAGTAGGACACAGAAAAAAAGCCCAGGGCCTAGGGGTCGGGTGGGGCTCGTTCGGGGTGCACAACGGTTGCGCCAAAAACGGTCCAAAAATGGCCAAGGCTTTACCACACGAAAAATCGGCCGATTTTTAACCATGTGAGAAACGTCCCGAAAGTTCACAGATAACTACTAGGCGGCCTCACTCTGAGTAATATCAAAGTTTTTTCCCACAAAAAGCGCTCGGAGATGCCCAGACTCAGTTTTTATTTTCGTCCCAATACTTTTCTTCCCATGGTTTAGTTGTGTCTCTTTGATCTTGTGCAACCTATTTAGACCGATGATAGCCCGCGGATGGGTGTGGAAACCCATCTATATTGCACCCAGTAGGACACAGAAAAAAAGCCCAGGGCCTAGGGGTCGGGTGGGGCTCGTTCGGGGTGCACAACGGTTGCGCCAAAAACGGTCCAAAAATGGCCAAGGCTTTACCACACGAAAAATCGGCCGATTTTTAACCATGTGAGAAACGTCCCGAAAGTTCACAGATAACTACTAGGCGGCCTCACTCTGAGTAATATCAAAGTTTTTTCCCACAAAAAGCGCTCGGAGATGCCCAGACTCAGTTTTTATTTTCGTCCCAATACTTTTCTTCCCATGGTTTAGTTGTGTCTCTTTGATCTTGTGCAACCTATTTAGACCGATGATAGCCCGCGGATGGGTGTGGAAACCCATCTATATTGCACCCAGTAGGACACAGAAAAAAAGCCCAGGGCCTAGGGGTCGGGTGGGGCTCGTTCGGGGTGCACAACGGTTGCGCCAAAAACGGTCCAAAAATGGCCAAGGCTTTACCACACGAAAAATCGGCCGATTTTTAACCATGTGAGAAACGTCCCGAAAGTTCACAGATAACTACTAGGCGGCCTCACTCTGAGTAATATCAAAGTTTTTTCCCACAAAAAGCGCTCGGAGATGCCCAGACTCAGTTTTTATTTTCGTCCCAATACTTTTCTTCCCATGGTTTAGTTGTGTCTCTTTGATCTTGTGCAACCTATTTAGACCGATGATAGCCCGCGGATGGGTGTGGAAACCCATCTATATTGCACCCAGTAGGACACAGAAAAAAAGCCCAGGGCCTAGGGGTCGGGTGGGGCTCGTTCGGGGTGCACAACGGTTGCGCCAAAAACGGTCCAAAAATGGCCAAGGCTTTACCACACGAAAAATCGGCCGATTTTTAACCATGTGAGAAACGTCCCGAAAGTTCACAGATAACTACTAGGCGGCCTCACTCTGAGTAATATCAAAGTTTTTTCCCACAAAAAGCGCTCGGAGATGCCCAGACTCAGTTTTTATTTTCGTCCCAATACTTTTCTTCCCATGGTTTAGTTGTGTCTCTTTGATCTTGTGCAACCTATTTAGACCGATGATAGCCCGCGGATGGGTGTGGAAACCCATCTATATTGCACCCAGTAGGACACAGAAAAAAAGCCCAGGGCCTAGGGGTCGGGTGGGGCTCGTTCGGGGTGCACAACGGTTGCGCCAAAAACGGTCCAAAAATGGCCAAGGCTTTACCACACGAAAAATCGGCCGATTTTTAACCATGTGAGAAACGTCCCGAAAGTTCACAGATAACTACTAGGCGGCCTCACTCTGAGTAATATCAAAGTTTTTTCCCACAAAAAGCGCTCGGAGATGCCCAGACTCAGTTTTTATTTTCGTCCCAATACTTTTCTTCCCATGGTTTAGTTGTGTCTCTTTGATCTTGTGCAACCTATTTAGACCGATGATAGCCCGCGGATGGGTGTGGAAACCCATCTATATTGCACCCAGTAGGACACAGAAAAAAAGCCCAGGGCCTAGGGGTCGGGTGGGGCTCGTTCGGGGTGCACAACGGTTGCGCCAAAAACGGTCCAAAAATGGCCAAGGCTTTACCACACGAAAAATCGGCCGATTTTTAACCATGTGAGAAACGTCCCGAAAGTTCACAGATAACTACTAGGCGGCCTCACTCTGAGTAATATCAAAGTTTTTTCCCACAAAAAGCGCTCGGAGATGCCCAGACTCAGTTTTTATTTTCGTCCCAATACTTTTCTTCCCATGGTTTAGTTGTGTCTCTTTGATCTTGTGCAACCTATTTAGACCGATGATAGCCCGCGGATGGGTGTGGAAACCCATCTATATTGCACCCAGTAGGACACAGAAAAAAAGCCCAGGGCCTAGGGGTCGGGTGGGGCTCGTTCGGGGTGCACAACGGTTGCGCCAAAAACGGTCCAAAAATGGCCAAGGCTTTACCACACGAAAAATCGGCCGATTTTTAACCATGTGAGAAACGTCCCGAAAGTTCACAGATAACTACTAGGCGGCCTCACTCTGAGTAATATCAAAGTTTTTTCCCACAAAAAGCGCTCGGAGATGCCCAGACTCAGTTTTTATTTTCGTCCCAATACTTTTCTTCCCATGGTTTAGTTGTGTCTCTTTGATCTTGTGCAACCTATTTAGACCGATGATAGCCCGCGGATGGGTGTGGAAACCCATCTATATTGCACCCAGTAGGACACAGAAAAAAAGCCCAGGGCCTAGGGGTCGGGTGGGGCTCGTTCGGGGTGCACAACGGTTGCGCCAAAAACGGTCCAAAAATGGCCAAGGCTTTACCACACGAAAAATCGGCCGATTTTTAACCATGTGAGAAACGTCCCGAAAGTTCACAGATAACTACTAGGCGGCCTCACTCTGAGTAATATCAAAGTTTTTTCCCACAAAAAGCGCTCGGAGATGCCCAGACTCAGTTTTTATTTTCGTCCCAATACTTTTCTTCCCATGGTTTAGTTGTGTCTCTTTGATCTTGTGCAACCTATTTAGACCGATGATAGCCCGCGGATGGGTGTGGAAACCCATCTATATTGCACCCAGTAGGACACAGAAAAAAAGCCCAGGGCCTAGGGGTCGGGTGGGGCTCGTTCGGGGTGCACAACGGTTGCGCCAAAAACGGTCCAAAAATGGCCAAGGCTTTACCACACGAAAAATCGGCCGATTTTTAACCATGTGAGAAACGTCCCGAAAGTTCACAGATAACTACTAGGCGGCCTCACTCTGAGTAATATCAAAGTTTTTTCCCACAAAAAGCGCTCGGAGATGCCCAGACTCAGTTTTTATTTTCGTCCCAATACTTTTCTTCCCATGGTTTAGTTGTGTCTCTTTGATCTTGTGCAACCTATTTAGACCGATGATAGCCCGCGGATGGGTGTGGAAACCCATCTATATTGCACCCAGTAGGACACAGAAAAAAAGCCCAGGGCCTAGGGGTCGGGTGGGGCTCGTTCGGGGTGCACAACGGTTGCGCCAAAAACGGTCCAAAAATGGCCAAGGCTTTACCACACGAAAAATCGGCCGATTTTTAACCATGTGAGAAACGTCCCGAAAGTTCACAGATAACTACTAGGCGGCCTCACTCTGAGTAATATCAAAGTTTTTTCCCACAAAAAGCGCTCGGAGATGCCCAGACTCAGTTTTTATTTTCGTCCCAATACTTTTCTTCCCATGGTTTAGTTGTGTCTCTTTGATCTTGTGCAACCTATTTAGACCGATGATAGCCCGCGGATGGGTGTGGAAACCCATCTATATTGCACCCAGTAGGACACAGAAAAAAAGCCCAGGGCCTAGGGGTCGGGTGGGGCTCGTTCGGGGTGCACAACGGTTGCGCCAAAAACGGTCCAAAAATGGCCAAGGCTTTACCACACGAAAAATCGGCCGATTTTTAACCATGTGAGAAACGTCCCGAAAGTTCACAGATAACTACTAGGCGGCCTCACTCTGAGTAATATCAAAGTTTTTTCCCACAAAAAGCGCTCGGAGATGCCCAGACTCAGTTTTTATTTTCGTCCCAATACTTTTCTTCCCATGGTTTAGTTGTGTCTCTTTGATCTTGTGCAACCTATTTAGACCGATGATAGCCCGCGGATGGGTGTGGAAACCCATCTATATTGCACCCAGTAGGACACAGAAAAAAAGCCCAGGGCCTAGGGGTCGGGTGGGGCTCGTTCGGGGTGCACAACGGTTGCGCCAAAAACGGTCCAAAAATGGCCAAGGCTTTACCACACGAAAAATCGGCCGATTTTTAACCATGTGAGAAACGTCCCGAAAGTTCACAGATAACTACTAGGCGGCCTCACTCTGAGTAATATCAAAGTTTTTTCCCACAAAAAGCGCTCGGAGATGCCCAGACTCAGTTTTTATTTTCGTCCCAATACTTTTCTTCCCATGGTTTAGTTGTGTCTCTTTGATCTTGTGCAACCTATTTAGACCGATGATAGCCCGCGGATGGGTGTGGAAACCCATCTATATTGCACCCAGTAGGACACAGAAAAAAAGCCCAGGGCCTAGGGGTCGGGTGGGGCTCGTTCGGGGTGCACAACGGTTGCGCCAAAAACGGTCCAAAAATGGCCAAGGCTTTACCACACGAAAAATCGGCCGATTTTTAACCATGTGAGAAACGTCCCGAAAGTTCACAGATAACTACTAGGCGGCCTCACTCTGAGTAATATCAAAGTTTTTTCCCACAAAAAGCGCTCGGAGATGCCCAGACTCAGTTTTTATTTTCGTCCCAATACTTTTCTTCCCATGGTTTAGTTGTGTCTCTTTGATCTTGTGCAACCTATTTAGACCGATGATAGCCCGCGGATGGGTGTGGAAACCCATCTATATTGCACCCAGTAGGACACAGAAAAAAAGCCCAGGGCCTAGGGGTCGGGTGGGGCTCGTTCGGGGTGCACAACGGTTGCGCCAAAAACGGTCCAAAAATGGCCAAGGCTTTACCACACGAAAAATCGGCCGATTTTTAACCATGTGAGAAACGTCCCGAAAGTTCACAGATAACTACTAGGCGGCCTCACTCTGAGTAATATCAAAGTTTTTTCCCACAAAAAGCGCTCGGAGATGCCCAGACTCAGTTTTTATTTTCGTCCCAATACTTTTCTTCCCATGGTTTAGTTGTGTCTCTTTGATCTTGTGCAACCTATTTAGACCGATGATAGCCCGCGGATGGGTGTGGAAACCCATCTATATTGCACCCAGTAGGACACAGAAAAAAAGCCCAGGGCCTAGGGGTCGGGTGGGGCTCGTTCGGGGTGCACAACGGTTGCGCCAAAAACGGTCCAAAAATGGCCAAGGCTTTACCACACGAAAAATCGGCCGATTTTTAACCATGTGAGAAACGTCCCGAAAGTTCACAGATAACTACTAGGCGGCCTCACTCTGAGTAATATCAAAGTTTTTTCCCACAAAAAGCGCTCGGAGATGCCCAGACTCAGTTTTTATTTTCGTCCCAATACTTTTCTTCCCATGGTTTAGTTGTGTCTCTTTGATCTTGTGCAACCTATTTAGACCGATGATAGCCCGCGGATGGGTGTGGAAACCCATCTATATTGCACCCAGTAGGACACAGAAAAAAAGCCCAGGGCCTAGGGGTCGGGTGGGGCTCGTTCGGGGTGCACAACGGTTGCGCCAAAAACGGTCCAAAAATGGCCAAGGCTTTACCACACGAAAAATCGGCCGATTTTTAACCATGTGAGAAACGTCCCGAAAGTTCACAGATAACTACTAGGCGGCCTCACTCTGAGTAATATCAAAGTTTTTTCCCACAAAAAGCGCTCGGAGATGCCCAGACTCAGTTTTTATTTTCGTCCCAATACTTTTCTTCCCATGGTTTAGTTGTGTCTCTTTGATCTTGTGCAACCTATTTAGACCGATGATAGCCCGCGGATGGGTGTGGAAACCCATCTATATTGCACCCAGTAGGACACAGAAAAAAAGCCCAGGGCCTAGGGGTCGGGTGGGGCTCGTTCGGGGTGCACAACGGTTGCGCCAAAAACGGTCCAAAAATGGCCAAGGCTTTACCACACGAAAAATCGGCCGATTTTTAACCATGTGAGAAACGTCCCGAAAGTTCACAGATAACTACTAGGCGGCCTCACTCTGAGTAATATCAAAGTTTTTTCCCACAAAAAGCGCTCGGAGATGCCCAGACTCAGTTTTTATTTTCGTCCCAATACTTTTCTTCCCATGGTTTAGTTGTGTCTCTTTGATCTTGTGCAACCTATTTAGACCGATGATAGCCCGCGGATGGGTGTGGAAACCCATCTATATTGCACCCAGTAGGACACAGAAAAAAAGCCCAGGGCCTAGGGGTCGGGTGGGGCTCGTTCGGGGTGCACAACGGTTGCGCCAAAAACGGTCCAAAAATGGCCAAGGCTTTACCACACGAAAAATCGGCCGATTTTTAACCATGTGAGAAACGTCCCGAAAGTTCACAGATAACTACTAGGCGGCCTCACTCTGAGTAATATCAAAGTTTTTTCCCACAAAAAGCGCTCGGAGATGCCCAGACTCAGTTTTTATTTTCGTCCCAATACTTTTCTTCCCATGGTTTAGTTGTGTCTCTTTGATCTTGTGCAACCTATTTAGACCGATGATAGCCCGCGGATGGGTGTGGAAACCCATCTATATTGCACCCAGTAGGACACAGAAAAAAAGCCCAGGGCCTAGGGGTCGGGTGGGGCTCGTTCGGGGTGCACAACGGTTGCGCCAAAAACGGTCCAAAAATGGCCAAGGCTTTACCACACGAAAAATCGGCCGATTTTTAACCATGTGAGAAACGTCCCGAAAGTTCACAGATAACTACTAGGCGGCCTCACTCTGAGTAATATCAAAGTTTTTTCCCACAAAAAGCGCTCGGAGATGCCCAGACTCAGTTTTTATTTTCGTCCCAATACTTTTCTTCCCATGGTTTAGTTGTGTCTCTTTGATCTTGTGCAACCTATTTAGACCGATGATAGCCCGCGGATGGGTGTGGAAACCCATCTATATTGCACCCAGTAGGACACAGAAAAAAAGCCCAGGGCCTAGGGGTCGGGTGGGGCTCGTTCGGGGTGCACAACGGTTGCGCCAAAAACGGTCCAAAAATGGCCAAGGCTTTACCACACGAAAAATCGGCCGATTTTTAACCATGTGAGAAACGTCCCGAAAGTTCACAGATAACTACTAGGCGGCCTCACTCTGAGTAATATCAAAGTTTTTTCCCACAAAAAGCGCTCGGAGATGCCCAGACTCAGTTTTTATTTTCGTCCCAATACTTTTCTTCCCATGGTTTAGTTGTGTCTCTTTGATCTTGTGCAACCTATTTAGACCGATGATAGCCCGCGGATGGGTGTGGAAACCCATCTATATTGCACCCAGTAGGACACAGAAAAAAAGCCCAGGGCCTAGGGGTCGGGTGGGGCTCGTTCGGGGTGCACAACGGTTGCGCCAAAAACGGTCCAAAAATGGCCAAGGCTTTACCACACGAAAAATCGGCCGATTTTTAACCATGTGAGAAACGTCCCGAAAGTTCACAGATAACTACTAGGCGGCCTCACTCTGAGTAATATCAAAGTTTTTTCCCACAAAAAGCGCTCGGAGATGCCCAGACTCAGTTTTTATTTTCGTCCCAATACTTTTCTTCCCATGGTTTAGTTGTGTCTCTTTGATCTTGTGCAACCTATTTAGACCGATGATAGCCCGCGGATGGGTGTGGAAACCCATCTATATTGCACCCAGTAGGACACAGAAAAAAAGCCCAGGGCCTAGGGGTCGGGTGGGGCTCGTTCGGGGTGCACAACGGTTGCGCCAAAAACGGTCCAAAAATGGCCAAGGCTTTACCACACGAAAAATCGGCCGATTTTTAACCATGTGAGAAACGTCCCGAAAGTTCACAGATAACTACTAGGCGGCCTCACTCTGAGTAATATCAAAGTTTTTTCCCACAAAAAGCGCTCGGAGATGCCCAGACTCAGTTTTTATTTTCGTCCCAATACTTTTCTTCCCATGGTTTAGTTGTGTCTCTTTGATCTTGTGCAACCTATTTAGACCGATGATAGCCCGCGGATGGGTGTGGAAACCCATCTATATTGCACCCAGTAGGACACAGAAAAAAAGCCCAGGGCCTAGGGGTCGGGTGGGGCTCGTTCGGGGTGCACAACGGTTGCGCCAAAAACGGTCCAAAAATGGCCAAGGCTTTACCACACGAAAAATCGGCCGATTTTTAACCATGTGAGAAACGTCCCGAAAGTTCACAGATAACTACTAGGCGGCCTCACTCTGAGTAATATCAAAGTTTTTTCCCACAAAAAGCGCTCGGAGATGCCCAGACTCAGTTTTTATTTTCGTCCCAATACTTTTCTTCCCATGGTTTAGTTGTGTCTCTTTGATCTTGTGCAACCTATTTAGACCGATGATAGCCCGCGGATGGGTGTGGAAACCCATCTATATTGCACCCAGTAGGACACAGAAAAAAAGCCCAGGGCCTAGGGGTCGGGTGGGGCTCGTTCGGGGTGCACAACGGTTGCGCCAAAAACGGTCCAAAAATGGCCAAGGCTTTACCACACGAAAAATCGGCCGATTTTTAACCATGTGAGAAACGTCCCGAAAGTTCACAGATAACTACTAGGCGGCCTCACTCTGAGTAATATCAAAGTTTTTTCCCACAAAAAGCGCTCGGAGATGCCCAGACTCAGTTTTTATTTTCGTCCCAATACTTTTCTTCCCATGGTTTAGTTGTGTCTCTTTGATCTTGTGCAACCTATTTAGACCGATGATAGCCCGCGGATGGGTGTGGAAACCCATCTATATTGCACCCAGTAGGACACAGAAAAAAAGCCCAGGGCCTAGGGGTCGGGTGGGGCTCGTTCGGGGTGCACAACGGTTGCGCCAAAAACGGTCCAAAAATGGCCAAGGCTTTACCACACGAAAAATCGGCCGATTTTTAACCATGTGAGAAACGTCCCGAAAGTTCACAGATAACTACTAGGCGGCCTCACTCTGAGTAATATCAAAGTTTTTTCCCACAAAAAGCGCTCGGAGATGCCCAGACTCAGTTTTTATTTTCGTCCCAATACTTTTCTTCCCATGGTTTAGTTGTGTCTCTTTGATCTTGTGCAACCTATTTAGACCGATGATAGCCCGCGGATGGGTGTGGAAACCCATCTATATTGCACCCAGTAGGACACAGAAAAAAAGCCCAGGGCCTAGGGGTCGGGTGGGGCTCGTTCGGGGTGCACAACGGTTGCGCCAAAAACGGTCCAAAAATGGCCAAGGCTTTACCACACGAAAAATCGGCCGATTTTTAACCATGTGAGAAACGTCCCGAAAGTTCACAGATAACTACTAGGCGGCCTCACTCTGAGTAATATCAAAGTTTTTTCCCACAAAAAGCGCTCGGAGATGCCCAGACTCAGTTTTTATTTTCGTCCCAATACTTTTCTTCCCATGGTTTAGTTGTGTCTCTTTGATCTTGTGCAACCTATTTAGACCGATGATAGCCCGCGGATGGGTGTGGAAACCCATCTATATTGCACCCAGTAGGACACAGAAAAAAAGCCCAGGGCCTAGGGGTCGGGTGGGGCTCGTTCGGGGTGCACAACGGTTGCGCCAAAAACGGTCCAAAAATGGCCAAGGCTTTACCACACGAAAAATCGGCCGATTTTTAACCATGTGAGAAACGTCCCGAAAGTTCACAGATAACTACTAGGCGGCCTCACTCTGAGTAATATCAAAGTTTTTTCCCACAAAAAGCGCTCGGAGATGCCCAGACTCAGTTTTTATTTTCGTCCCAATACTTTTCTTCCCATGGTTTAGTTGTGTCTCTTTGATCTTGTGCAACCTATTTAGACCGATGATAGCCCGCGGATGGGTGTGGAAACCCATCTATATTGCACCCAGTAGGACACAGAAAAAAAGCCCAGGGCCTAGGGGTCGGGTGGGGCTCGTTCGGGGTGCACAACGGTTGCGCCAAAAACGGTCCAAAAATGGCCAAGGCTTTACCACACGAAAAATCGGCCGATTTTTAACCATGTGAGAAACGTCCCGAAAGTTCACAGATAACTACTAGGCGGCCTCACTCTGAGTAATATCAAAGTTTTTTCCCACAAAAAGCGCTCGGAGATGCCCAGACTCAGTTTTTATTTTCGTCCCAATACTTTTCTTCCCATGGTTTAGTTGTGTCTCTTTGATCTTGTGCAACCTATTTAGACCGATGATAGCCCGCGGATGGGTGTGGAAACCCATCTATATTGCACCCAGTAGGACACAGAAAAAAAGCCCAGGGCCTAGGGGTCGGGTGGGGCTCGTTCGGGGTGCACAACGGTTGCGCCAAAAACGGTCCAAAAATGGCCAAGGCTTTACCACACGAAAAATCGGCCGATTTTTAACCATGTGAGAAACGTCCCGAAAGTTCACAGATAACTACTAGGCGGCCTCACTCTGAGTAATATCAAAGTTTTTTCCCACAAAAAGCGCTCGGAGATGCCCAGACTCAGTTTTTATTTTCGTCCCAATACTTTTCTTCCCATGGTTTAGTTGTGTCTCTTTGATCTTGTGCAACCTATTTAGACCGATGATAGCCCGCGGATGGGTGTGGAAACCCATCTATATTGCACCCAGTAGGACACAGAAAAAAAGCCCAGGGCCTAGGGGTCGGGTGGGGCTCGTTCGGGGTGCACAACGGTTGCGCCAAAAACGGTCCAAAAATGGCCAAGGCTTTACCACACGAAAAATCGGCCGATTTTTAACCATGTGAGAAACGTCCCGAAAGTTCACAGATAACTACTAGGCGGCCTCACTCTGAGTAATATCAAAGTTTTTTCCCACAAAAAGCGCTCGGAGATGCCCAGACTCAGTTTTTATTTTCGTCCCAATACTTTTCTTCCCATGGTTTAGTTGTGTCTCTTTGATCTTGTGCAACCTATTTAGACCGATGATAGCCCGCGGATGGGTGTGGAAACCCATCTATATTGCACCCAGTAGGACACAGAAAAAAAGCCCAGGGCCTAGGGGTCGGGTGGGGCTCGTTCGGGGTGCACAACGGTTGCGCCAAAAACGGTCCAAAAATGGCCAAGGCTTTACCACACGAAAAATCGGCCGATTTTTAACCATGTGAGAAACGTCCCGAAAGTTCACAGATAACTACTAGGCGGCCTCACTCTGAGTAATATCAAAGTTTTTTCCCACAAAAAGCGCTCGGAGATGCCCAGACTCAGTTTTTATTTTCGTCCCAATACTTTTCTTCCCATGGTTTAGTTGTGTCTCTTTGATCTTGTGCAACCTATTTAGACCGATGATAGCCCGCGGATGGGTGTGGAAACCCATCTATATTGCACCCAGTAGGACACAGAAAAAAAGCCCAGGGCCTAGGGGTCGGGTGGGGCTCGTTCGGGGTGCACAACGGTTGCGCCAAAAACGGTCCAAAAATGGCCAAGGCTTTACCACACGAAAAATCGGCCGATTTTTAACCATGTGAGAAACGTCCCGAAAGTTCACAGATAACTACTAGGCGGCCTCACTCTGAGTAATATCAAAGTTTTTTCCCACAAAAAGCGCTCGGAGATGCCCAGACTCAGTTTTTATTTTCGTCCCAATACTTTTCTTCCCATGGTTTAGTTGTGTCTCTTTGATCTTGTGCAACCTATTTAGACCGATGATAGCCCGCGGATGGGTGTGGAAACCCATCTATATTGCACCCAGTAGGACACAGAAAAAAAGCCCAGGGCCTAGGGGTCGGGTGGGGCTCGTTCGGGGTGCACAACGGTTGCGCCAAAAACGGTCCAAAAATGGCCAAGGCTTTACCACACGAAAAATCGGCCGATTTTTAACCATGTGAGAAACGTCCCGAAAGTTCACAGATAACTACTAGGCGGCCTCACTCTGAGTAATATCAAAGTTTTTTCCCACAAAAAGCGCTCGGAGATGCCCAGACTCAGTTTTTATTTTCGTCCCAATACTTTTCTTCCCATGGTTTAGTTGTGTCTCTTTGATCTTGTGCAACCTATTTAGACCGATGATAGCCCGCGGATGGGTGTGGAAACCCATCTATATTGCACCCAGTAGGACACAGAAAAAAAGCCCAGGGCCTAGGGGTCGGGTGGGGCTCGTTCGGGGTGCACAACGGTTGCGCCAAAAACGGTCCAAAAATGGCCAAGGCTTTACCACACGAAAAATCGGCCGATTTTTAACCATGTGAGAAACGTCCCGAAAGTTCACAGATAACTACTAGGCGGCCTCACTCTGAGTAATATCAAAGTTTTTTCCCACAAAAAGCGCTCGGAGATGCCCAGACTCAGTTTTTATTTTCGTCCCAATACTTTTCTTCCCATGGTTTAGTTGTGTCTCTTTGATCTTGTGCAACCTATTTAGACCGATGATAGCCCGCGGATGGGTGTGGAAACCCATCTATATTGCACCCAGTAGGACACAGAAAAAAAGCCCAGGGCCTAGGGGTCGGGTGGGGCTCGTTCGGGGTGCACAACGGTTGCGCCAAAAACGGTCCAAAAATGGCCAAGGCTTTACCACACGAAAAATCGGCCGATTTTTAACCATGTGAGAAACGTCCCGAAAGTTCACAGATAACTACTAGGCGGCCTCACTCTGAGTAATATCAAAGTTTTTTCCCACAAAAAGCGCTCGGAGATGCCCAGACTCAGTTTTTATTTTCGTCCCAATACTTTTCTTCCCATGGTTTAGTTGTGTCTCTTTGATCTTGTGCAACCTATTTAGACCGATGATAGCCCGCGGATGGGTGTGGAAACCCATCTATATTGCACCCAGTAGGACACAGAAAAAAAGCCCAGGGCCTAGGGGTCGGGTGGGGCTCGTTCGGGGTGCACAACGGTTGCGCCAAAAACGGTCCAAAAATGGCCAAGGCTTTACCACACGAAAAATCGGCCGATTTTTAACCATGTGAGAAACGTCCCGAAAGTTCACAGATAACTACTAGGCGGCCTCACTCTGAGTAATATCAAAGTTTTTTCCCACAAAAAGCGCTCGGAGATGCCCAGACTCAGTTTTTATTTTCGTCCCAATACTTTTCTTCCCATGGTTTAGTTGTGTCTCTTTGATCTTGTGCAACCTATTTAGACCGATGATAGCCCGCGGATGGGTGTGGAAACCCATCTATATTGCACCCAGTAGGACACAGAAAAAAAGCCCAGGGCCTAGGGGTCGGGTGGGGCTCGTTCGGGGTGCACAACGGTTGCGCCAAAAACGGTCCAAAAATGGCCAAGGCTTTACCACACGAAAAATCGGCCGATTTTTAACCATGTGAGAAACGTCCCGAAAGTTCACAGATAACTACTAGGCGGCCTCACTCTGAGTAATATCAAAGTTTTTTCCCACAAAAAGCGCTCGGAGATGCCCAGACTCAGTTTTTATTTTCGTCCCAATACTTTTCTTCCCATGGTTTAGTTGTGTCTCTTTGATCTTGTGCAACCTATTTAGACCGATGATAGCCCGCGGATGGGTGTGGAAACCCATCTATATTGCACCCAGTAGGACACAGAAAAAAAGCCCAGGGCCTAGGGGTCGGGTGGGGCTCGTTCGGGGTGCACAACGGTTGCGCCAAAAACGGTCCAAAAATGGCCAAGGCTTTACCACACGAAAAATCGGCCGATTTTTAACCATGTGAGAAACGTCCCGAAAGTTCACAGATAACTACTAGGCGGCCTCACTCTGAGTAATATCAAAGTTTTTTCCCACAAAAAGCGCTCGGAGATGCCCAGACTCAGTTTTTATTTTCGTCCCAATACTTTTCTTCCCATGGTTTAGTTGTGTCTCTTTGATCTTGTGCAACCTATTTAGACCGATGATAGCCCGCGGATGGGTGTGGAAACCCATCTATATTGCACCCAGTAGGACACAGAAAAAAAGCCCAGGGCCTAGGGGTCGGGTGGGGCTCGTTCGGGGTGCACAACGGTTGCGCCAAAAACGGTCCAAAAATGGCCAAGGCTTTACCACACGAAAAATCGGCCGATTTTTAACCATGTGAGAAACGTCCCGAAAGTTCACAGATAACTACTAGGCGGCCTCACTCTGAGTAATATCAAAGTTTTTTCCCACAAAAAGCGCTCGGAGATGCCCAGACTCAGTTTTTATTTTCGTCCCAATACTTTTCTTCCCATGGTTTAGTTGTGTCTCTTTGATCTTGTGCAACCTATTTAGACCGATGATAGCCCGCGGATGGGTGTGGAAACCCATCTATATTGCACCCAGTAGGACACAGAAAAAAAGCCCAGGGCCTAGGGGTCGGGTGGGGCTCGTTCGGGGTGCACAACGGTTGCGCCAAAAACGGTCCAAAAATGGCCAAGGCTTTACCACACGAAAAATCGGCCGATTTTTAACCATGTGAGAAACGTCCCGAAAGTTCACAGATAACTACTAGGCGGCCTCACTCTGAGTAATATCAAAGTTTTTTCCCACAAAAAGCGCTCGGAGATGCCCAGACTCAGTTTTTATTTTCGTCCCAATACTTTTCTTCCCATGGTTTAGTTGTGTCTCTTTGATCTTGTGCAACCTATTTAGACCGATGATAGCCCGCGGATGGGTGTGGAAACCCATCTATATTGCACCCAGTAGGACACAGAAAAAAAGCCCAGGGCCTAGGGGTCGGGTGGGGCTCGTTCGGGGTGCACAACGGTTGCGCCAAAAACGGTCCAAAAATGGCCAAGGCTTTACCACACGAAAAATCGGCCGATTTTTAACCATGTGAGAAACGTCCCGAAAGTTCACAGATAACTACTAGGCGGCCTCACTCTGAGTAATATCAAAGTTTTTTCCCACAAAAAGCGCTCGGAGATGCCCAGACTCAGTTTTTATTTTCGTCCCAATACTTTTCTTCCCATGGTTTAGTTGTGTCTCTTTGATCTTGTGCAACCTATTTAGACCGATGATAGCCCGCGGATGGGTGTGGAAACCCATCTATATTGCACCCAGTAGGACACAGAAAAAAAGCCCAGGGCCTAGGGGTCGGGTGGGGCTCGTTCGGGGTGCACAACGGTTGCGCCAAAAACGGTCCAAAAATGGCCAAGGCTTTACCACACGAAAAATCGGCCGATTTTTAACCATGTGAGAAACGTCCCGAAAGTTCACAGATAACTACTAGGCGGCCTCACTCTGAGTAATATCAAAGTTTTTTCCCACAAAAAGCGCTCGGAGATGCCCAGACTCAGTTTTTATTTTCGTCCCAATACTTTTCTTCCCATGGTTTAGTTGTGTCTCTTTGATCTTGTGCAACCTATTTAGACCGATGATAGCCCGCGGATGGGTGTGGAAACCCATCTATATTGCACCCAGTAGGACACAGAAAAAAAGCCCAGGGCCTAGGGGTCGGGTGGGGCTCGTTCGGGGTGCACAACGGTTGCGCCAAAAACGGTCCAAAAATGGCCAAGGCTTTACCACACGAAAAATCGGCCGATTTTTAACCATGTGAGAAACGTCCCGAAAGTTCACAGATAACTACTAGGCGGCCTCACTCTGAGTAATATCAAAGTTTTTTCCCACAAAAAGCGCTCGGAGATGCCCAGACTCAGTTTTTATTTTCGTCCCAATACTTTTCTTCCCATGGTTTAGTTGTGTCTCTTTGATCTTGTGCAACCTATTTAGACCGATGATAGCCCGCGGATGGGTGTGGAAACCCATCTATATTGCACCCAGTAGGACACAGAAAAAAAGCCCAGGGCCTAGGGGTCGGGTGGGGCTCGTTCGGGGTGCACAACGGTTGCGCCAAAAACGGTCCAAAAATGGCCAAGGCTTTACCACACGAAAAATCGGCCGATTTTTAACCATGTGAGAAACGTCCCGAAAGTTCACAGATAACTACTAGGCGGCCTCACTCTGAGTAATATCAAAGTTTTTTCCCACAAAAAGCGCTCGGAGATGCCCAGACTCAGTTTTTATTTTCGTCCCAATACTTTTCTTCCCATGGTTTAGTTGTGTCTCTTTGATCTTGTGCAACCTATTTAGACCGATGATAGCCCGCGGATGGGTGTGGAAACCCATCTATATTGCACCCAGTAGGACACAGAAAAAAAGCCCAGGGCCTAGGGGTCGGGTGGGGCTCGTTCGGGGTGCACAACGGTTGCGCCAAAAACGGTCCAAAAATGGCCAAGGCTTTACCACACGAAAAATCGGCCGATTTTTAACCATGTGAGAAACGTCCCGAAAGTTCACAGATAACTACTAGGCGGCCTCACTCTGAGTAATATCAAAGTTTTTTCCCACAAAAAGCGCTCGGAGATGCCCAGACTCAGTTTTTATTTTCGTCCCAATACTTTTCTTCCCATGGTTTAGTTGTGTCTCTTTGATCTTGTGCAACCTATTTAGACCGATGATAGCCCGCGGATGGGTGTGGAAACCCATCTATATTGCACCCAGTAGGACACAGAAAAAAAGCCCAGGGCCTAGGGGTCGGGTGGGGCTCGTTCGGGGTGCACAACGGTTGCGCCAAAAACGGTCCAAAAATGGCCAAGGCTTTACCACACGAAAAATCGGCCGATTTTTAACCATGTGAGAAACGTCCCGAAAGTTCACAGATAACTACTAGGCGGCCTCACTCTGAGTAATATCAAAGTTTTTTCCCACAAAAAGCGCTCGGAGATGCCCAGACTCAGTTTTTATTTTCGTCCCAATACTTTTCTTCCCATGGTTTAGTTGTGTCTCTTTGATCTTGTGCAACCTATTTAGACCGATGATAGCCCGCGGATGGGTGTGGAAACCCATCTATATTGCACCCAGTAGGACACAGAAAAAAAGCCCAGGGCCTAGGGGTCGGGTGGGGCTCGTTCGGGGTGCACAACGGTTGCGCCAAAAACGGTCCAAAAATGGCCAAGGCTTTACCACACGAAAAATCGGCCGATTTTTAACCATGTGAGAAACGTCCCGAAAGTTCACAGATAACTACTAGGCGGCCTCACTCTGAGTAATATCAAAGTTTTTTCCCACAAAAAGCGCTCGGAGATGCCCAGACTCAGTTTTTATTTTCGTCCCAATACTTTTCTTCCCATGGTTTAGTTGTGTCTCTTTGATCTTGTGCAACCTATTTAGACCGATGATAGCCCGCGGATGGGTGTGGAAACCCATCTATATTGCACCCAGTAGGACACAGAAAAAAAGCCCAGGGCCTAGGGGTCGGGTGGGGCTCGTTCGGGGTGCACAACGGTTGCGCCAAAAACGGTCCAAAAATGGCCAAGGCTTTACCACACGAAAAATCGGCCGATTTTTAACCATGTGAGAAACGTCCCGAAAGTTCACAGATAACTACTAGGCGGCCTCACTCTGAGTAATATCAAAGTTTTTTCCCACAAAAAGCGCTCGGAGATGCCCAGACTCAGTTTTTATTTTCGTCCCAATACTTTTCTTCCCATGGTTTAGTTGTGTCTCTTTGATCTTGTGCAACCTATTTAGACCGATGATAGCCCGCGGATGGGTGTGGAAACCCATCTATATTGCACCCAGTAGGACACAGAAAAAAAGCCCAGGGCCTAGGGGTCGGGTGGGGCTCGTTCGGGGTGCACAACGGTTGCGCCAAAAACGGTCCAAAAATGGCCAAGGCTTTACCACACGAAAAATCGGCCGATTTTTAACCATGTGAGAAACGTCCCGAAAGTTCACAGATAACTACTAGGCGGCCTCACTCTGAGTAATATCAAAGTTTTTTCCCACAAAAAGCGCTCGGAGATGCCCAGACTCAGTTTTTATTTTCGTCCCAATACTTTTCTTCCCATGGTTTAGTTGTGTCTCTTTGATCTTGTGCAACCTATTTAGACCGATGATAGCCCGCGGATGGGTGTGGAAACCCATCTATATTGCACCCAGTAGGACACAGAAAAAAAGCCCAGGGCCTAGGGGTCGGGTGGGGCTCGTTCGGGGTGCACAACGGTTGCGCCAAAAACGGTCCAAAAATGGCCAAGGCTTTACCACACGAAAAATCGGCCGATTTTTAACCATGTGAGAAACGTCCCGAAAGTTCACAGATAACTACTAGGCGGCCTCACTCTGAGTAATATCAAAGTTTTTTCCCACAAAAAGCGCTCGGAGATGCCCAGACTCAGTTTTTATTTTCGTCCCAATACTTTTCTTCCCATGGTTTAGTTGTGTCTCTTTGATCTTGTGCAACCTATTTAGACCGATGATAGCCCGCGGATGGGTGTGGAAACCCATCTATATTGCACCCAGTAGGACACAGAAAAAAAGCCCAGGGCCTAGGGGTCGGGTGGGGCTCGTTCGGGGTGCACAACGGTTGCGCCAAAAACGGTCCAAAAATGGCCAAGGCTTTACCACACGAAAAATCGGCCGATTTTTAACCATGTGAGAAACGTCCCGAAAGTTCACAGATAACTACTAGGCGGCCTCACTCTGAGTAATATCAAAGTTTTTTCCCACAAAAAGCGCTCGGAGATGCCCAGACTCAGTTTTTATTTTCGTCCCAATACTTTTCTTCCCATGGTTTAGTTGTGTCTCTTTGATCTTGTGCAACCTATTTAGACCGATGATAGCCCGCGGATGGGTGTGGAAACCCATCTATATTGCACCCAGTAGGACACAGAAAAAAAGCCCAGGGCCTAGGGGTCGGGTGGGGCTCGTTCGGGGTGCACAACGGTTGCGCCAAAAACGGTCCAAAAATGGCCAAGGCTTTACCACACGAAAAATCGGCCGATTTTTAACCATGTGAGAAACGTCCCGAAAGTTCACAGATAACTACTAGGCGGCCTCACTCTGAGTAATATCAAAGTTTTTTCCCACAAAAAGCGCTCGGAGATGCCCAGACTCAGTTTTTATTTTCGTCCCAATACTTTTCTTCCCATGGTTTAGTTGTGTCTCTTTGATCTTGTGCAACCTATTTAGACCGATGATAGCCCGCGGATGGGTGTGGAAACCCATCTATATTGCACCCAGTAGGACACAGAAAAAAAGCCCAGGGCCTAGGGGTCGGGTGGGGCTCGTTCGGGGTGCACAACGGTTGCGCCAAAAACGGTCCAAAAATGGCCAAGGCTTTACCACACGAAAAATCGGCCGATTTTTAACCATGTGAGAAACGTCCCGAAAGTTCACAGATAACTACTAGGCGGCCTCACTCTGAGTAATATCAAAGTTTTTTCCCACAAAAAGCGCTCGGAGATGCCCAGACTCAGTTTTTATTTTCGTCCCAATACTTTTCTTCCCATGGTTTAGTTGTGTCTCTTTGATCTTGTGCAACCTATTTAGACCGATGATAGCCCGCGGATGGGTGTGGAAACCCATCTATATTGCACCCAGTAGGACACAGAAAAAAAGCCCAGGGCCTAGGGGTCGGGTGGGGCTCGTTCGGGGTGCACAACGGTTGCGCCAAAAACGGTCCAAAAATGGCCAAGGCTTTACCACACGAAAAATCGGCCGATTTTTAACCATGTGAGAAACGTCCCGAAAGTTCACAGATAACTACTAGGCGGCCTCACTCTGAGTAATATCAAAGTTTTTTCCCACAAAAAGCGCTCGGAGATGCCCAGACTCAGTTTTTATTTTCGTCCCAATACTTTTCTTCCCATGGTTTAGTTGTGTCTCTTTGATCTTGTGCAACCTATTTAGACCGATGATAGCCCGCGGATGGGTGTGGAAACCCATCTATATTGCACCCAGTAGGACACAGAAAAAAAGCCCAGGGCCTAGGGGTCGGGTGGGGCTCGTTCGGGGTGCACAACGGTTGCGCCAAAAACGGTCCAAAAATGGCCAAGGCTTTACCACACGAAAAATCGGCCGATTTTTAACCATGTGAGAAACGTCCCGAAAGTTCACAGATAACTACTAGGCGGCCTCACTCTGAGTAATATCAAAGTTTTTTCCCACAAAAAGCGCTCGGAGATGCCCAGACTCAGTTTTTATTTTCGTCCCAATACTTTTCTTCCCATGGTTTAGTTGTGTCTCTTTGATCTTGTGCAACCTATTTAGACCGATGATAGCCCGCGGATGGGTGTGGAAACCCATCTATATTGCACCCAGTAGGACACAGAAAAAAAGCCCAGGGCCTAGGGGTCGGGTGGGGCTCGTTCGGGGTGCACAACGGTTGCGCCAAAAACGGTCCAAAAATGGCCAAGGCTTTACCACACGAAAAATCGGCCGATTTTTAACCATGTGAGAAACGTCCCGAAAGTTCACAGATAACTACTAGGCGGCCTCACTCTGAGTAATATCAAAGTTTTTTCCCACAAAAAGCGCTCGGAGATGCCCAGACTCAGTTTTTATTTTCGTCCCAATACTTTTCTTCCCATGGTTTAGTTGTGTCTCTTTGATCTTGTGCAACCTATTTAGACCGATGATAGCCCGCGGATGGGTGTGGAAACCCATCTATATTGCACCCAGTAGGACACAGAAAAAAAGCCCAGGGCCTAGGGGTCGGGTGGGGCTCGTTCGGGGTGCACAACGGTTGCGCCAAAAACGGTCCAAAAATGGCCAAGGCTTTACCACACGAAAAATCGGCCGATTTTTAACCATGTGAGAAACGTCCCGAAAGTTCACAGATAACTACTAGGCGGCCTCACTCTGAGTAATATCAAAGTTTTTTCCCACAAAAAGCGCTCGGAGATGCCCAGACTCAGTTTTTATTTTCGTCCCAATACTTTTCTTCCCATGGTTTAGTTGTGTTTCTTTGATCTTGTGCAACCTATTTAGACCGATGATAGCCCGCGGATGGGTGTGGAAACCCATCTATATTGCACCCAGTAGGACACAGAAAAAAAGCCCAGGGCCTAGGGGTCGGGTGGGGCTCGTTCGGGGTGCACAACGGTTGCGCCAAAAACGGTCCAAAAATGGCCAAGGCTTTACCACACGAAAAATCGGCCGATTTTTAACCATGTGAGAAACGTCCCGAAAGTTCACAGATAACTACTAGGCGGCCTCACTCTGAGTAATATCAAAGTTTTTTCCCACAAAAAGCGCTCGGAGATGCCCAGACTCAGTTTTTATTTTCGTCCCAATACTTTTCTTCCCATGGTTTAGTTGTGTTTCTTTGATCTTGTGCAACCTATTTAGACCGATGATAGCCCGCGGATGGGTGTGGAAACCCATCTATATTGCACCCAGTAGGACACAGAAAAAAAGCCCAGGGCCTAGGGGTCGGGTGGGGCTCGTTCGGGGTGCACAACGGTTGCGCCAAAAACGGTCCAAAAATGGCCAAGGCTTTACCACACGAAAAATCGGCCGATTTTTAACCATGTGAGAAACGTCCCGAAAGTTCACAGATAACTACTAGGCGGCCTCACTCTGAGTAATATCAAAGTTTTTTCCCACAAAAAGCGCTCGGAGATGCCCAGACTCAGTTTTTATTTTCGTCCCAATACTTTTCTTCCCATGGTTTAGTTGTGTTTCTTTGATCTTGTGCAACCTATTTAGACCGATGATAGCCCGCGGATAGGTGTGGAAACCCATCTATATTGCACCCAGTAGGACACAGAAAAAAAGCCCAGGGCCTAGGGGTCGGGTGGGGCTCGTTCGGGGTGCACAACGGTTGCGCCAAAAACGGTCCAAAAATGGCCAAGGCTTTACCACACGAAAAATCGGCCGATTTTTAACCATGTGAGAAACGTCCCGAAAGTTCACAGATAACTACTAGGCGGCCTCACTCTGAGTAATATCAAAGTTTTTTCCCACAAAAAGCGCTCGGAGATGCCCAGACTCAGTTTTTATTTTCGTCCCAATACTTTTCTTCCCATGGTTTAGTTGTGTTTCTTTGATCTTGTGCAACCTATTTAGACCGATGATAGCCCGCGGATAGGTGTGGAAACCCATCTATATTGCACCCAGTATGACACAGAAAAAAAGCCCAGGGCCTAGGGGTCGGGTGGGGCTCGTTCGGGGTGCACAACGGTTGCGCCAAAAACGGTCCAAAAATGGCCAAGGCTTTACCATACCGAAAATCGGCCGATTTTTAACCATGTGAGAAACGTCCCGAAAATTCACAGATAACTACTAGGAGGCCTCACTCTGAGTAATATGAAAGTTTTCTCCCACAAGAACCGCTCGGAGATGCCCAGACTCAGTTTTTATTTTCGTCCCAATACTTTTCTTCCCATGGACTAGTTGTGTTTCTTTGATCTTGTGCAACCTATTTAGGCCGATGATAGACCGCGGATAGGTGTGGAAACCCATCTATATTGCACCCAGTATGACACAGAAAAAAAGCCCAGGGCCTAGGGGTCGGGTGGGGCTCGTTCGGGGTGCACAACGGTTGCGCCAAAAACGGTCCAAAAATGGCCAAGGCTTTACCATACCGAAAATCGGCCGATTTTTAACCATGTGAGAAACGTCCCGAAAATTCACAGGTAACTACTAGGGGCCTTTAAAAAAATTTTTTCCCTCAAAAACCGCTCAAAATGAGGCCACCCAGTAGTTAGGTGTGAATTTTCGAGACCTTTGGCACCGTTCTAAGATGGGTCCTCTCTTCGTAGGCTAATGCATTGGCCCTTTTTGACCCGTTTTGGGGCGAAAACAAAAACTGACTCCCGGGCATATTTTTTTCGGCCTTTATGGGCAGAGAACTTTAATACCGCTCAAAATGAGGCCACCCAGTAGTTAGGTGTGAATTTTCGAGACCTTTGGCACCGTTCTAAGATGGGTCCTCTCTTCGTAGGCTAATGCATTGGCCCTTTTTGACCCGTTTTGGGGCGAAAACAAAAACTGACTCCCGGGCATATTTTTTTCGGCCTTTATGGGCAGAGAACTTTAATACCGCTCAAAATGAGGCCACCCAGTAGTTAGGTGTGAATTTTCGAGACCTTTGGCACCGTTCTAAGATGGGTCCTCTCTTCGTAGGCTAATGCATTGGCCCTTTTTGACCCGTTTTGGGGCGAAAACAAAAACTGACTCCCGGGCATATTTTTTTCGGCCTTTATGGGCAGAGAACTTTAATACCGCTCAAAATGAGGCCACCCAGTAGTTAGGTGTGAATTTTCGAGACCTTTGGCACCGTTCTAAGATGGGTCCTCTCTTCGTAGGCTAATGCATTGGCCCTTTTTGACCCGTTTTGGGGCGAAAACAAAAACTGACTCCCGGGCATATTTTTTTCGGCCTTTATGGGCAGAGAACTTTAATACCGCTCAAAATGAGGCCACCCAGTAGTTAGGTGTGAATTTTCGAGACCTTTGGCACCGTTCTAAGATGGGTCCTCTCTTCGTAGGCTAATGCATTGGCCCTTTTTGACCCGTTTTGGGGCGAAAACAAAAACTGACTCCCGGGCATATTTTTTTCGGCCTTTATGGGCAGAGAACTTTAATACCGCTCAAAATGAGGCCACCCAGTAGTTAGGTGTGAATTTTCGAGACCTTTGGCACCGTTCTAAGATGGGTCCTCTCTTCGTAGGCTAATGCATTGGCCCTTTTTGACCCGTTTTGGGGCGAAAACAAAAACTGACTCCCGGGCATATTTTTTTCGGCCTTTATGGGCAGAGAACTTTAATACCGCTCAAAATGAGGCCACCCAGTAGTTAGGTGTGAATTTTCGAGACCTTTGGCACCGTTCTAAGATGGGTCCTCTCTTCGTAGGCTAATGCATTGGCCCTTTTTGACCCGTTTTGGGGCGAAAACAAAAACTGACTCCCGGGCATATTTTTTTCGGCCTTTATGGGCAGAGAACTTTAATACCGCTCAAAATGAGGCCACCCAGTAGTTAGGTGTGAATTTTCGAGACCTTTGGCACCGTTCTAAGATGGGTCCTCTCTTCGTAGGCTAATGCATTGGCCCTTTTTGACCCGTTTTGGGGCGAAAACAAAAACTGACTCCCGGGCATATTTTTTTCGGCCTTTATGGGCAGAGAACTTTAATACCGCTCAAAATGAGGCCACCCAGTAGTTAGGTGTGAATTTTCGAGACCTTTGGCACCGTTCTAAGATGGGTCCTCTCTTCGTAGGCTAATGCATTGGCCCTTTTTGACCCGTTTTGGGGCGAAAACAAAAACTGACTCCCGGGCATATTTTTTTCGGCCTTTATGGGCAGAGAACTTTAATACCGCTCAAAATGAGGCCACCCAGTAGTTAGGTGTGAATTTTCGAGACCTTTGGCACCGTTCTAAGATGGGTCCTCTCTTCGTAGGCTAATGCATTGGCCCTTTTTGACCCGTTTTGGGGCGAAAACAAAAACTGACTCCCGGGCATATTTTTTTCGGCCTTTATGGGCAGAGAACTTTAATACCGCTCAAAATGAGGCCACCCAGTAGTTAGGTGTGAATTTTCGAGACCTTTGGCACCGTTCTAAGATGGGTCCTCTCTTCGTAGGCTAATGCATTGGCCCTTTTTGACCCGTTTTGGGGCGAAAACAAAAACTGACTCCCGGGCATATTTTTTTCGGCCTTTATGGGCAGAGAACTTTAATACCGCTCAAAATGAGGCCACCCAGTAGTTAGGTGTGAATTTTCGAGACCTTTGGCACCGTTCTAAGATGGGTCCTCTCTTCGTAGGCTAATGCATTGGCCCTTTTTGACCCGTTTTGGGGCGAAAACAAAAACTGACTCCCGGGCATATTTTTTTCGGCCTTTATGGGCAGAGAACTTTAATACCGCTCAAAATGAGGCCACCCAGTAGTTAGGTGTGAATTTTCGAGACCTTTGGCACCGTTCTAAGATGGGTCCTCTCTTCGTAGGCTAATGCATTGGCCCTTTTTGACCCGTTTTGGGGCGAAAACAAAAACTGACTCCCGGGCATATTTTTTTCGGCCTTTATGGGCAGAGAACTTTAATACCGCTCAAAATGAGGCCACCCAGTAGTTAGGTGTGAATTTTCGAGACCTTTGGCACCGTTCTAAGATGGGTCCTCTCTTCGTAGGCTAATGCATTGGCCCTTTTTGACCCGTTTTGGGGCGAAAACAAAAACTGACTCCCGGGCATATTTTTTTCGGCCTTTATGGGCAGAGAACTTTAATACCGCTCAAAATGAGGCCACCCAGTAGTTAGGTGTGAATTTTCGAGACCTTTGGCACCGTTCTAAGATGGGTCCTCTCTTCGTAGGCTAATGCATTGGCCCTTTTTGACCCGTTTTGGGGCGAAAACAAAAACTGACTCCCGGGCATTTTTTTTCGGCCTTTATGGGCAGAGAACTTTAATACCGCTCAAAATGAGGCCACCCAGTAGTTAGGTGTGAATTTTCGAGACCTTTGGCACCGTTCTAAGATGGGTCCTCTCTTCGTAGGCTAATGCATTGGCCCTTTTTGACCCGTTTTGGGGCGAAAACAAAAACTGACTCCCGGGCATATTTTTTTCGGCCTTTATGGGCAGAGAACTTTAATACCGCTCAAAATGAGGCCACCCAGTAGTTAGGTGTGAATTTTCGAGACCTTTGGCACCGTTCTAAGATGGGTCCTCTCTTCGTAGGCTAATGCATTGGCCCTTTTTGACCCGTTTTGGGGCGAAAACAAAAACTGACTCCCGGGCATATTTTTTTCGGCCTTTATGGGCAGAGAACTTTAATACCGCTCAAAATGAGGCCACCCAGTAGTTAGGTGTGAATTTTCGAGACCTTTGGCACCGTTCTAAGATGGGTCCTCTCTTCGTAGGCTAATGCATTGGCCCTTTTTGACCCGTTTTGGGGCGAAAACAAAAACTGACTCCCGGGCATATTTTTTTCGGCCTTTATGGGCAGAGAACTTTAATACCGCTCAAAATGAGGCCACCCAGTAGTTAGGTGTGAATTTTCGAGACCTTTGGCACCGTTCTAAGATGGGTCCTCTCTTCGTAGGCTAATGCATTGGCCCTTTTTGACCCGTTTTGGGGCGAAAACAAAAACTGACTCCCGGGCATATTTTTTTCGGCCTTTATGGGCAGAGAACTTTAATACCGCTCAAAATGAGGCCACCCAGTAGTTAGGTGTGAATTTTCGAGACCTTTGGCACCGTTCTAAGATGGGTCCTCTCTTCGTAGGCTAATGCATTGGCCCTTTTTGACCCGTTTTGGGGCGAAAACAAAAACTGACTCCCGGGCATATTTTTTTCGGCCTTTATGGGCAGAGAACTTTAATACCGCTCAAAATGAGGCCACCCAGTAGTTAGGTGTGAATTTTCGAGACCTTTGGCACCGTTCTAAGATGGGTCCTCTCTTCGTAGGCTAATGCATTGGCCCTTTTTGACCCGTTTTGGGGCGAAAACAAAAACTGACTCCCGGGCATATTTTTTTCGGCCTTTATGGGCAGAGAACTTTAATACCGCTCAAAATGAGGCCACCCAGTAGTTAGGTGTGAATTTTCGAGACCTTTGGCACCGTTCTAAGATGGGTCCTCTCTTCGTAGGCTAATGCATTGGCCCTTTTTGACCCGTTTTGGGGCGAAAACAAAAACTGACTCCCGGGCATATTTTTTTCGGCCTTTATGGGCAGAGAACTTTAATACCGCTCAAAATGAGGCCACCCAGTAGTTAGGTGTGAATTTTCGAGACCTTTGGCACCGTTCTAAGATGGGTCCTCTCTTCGTAGGCTAATGCATTGGCCCTTTTTGACCCGTTTTGGGGCGAAAACAAAAACTGACTCCCGGGCATATTTTTTTCGGCCTTTATGGGCAGAGAACTTTAATACCGCTCAAAATGAGGCCACCCAGTAGTTAGGTGTGAATTTTCGAGACCTTTGGCACCGTTCTAAGATGGGTCCTCTCTTCGTAGGCTAATGCATTGGCCCTTTTTGACCCGTTTTGGGGCGAAAACAAAAACTGACTCCCGGGCATATTTTTTTCGGCCTTTATGGGCAGAGAACTTTAATACCGCTCAAAATGAGGCCACCCAGTAGTTAGGTGTGAATTTTCGAGACCTTTGGCACCGTTCTAAGATGGGTCCTCTCTTCGTAGGCTAATGCATTGGCCCTTTTTGACCCGTTTTGGGGCGAAAACAAAAACTGACTCCCGGGCATATTTTTTTCGGCCTTTATGGGCAGAGAACTTTAATACCGCTCAAAATGAGGCCACCCAGTAGTTAGGTGTGAATTTTCGAGACCTTTGGCACCGTTCTAAGATGGGTCCTCTCTTCGTAGGCTAATGCATTGGCCCTTTTTGACCCGTTTTGGGGCGAAAACAAAAACTGACTCCCGGGCATATTTTTTTCGGCCTTTATGGGCAGAGAACTTTAATACCGCTCAAAATGAGGCCACCCAGTAGTTAGGTGTGAATTTTCGAGACCTTTGGCACCGTTCTAAGATGGGTCCTCTCTTCGTAGGCTAATGCATTGGCCCTTTTTGACCCGTTTTGGGGCGAAAACAAAAACTGACTCCCGGGCATATTTTTTTCGGCCTTTATGGGCAGAGAACTTTAATACCGCTCAAAATGAGGCCACCCAGTAGTTAGGTGTGAATTTTCGAGACCTTTGGCACCGTTCTAAGATGGGTCCTCTCTTCGTAGGCTAATGCATTGGCCCTTTTTGACCCGTTTTGGGGCGAAAACAAAAACTGACTCCCGGGCATATTTTTTTCGGCCTTTATGGGCAGAGAACTTTAATACCGCTCAAAATGAGGCCACCCAGTAGTTAGGTGTGAATTTTCGAGACCTTTGGCACCGTTCTAAGATGGGTCCTCTCTTCGTAGGCTAATGCATTGGCCCTTTTTGACCCGTTTTGGGGCGAAAACAAAAACTGACTCCCGGGCATATTTTTTTCGGCCTTTATGGGCAGAGAACTTTAATACCGCTCAAAATGAGGCCACCCAGTAGTTAGGTGTGAATTTTCGAGACCTTTGGCACCGTTCTAAGATGGGTCCTCTCTTCGTAGGCTAATGCATTGGCCCTTTTTGACCCGTTTTGGGGCGAAAACAAAAACTGACTCCCGGGCATATTTTTTTCGGCCTTTATGGGCAGAGAACTTTAATACCGCTCAAAATGAGGCCACCCAGTAGTTAGGTGTGAATTTTCGAGACCTTTGGCACCGTTCTAAGATGGGTCCTCTCTTCGTAGGCTAATGCATTGGCCCTTTTTGACCCGTTTTGGGGCGAAAACAAAAACTGACTCCCGGGCATATTTTTTTCGGCCTTTATGGGCAGAGAACTTTAATACCGCTCAAAATGAGGCCACCCAGTAGTTAGGTGTGAATTTTCGAGACCTTTGGCACCGTTCTAAGATGGGTCCTCTCTTCGTAGGCTAATGCATTGGCCCTTTTTGACCCGTTTTGGGGCGAAAACAAAAACTGACTCCCGGGCATATTTTTTTCGGCCTTTATGGGCAGAGAACTTTAATACCGCTCAAAATGAGGCCACCCAGTAGTTAGGTGTGAATTTTCGAGACCTTTGGCACCGTTCTAAGATGGGTCCTCTCTTCGTAGGCTAATGCATTGGCCCTTTTTGACCCGTTTTGGGGCGAAAACAAAAACTGACTCCCGGGCATATTTTTTTCGGCCTTTATGGGCAGAGAACTTTAATACCGCTCAAAATGAGGCCACCCAGTAGTTAGGTGTGAATTTTCGAGACCTTTGGCACCGTTCTAAGATGGGTCCTCTCTTCGTAGGCTAATGCATTGGCCCTTTTTGACCCGTTTTGGGGCGAAAACAAAAACTGACTCCCGGGCATATTTTTTTCGGCCTTTATGGGCAGAGAACTTTAATACCGCTCAAAATGAGGCCACCCAGTAGTTAGGTGTGAATTTTCGAGACCTTTGGCACCGTTCTAAGATGGGTCCTCTCTTCGTAGGCTAATGCATTGGCCCTTTTTGACCCGTTTTGGGGCGAAAACAAAAACTGACTCCCGGGCATATTTTTTTCGGCCTTTATGGGCAGAGAACTTTAATACCGCTCAAAATGAGGCCACCCAGTAGTTAGGTGTGAATTTTCGAGACCTTTGGCACCGTTCTAAGATGGGTCCTCTCTTCGTAGGCTAATGCATTGGCCCTTTTTGACCCGTTTTGGGGCGAAAACAAAAACTGACTCCCGGGCATATTTTTTTCGGCCTTTATGGGCAGAGAACTTTAATACCGCTCAAAATGAGGCCACCCAGTAGTTAGGTGTGAATTTTCGAGACCTTTGGCACCGTTCTAAGATGGGTCCTCTCTTCGTAGGCTAATGCATTGGCCCTTTTTGACCCGTTTTGGGGCGAAAACAAAAACTGACTCCCGGGCATATTTTTTTCGGCCTTTATGGGCAGAGAACTTTAATACCGCTCAAAATGAGGCCACCCAGTAGTTAGGTGTGAATTTTCGAGACCTTTGGCACCGTTCTAAGATGGGTCCTCTCTTCGTAGGCTAATGCATTGGCCCTTTTTGACCCGTTTTGGGGCGAAAACAAAAACTGACTCCCGGGCATATTTTTTTCGGCCTTTATGGGCAGAGAACTTTAATACCGCTCAAAATGAGGCCACCCAGTAGTTAGGTGTGAATTTTCGAGACCTTTGGCACCGTTCTAAGATGGGTCCTCTCTTCGTAGGCTAATGCATTGGCCCTTTTTGACCCGTTTTGGGGCGAAAACAAAAACTGACTCCCGGGCATATTTTTTTCGGCCTTTATGGGCAGAGAACTTTAATACCGCTCAAAATGAGGCCACCCAGTAGTTAGGTGTGAATTTTCGAGACCTTTGGCACCGTTCTAAGATGGGTCCTCTCTTCGTAGGCTAATGCATTGGCCCTTTTTGACCCGTTTTGGGGCGAAAACAAAAACTGACTCCCGGGCATATTTTTTTCGGCCTTTATGGGCAGAGAACTTTAATACCGCTCAAAATGAGGCCACCCAGTAGTTAGGTGTGAATTTTCGAGACCTTTGGCACCGTTCTAAGATGGGTCCTCTCTTCGTAGGCTAATGCATTGGCCCTTTTTGACCCGTTTTGGGGCGAAAACAAAAACTGACTCCCGGGCATATTTTTTTCGGCCTTTATGGGCAGAGAACTTTAATACCGCTCAAAATGAGGCCACCCAGTAGTTAGGTGTGAATTTTCGAGACCTTTGGCACCGTTCTAAGATGGGTCCTCTCTTCGTAGGCTAATGCATTGGCCCTTTTTGACCCGTTTTGGGGCGAAAACAAAAACTGACTCCCGGGCATATTTTTTTCGGCCTTTATGGGCAGAGAACTTTAATACCGCTCAAAATGAGGCCACCCAGTAGTTAGGTGTGAATTTTCGAGACCTTTGGCACCGTTCTAAGATGGGTCCTCTCTTCGTAGGCTAATGCATTGGCCCTTTTTGACCCGTTTTGGGGCGAAAACAAAAACTGACTCCCGGGCATATTTTTTTCGGCCTTTATGGGCAGAGAACTTTAATACCGCTCAAAATGAGGCCACCCAGTAGTTAGGTGTGAATTTTCGAGACCTTTGGCACCGTTCTAAGATGGGTCCTCTCTTCGTAGGCTAATGCATTGGCCCTTTTTGACCCGTTTTGGGGCGAAAACAAAAACTGACTCCCGGGCATATTTTTTTCGGCCTTTATGGGCAGAGAACTTTAATACCGCTCAAAATGAGGCCACCCAGTAGTTAGGTGTGAATTTTCGAGACCTTTGGCACCGTTCTAAGATGGGTCCTCTCTTCGTAGGCTAATGCATTGGCCCTTTTTGACCCGTTTTGGGGCGAAAACAAAAACTGACTCCCGGGCATATTTTTTTCGGCCTTTATGGGCAGAGAACTTTAATACCGCTCAAAATGAGGCCACCCAGTAGTTAGGTGTGAATTTTCGAGACCTTTGGCACCGTTCTAAGATGGGTCCTCTCTTCGTAGGCTAATGCATTGGCCCTTTTTGACCCGTTTTGGGGCGAAAACAAAAACTGACTCCCGGGCATATTTTTTTCGGCCTTTATGGGCAGAGAACTTTAATACCGCTCAAAATGAGGCCACCCAGTAGTTAGGTGTGAATTTTCGAGACCTTTGGCACCGTTCTAAGATGGGTCCTCTCTTCGTAGGCTAATGCATTGGCCCTTTTTGACCCGTTTTGGGGCGAAAACAAAAACTGACTCCCGGGCATATTTTTTTCGGCCTTTATGGGCAGAGAACTTTAATACCGCTCAAAATGAGGCCACCCAGTAGTTAGGTGTGAATTTTCGAGACCTTTGGCACCGTTCTAAGATGGGTCCTCTCTTCGTAGGCTAATGCATTGGCCCTTTTTGACCCGTTTTGGGGCGAAAACAAAAACTGACTCCCGGGCATATTTTTTTCGGCCTTTATGGGCAGAGAACTTTAATACCGCTCAAAATGAGGCCACCCAGTAGTTAGGTGTGAATTTTCGAGACCTTTGGCACCGTTCTAAGATGGGTCCTCTCTTCGTAGGCTAATGCATTGGCCCTTTTTGACCCGTTTTGGGGCGAAAACAAAAACTGACTCCCGGGCATATTTTTTTCGGCCTTTATGGGCAGAGAACTTTAATACCGCTCAAAATGAGGCCACCCAGTAGTTAGGTGTGAATTTTCGAGACCTTTGGCACCGTTCTAAGATGGGTCCTCTCTTCGTAGGCTAATGCATTGGCCCTTTTTGACCCGTTTTGGGGCGAAAACAAAAACTGACTCCCGGGCATATTTTTTTCGGCCTTTATGGGCAGAGAACTTTAATACCGCTCAAAATGAGGCCACCCAGTAGTTAGGTGTGAATTTTCGAGACCTTTGGCACCGTTCTAAGATGGGTCCTCTCTTCGTAGGCTAATGCATTGGCCCTTTTTGACCCGTTTTGGGGCGAAAACAAAAACTGACTCCCGGGCATATTTTTTTCGGCCTTTATGGGCAGAGAACTTTAATACCGCTCAAAATGAGGCCACCCAGTAGTTAGGTGTGAATTTTCGAGACCTTTGGCACCGTTCTAAGATGGGTCCTCTCTTCGTAGGCTAATGCATTGGCCCTTTTTGACCCGTTTTGGGGCGAAAACAAAAACTGACTCCCGGGCATATTTTTTTCGGCCTTTATGGGCAGAGAACTTTAATACCGCTCAAAATGAGGCCACCCAGTAGTTAGGTGTGAATTTTCGAGACCTTTGGCACCGTTCTAAGATGGGTCCTCTCTTCGTAGGCTAATGCATTGGCCCTTTTTGACCCGTTTTGGGGCGAAAACAAAAACTGACTCCCGGGCATATTTTTTTCGGCCTTTATGGGCAGAGAACTTTAATACCGCTCAAAATGAGGCCACCCAGTAGTTAGGTGTGAATTTTCGAGACCTTTGGCACCGTTCTAAGATGGGTCCTCTCTTCGTAGGCTAATGCATTGGCCCTTTTTGACCCGTTTTGGGGCGAAAACAAAAACTGACTCCCGGGCATATTTTTTTCGGCCTTTATGGGCAGAGAACTTTAATACCGCTCAAAATGAGGCCACCCAGTAGTTAGGTGTGAATTTTCGAGACCTTTGGCACCGTTCTAAGATGGGTCCTCTCTTCGTAGGCTAATGCATTGGCCCTTTTTGACCCGTTTTGGGGCGAAAACAAAAACTGACTCCCGGGCATATTTTTTTCGGCCTTTATGGGCAGAGAACTTTAATACCGCTCAAAATGAGGCCACCCAGTAGTTAGGTGTGAATTTTCGAGACCTTTGGCACCGTTCTAAGATGGGTCCTCTCTTCGTAGGCTAATGCATTGGCCCTTTTTGACCCGTTTTGGGGCGAAAACAAAAACTGACTCCCGGGCATATTTTTTTCGGCCTTTATGGGCAGAGAACTTTAATACCGCTCAAAATGAGGCCACCCAGTAGTTAGGTGTGAATTTTCGAGACCTTTGGCACCGTTCTAAGATGGGTCCTCTCTTCGTAGGCTAATGCATTGGCCCTTTTTGACCCGTTTTGGGGCGAAAACAAAAACTGACTCCCGGGCATATTTTTTTCGGCCTTTATGGGCAGAGAACTTTAATACCGCTCAAAATGAGGCCACCCAGTAGTTAGGTGTGAATTTTCGAGACCTTTGGCACCGTTCTAAGATGGGTCCTCTCTTCGTAGGCTAATGCATTGGCCCTTTTTGACCCGTTTTGGGGCGAAAACAAAAACTGACTCCCGGGCATATTTTTTTCGGCCTTTATGGGCAGAGAACTTTAATACCGCTCAAAATGAGGCCACCCAGTAGTTAGGTGTGAATTTTCGAGACCTTTGGCACCGTTCTAAGATGGGTCCTCTCTTCGTAGGCTAATGCATTGGCCCTTTTTGACCCGTTTTGGGGCGAAAACAAAAACTGACTCCCGGGCATATTTTTTTCGGCCTTTATGGGCAGAGAACTTTAATACCGCTCAAAATGAGGCCACCCAGTAGTTAGGTGTGAATTTTCGAGACCTTTGGCACCGTTCTAAGATGGGTCCTCTCTTCGTAGGCTAATGCATTGGCCCTTTTTGACCCGTTTTGGGGCGAAAACAAAAACTGACTCCCGGGCATATTTTTTTCGGCCTTTATGGGCAGAGAACTTTAATACCGCTCAAAATGAGGCCACCCAGTAGTTAGGTGTGAATTTTCGAGACCTTTGGCACCGTTCTAAGATGGGTCCTCTCTTCGTAGGCTAATGCATTGGCCCTTTTTGACCCGTTTTGGGGCGAAAACAAAAACTGACTCCCGGGCATATTTTTTTCGGCCTTTATGGGCAGAGAACTTTAATACCGCTCAAAATGAGGCCACCCAGTAGTTAGGTGTGAATTTTCGAGACCTTTGGCACCGTTCTAAGATGGGTCCTCTCTTCGTAGGCTAATGCATTGGCCCTTTTTGACCCGTTTTGGGGCGAAAACAAAAACTGACTCCCGGGCATATTTTTTTCGGCCTTTATGGGCAGAGAACTTTAATACCGCTCAAAATGAGGCCACCCAGTAGTTAGGTGTGAATTTTCGAGACCTTTGGCACCGTTCTAAGATGGGTCCTCTCTTCGTAGGCTAATGCATTGGCCCTTTTTGACCCGTTTTGGGGCGAAAACAAAAACTGACTCCCGGGCATATTTTTTTCGGCCTTTATGGGCAGAGAACTTTAATACCGCTCAAAATGAGGCCACCCAGTAGTTAGGTGTGAATTTTCGAGACCTTTGGCACCGTTCTAAGATGGGTCCTCTCTTCGTAGGCTAATGCATTGGCCCTTTTTGACCCGTTTTGGGGCGAAAACAAAAACTGACTCCCGGGCATATTTTTTTCGGCCTTTATGGGCAGAGAACTTTAATACCGCTCAAAATGAGGCCACCCAGTAGTTAGGTGTGAATTTTCGAGACCTTTGGCACCGTTCTAAGATGGGTCCTCTCTTCGTAGGCTAATGCATTGGCCCTTTTTGACCCGTTTTGGGGCGAAAACAAAAACTGACTCCCGGGCATATTTTTTTCGGCCTTTATGGGCAGAGAACTTTAATACCGCTCAAAATGAGGCCACCCAGTAGTTAGGTGTGAATTTTCGAGACCTTTGGCACCGTTCTAAGATGGGTCCTCTCTTCGTAGGCTAATGCATTGGCCCTTTTTGACCCGTTTTGGGGCGAAAACAAAAACTGACTCCCGGGCATATTTTTTTCGGCCTTTATGGGCAGAGAACTTTAATACCGCTCAAAATGAGGCCACCCAGTAGTTAGGTGTGAATTTTCGAGACCTTTGGCACCGTTCTAAGATGGGTCCTCTCTTCGTAGGCTAATGCATTGGCCCTTTTTGACCCGTTTTGGGGCGAAAACAAAAACTGACTCCCGGGCATATTTTTTTCGGCCTTTATGGGCAGAGAACTTTAATACCGCTCAAAATGAGGCCACCCAGTAGTTAGGTGTGAATTTTCGAGACCTTTGGCACCGTTCTAAGATGGGTCCTCTCTTCGTAGGCTAATGCATTGGCCCTTTTTGACCCGTTTTGGGGCGAAAACAAAAACTGACTCCCGGGCATATTTTTTTCGGCCTTTATGGGCAGAGAACTTTAATACCGCTCAAAATGAGGCCACCCAGTAGTTAGGTGTGAATTTTCGAGACCTTTGGCACCGTTCTAAGATGGGTCCTCTCTTCGTAGGCTAATGCATTGGCCCTTTTTGACCCGTTTTGGGGCGAAAACAAAAACTGACTCCCGGGCATATTTTTTTCGGCCTTTATGGGCAGAGAACTTTAATACCGCTCAAAATGAGGCCACCCAGTAGTTAGGTGTGAATTTTCGAGACCTTTGGCACCGTTCTAAGATGGGTCCTCTCTTCGTAGGCTAATGCATTGGCCCTTTTTGACCCGTTTTGGGGCGAAAACAAAAACTGACTCCCGGGCATATTTTTTTCGGCCTTTATGGGCAGAGAACTTTAATACCGCTCAAAATGAGGCCACCCAGTAGTTAGGTGTGAATTTTCGAGACCTTTGGCACCGTTCTAAGATGGGTCCTCTCTTCGTAGGCTAATGCATTGGCCCTTTTTGACCCGTTTTGGGGCGAAAACAAAAACTGACTCCCGGGCATATTTTTTTCGGCCTTTATGGGCAGAGAACTTTAATACCGCTCAAAATGAGGCCACCCAGTAGTTAGGTGTGAATTTTCGAGACCTTTGGCACCGTTCTAAGATGGGTCCTCTCTTCGTAGGCTAATGCATTGGCCCTTTTTGACCCGTTTTGGGGCGAAAACAAAAACTGACTCCCGGGCATATTTTTTTCGGCCTTTATGGGCAGAGAACTTTAATACCGCTCAAAATGAGGCCACCCAGTAGTTAGGTGTGAATTTTCGAGACCTTTGGCACCGTTCTAAGATGGGTCCTCTCTTCGTAGGCTAATGCATTGGCCCTTTTTGACCCGTTTTGGGGCGAAAACAAAAACTGACTCCCGGGCATATTTTTTTCGGCCTTTATGGGCAGAGAACTTTAATACCGCTCAAAATGAGGCCACCCAGTAGTTAGGTGTGAATTTTCGAGACCTTTGGCACCGTTCTAAGATGGGTCCTCTCTTCGTAGGCTAATGCATTGGCCCTTTTTGACCCGTTTTGGGGCGAAAACAAAAACTGACTCCCGGGCATATTTTTTTCGGCCTTTATGGGCAGAGAACTTTAATACCGCTCAAAATGAGGCCACCCAGTAGTTAGGTGTGAATTTTCGAGACCTTTGGCACCGTTCTAAGATGGGTCCTCTCTTCGTAGGCTAATGCATTGGCCCTTTTTGACCCGTTTTGGGGCGAAAACAAAAACTGACTCCCGGGCATATTTTTTTCGGCCTTTATGGGCAGAGAACTTTAATACCGCTCAAAATGAGGCCACCCAGTAGTTAGGTGTGAATTTTCGAGACCTTTGGCACCGTTCTAAGATGGGTCCTCTCTTCGTAGGCTAATGCATTGGCCCTTTTTGACCCGTTTTGGGGCGAAAACAAAAACTGACTCCCGGGCATATTTTTTTCGGCCTTTATGGGCAGAGAACTTTAATACCGCTCAAAATGAGGCCACCCAGTAGTTAGGTGTGAATTTTCGAGACCTTTGGCACCGTTCTAAGATGGGTCCTCTCTTCGTAGGCTAATGCATTGGCCCTTTTTGACCCGTTTTGGGGCGAAAACAAAAACTGACTCCCGGGCATATTTTTTTCGGCCTTTATGGGCAGAGAACTTTAATACCGCTCAAAATGAGGCCACCCAGTAGTTAGGTGTGAATTTTCGAGACCTTTGGCACCGTTCTAAGATGGGTCCTCTCTTCGTAGGCTAATGCATTGGCCCTTTTTGACCCGTTTTGGGGCGAAAACAAAAACTGACTCCCGGGCATATTTTTTTCGGCCTTTATGGGCAGAGAACTTTAATACCGCTCAAAATGAGGCCACCCAGTAGTTAGGTGTGAATTTTCGAGACCTTTGGCACCGTTCTAAGATGGGTCCTCTCTTCGTAGGCTAATGCATTGGCCCTTTTTGACCCGTTTTGGGGCGAAAACAAAAACTGACTCCCGGGCATATTTTTTTCGGCCTTTATGGGCAGAGAACTTTAATACCGCTCAAAATGAGGCCACCCAGTAGTTAGGTGTGAATTTTCGAGACCTTTGGCACCGTTCTAAGATGGGTCCTCTCTTCGTAGGCTAATGCATTGGCCCTTTTTGACCCGTTTTGGGGCGAAAACAAAAACTGACTCCCGGGCATATTTTTTTCGGCCTTTATGGGCAGAGAACTTTAATACCGCTCAAAATGAGGCCACCCAGTAGTTAGGTGTGAATTTTCGAGACCTTTGGCACCGTTCTAAGATGGGTCCTCTCTTCGTAGGCTAATGCATTGGCCCTTTTTGACCCGTTTTGGGGCGAAAACAAAAACTGACTCCCGGGCATATTTTTTTCGGCCTTTATGGGCAGAGAACTTTAATACCGCTCAAAATGAGGCCACCCAGTAGTTAGGTGTGAATTTTCGAGACCTTTGGCACCGTTCTAAGATGGGTCCTCTCTTCGTAGGCTAATGCATTGGCCCTTTTTGACCCGTTTTGGGGCGAAAACAAAAACTGACTCCCGGGCATATTTTTTTCGGCCTTTATGGGCAGAGAACTTTAATACCGCTCAAAATGAGGCCACCCAGTAGTTAGGTGTGAATTTTCGAGACCTTTGGCACCGTTCTAAGATGGGTCCTCTCTTCGTAGGCTAATGCATTGGCCCTTTTTGACCCGTTTTGGGGCGAAAACAAAAACTGACTCCCGGGCATATTTTTTTCGGCCTTTATGGGCAGAGAACTTTAATACCGCTCAAAATGAGGCCACCCAGTAGTTAGGTGTGAATTTTCGAGACCTTTGGCACCGTTCTAAGATGGGTCCTCTCTTCGTAGGCTAATGCATTGGCCCTTTTTGACCCGTTTTGGGGCGAAAACAAAAACTGACTCCCGGGCATATTTTTTTCGGCCTTTATGGGCAGAGAACTTTAATACCGCTCAAAATGAGGCCACCCAGTAGTTAGGTGTGAATTTTCGAGACCTTTGGCACCGTTCTAAGATGGGTCCTCTCTTCGTAGGCTAATGCATTGGCCCTTTTTGACCCGTTTTGGGGCGAAAACAAAAACTGACTCCCGGGCATATTTTTTTCGGCCTTTATGGGCAGAGAACTTTAATACCGCTCAAAATGAGGCCACCCAGTAGTTAGGTGTGAATTTTCGAGACCTTTGGCACCGTTCTAAGATGGGTCCTCTCTTCGTAGGCTAATGCATTGGCCCTTTTTGACCCGTTTTGGGGCGAAAACAAAAACTGACTCCCGGGCATATTTTTTTCGGCCTTTATGGGCAGAGAACTTTAATACCGCTCAAAATGAGGCCACCCAGTAGTTAGGTGTGAATTTTCGAGACCTTTGGCACCGTTCTAAGATGGGTCCTCTCTTCGTAGGCTAATGCATTGGCCCTTTTTGACCCGTTTTGGGGCGAAAACAAAAACTGACTCCCGGGCATATTTTTTTCGGCCTTTATGGGCAGAGAACTTTAATACCGCTCAAAATGAGGCCACCCAGTAGTTAGGTGTGAATTTTCGAGACCTTTGGCACCGTTCTAAGATGGGTCCTCTCTTCGTAGGCTAATGCATTGGCCCTTTTTGACCCGTTTTGGGGCGAAAACAAAAACTGACTCCCGGGCATATTTTTTTCGGCCTTTATGGGCAGAGAACTTTAATACCGCTCAAAATGAGGCCACCCAGTAGTTAGGTGTGAATTTTCGAGACCTTTGGCACCGTTCTAAGATGGGTCCTCTCTTCGTAGGCTAATGCATTGGCCCTTTTTGACCCGTTTTGGGGCGAAAACAAAAACTGACTCCCGGGCATATTTTTTTCGGCCTTTATGGGCAGAGAACTTTAATACCGCTCAAAATGAGGCCACCCAGTAGTTAGGTGTGAATTTTCGAGACCTTTGGCACCGTTCTAAGATGGGTCCTCTCTTCGTAGGCTAATGCATTGGCCCTTTTTGACCCGTTTTGGGGCGAAAACAAAAACTGACTCCCGGGCATATTTTTTTCGGCCTTTATGGGCAGAGAACTTTAATACCGCTCAAAATGAGGCCACCCAGTAGTTAGGTGTGAATTTTCGAGACCTTTGGCACCGTTCTAAGATGGGTCCTCTCTTCGTAGGCTAATGCATTGGCCCTTTTTGACCCGTTTTGGGGCGAAAACAAAAACTGACTCCCGGGCATATTTTTTTCGGCCTTTATGGGCAGAGAACTTTAATACCGCTCAAAATGAGGCCACCCAGTAGTTAGGTGTGAATTTTCGAGACCTTTGGCACCGTTCTAAGATGGGTCCTCTCTTCGTAGGCTAATGCATTGGCCCTTTTTGACCCGTTTTGGGGCGAAAACAAAAACTGACTCCCGGGCATATTTTTTTCGGCCTTTATGGGCAGAGAACTTTAATACCGCTCAAAATGAGGCCACCCAGTAGTTAGGTGTGAATTTTCGAGACCTTTGGCACCGTTCTAAGATGGGTCCTCTCTTCGTAGGCTAATGCATTGGCCCTTTTTGACCCGTTTTGGGGCGAAAACAAAAACTGACTCCCGGGCATATTTTTTTCGGCCTTTATGGGCAGAGAACTTTAATACCGCTCAAAATGAGGCCACCCAGTAGTTAGGTGTGAATTTTCGAGACCTTTGGCACCGTTCTAAGATGGGTCCTCTCTTCGTAGGCTAATGCATTGGCCCTTTTTGACCCGTTTTGGGGCGAAAACAAAAACTGACTCCCGGGCATATTTTTTTCGGCCTTTATGGGCAGAGAACTTTAATACCGCTCAAAATGAGGCCACCCAGTAGTTAGGTGTGAATTTTCGAGACCTTTGGCACCGTTCTAAGATGGGTCCTCTCTTCGTAGGCTAATGCATTGGCCCTTTTTGACCCGTTTTGGGGCGAAAACAAAAACTGACTCCCGGGCATATTTTTTTCGGCCTTTATGGGCAGAGAACTTTAATACCGCTCAAAATGAGGCCACCCAGTAGTTAGGTGTGAATTTTCGAGACCTTTGGCACCGTTCTAAGATGGGTCCTCTCTTCGTAGGCTAATGCATTGGCCCTTTTTGACCCGTTTTGGGGCGAAAACAAAAACTGACTCCCGGGCATATTTTTTTCGGCCTTTATGGGCAGAGAACTTTAATACCGCTCAAAATGAGGCCACCCAGTAGTTAGGTGTGAATTTTCGAGACCTTTGGCACCGTTCTAAGATGGGTCCTCTCTTCGTAGGCTAATGCATTGGCCCTTTTTGACCCGTTTTGGGGCGAAAACAAAAACTGACTCCCGGGCATATTTTTTTCGGCCTTTATGGGCAGAGAACTTTAATACCGCTCAAAATGAGGCCACCCAGTAGTTAGGTGTGAATTTTCGAGACCTTTGGCACCGTTCTAAGATGGGTCCTCTCTTCGTAGGCTAATGCATTGGCCCTTTTTGACCCGTTTTGGGGCGAAAACAAAAACTGACTCCCGGGCATATTTTTTTCGGCCTTTATGGGCAGAGAACTTTAATACCGCTCAAAATGAGGCCACCCAGTAGTTAGGTGTGAATTTTCGAGACCTTTGGCACCGTTCTAAGATGGGTCCTCTCTTCGTAGGCTAATGCATTGGCCCTTTTTGACCCGTTTTGGGGCGAAAACAAAAACTGACTCCCGGGCATATTTTTTTCGGCCTTTATGGGCAGAGAACTTTAATACCGCTCAAAATGAGGCCACCCAGTAGTTAGGTGTGAATTTTCGAGACCTTTGGCACCGTTCTAAGATGGGTCCTCTCTTCGTAGGCTAATGCATTGGCCCTTTTTGACCCGTTTTGGGGCGAAAACAAAAACTGACTCCCGGGCATATTTTTTTCGGCCTTTATGGGCAGAGAACTTTAATACCGCTCAAAATGAGGCCACCCAGTAGTTAGGTGTGAATTTTCGAGACCTTTGGCACCGTTCTAAGATGGGTCCTCTCTTCGTAGGCTAATGCATTGGCCCTTTTTGACCCGTTTTGGGGCGAAAACAAAAACTGACTCCCGGGCATATTTTTTTCGGCCTTTATGGGCAGAGAACTTTAATACCGCTCAAAATGAGGCCACCCAGTAGTTAGGTGTGAATTTTCGAGACCTTTGGCACCGTTCTAAGATGGGTCCTCTCTTCGTAGGCTAATGCATTGGCCCTTTTTGACCCGTTTTGGGCGAAAACAAAAACTGACTCCCGGGCATATTTTTTTCGGCCTTTATGGGCAGAGAACTTTAATACCGCTCAAAATGAGGCCACCCAGTAGTTAGGTGTGAATTTTCGAGACCTTTGGCACCGTTCTAAGATGGGTCCTCTCTTCGTAGGCTAATGCATTGGCCCTTTTTGACCCGTTTTGGGGCGAAAACAAAAACTGACTCCCGGGCATATTTTTTTCGGCCTTTATGGGCAGAGAACTTTAATACCGCTCAAAATGAGGCCACCCAGTAGTTAGGTGTGAATTTTCGAGACCTTTGGCACCGTTCTAAGATGGGTCCTCTCTTCGTAGGCATTGGCCCTTTTTCCCGTTTTGACGAAAACAAAAACTGACTCCCGGGCATTTTTTTCGGCCTTTATGGGCAGAGAACTTTAATACCGCTCGGCAGAGACCCTTTTTGGTGTGAATTTTCGAGACCTTTGGCACCGTTCTAAGATGTCCTCTCTTCGAGGCTAATGCATTGGCCCTTTTTGACCCGTTTTCGAAAACAAAAACTGACTCCGGGCAATATATTTTTCGGCCTTTATGGGCAGAGAACTTTAATACCGAAATTGATAGCCACCCAGTTTCTTGATATCAGTAAGATATTCTACGATCATTTCCAATAAGTAAGAATATCCCTCTACATATAAGACTAAAAATGCTATAATGGAATTTTTTTCGACCTTTTTGGGCAACAACAATACTCGTCAACATTTTGCCACCCAGTAAGATTTGAATCGCAGTATCAAATCTTATATTCCAGGATCTAGAAGCTTGTTTTAATCCATAAATGGGGCGAAAAAGCTTACAAACCTTTTTTTTCTTGATCTTGTTCTATAAACCCCTCTGGTTGAGACATATAGATACTCTCTTCAAGATTACCATTCAAAAAAGCTGTCTTGACATCCATCTGGCCAAATTTCATAATCATAAAAAGTGGCGATGGATAAGAGTATTCTAATTGACTTTAACATGGCAACAGGAGAGAAAGTTTCCTCATAGTCTACTCTCCTCTCTCTGGTATAACCCTTTGCCACAAGTCGAGCCTTGAAAGTCTGTACTTTACCGGCATGGTCTCGTTTTCTCTTGTAGATCCATTTACAACCAATAGGTTTTACGTCATTTGGTTGATCTACTAGAGTCCAGACAGAATTAAAGTACATAGACTCCATTTCGAGGTCCATGGCTTTGATCCATTGGTCACGATCTACATCTTTCATTGCCTGTTTATAGGTTAATGGATCCTCTATGCCATCGTCAGGTATGACGACTTGAGTTTCAATTAAACCCAAATAGCGATCAGGCTGATGAACAACCCTCCCACTACGTCGAGGCTCTCTCAATTGTTGAGAAGGATGTGATTGTCCAGATTTCCTAGTCTTATCAACTACCTTAGTGGATGAACTAGGTTTATCTATAGCACTTTTGGAAATTTCTTTTAATACTAGTTTACTACGAGGTTGATGATCCCTGATGTGGTCTTCCTCTAAGAATGTGGCATTTGTTGACACAAATATTTTATTTTCTTGAGGATCATAAAACAAACCACCTCTTGATTCTTTTGGATAACCTATAAAAAAGCATAATTTTGAACGATGTTCCAATTTCTTTGGATTTTGTACCAACACGTGTGCTGGACAACCCCAAATTCTAAAATGACGTAAACTGCCTTTACGCCCTTTCCATAGCTCATAAGGTGTTTCTGAAACACTTTTAGAGGGAACATTATTCAAAATATAAGCAGCTGTTTCTAAAGCATATCCCAAAAAAGAATCTGACATCTGAGAAAAACTTATCATAGAGCGAACCATGTCTAACAAGGTCCGGTTTCTTCTTTCTGATACACCGTTCTGTTGAGGTGTACTAGGTGCAGAGAGTTGTGACTGGATTCCATTTTCTATTAAATAGTCTCGGAATCGTAAGTCCATATACTCTCCACCTCGATCTGATCGAAGTATTTTTATTGTTTTACCTAATTCGTTTTCTACTTCAGCCTTATATTCTTTGAACTTTTCAAGACTATTAGACTTATGATGTATTAGGTAAATATGACCATACCTTGAATAATCATCAATGAAGCTAATGAAATATTCATATCCACCTCGAGCTTTGACATTCATTGGTCCACAAAGGTCCGAATGTACGAGCTCTAAGGGTCCTTTGGCTCTTAGACCTTTTCCAGTAAAAGATCTCTTTGGTTTTTTTTCCTTCAAGACAAGATTCACAAGAGGTAAAGAGTTATCTTCTAACGGACTTAGAAGCCCACTTTTAACCAATCTCCCAATCCTATTGAGATTTATGTGACCAAGTCTTAAGTGCCATAAATAGGCATTAGAAAAAACTTTTTGTCTTTTATTCTGAGTTTCAGCTGTTCTGAATATTTCAGTATTTAAGACAAAATTTGCTCTAGTTGGTCTTAACTTATATAAGTTGTCTTCAAGTATAGCAGAACAAACTAGAATACCTTTATAGAAAACGAACGCTTCATTAATTTCAAAAGATATTCTATACATTTGTTCCAAAATACAAGAGATAGATATTAAATTTCTTTTCATTTGAGGTACATATAAGACATTCTTAAGTATGACATATCTATCTCTAAAAAAACTTTAAATCTCCCACTGCTGAAGCTGAGACCATCTCTCCTGTTCCAACCTTGAGAGTGATCTCGCCTTCTGAAAGCTTTTTCCAAGAACTATTTTCCTGAAATGAGAAGCAAATATGGTTAGTGGCTCCTGAATCTAATATCCAGGTAGAATTTCATATTCCACTAAACATGTTTCTACAACTAGTAAATCATATTTACCTTGTGTTTCCTTCTCTGCCTTTTTTTCTGCAAGGTATTTTGGGCAGTTTCTTAACCAGTGCCCGTTTTGGCCACAATGGTAACACTTACCTTTTTCTGTAGCTTTCTTACCCTTGTTCTGTTTGGGAGTCTTTCCCTTTCCCTTCTTTTTATTTGAGCATTAGGTTTTGAGGGTCCAGCTTTGGTTTTAGAGGACGATCCTCTTATAAATTTTCTTTTTGTGGTAGCAACATTTGCTTCCACTTGTTTTCCTTTACCCATAGTTAGGTTTTGGAATCGCTGGAGTTCATTCAGAAGGGTTGTCAAGTTAAATTCTATCTTGTTCAAAGACGCATTCGTTTGGAATGGAATGAAGCTCTTCGGAAGAGACTCTAAGATAAAACTAACTTGATTAACCTCTTCGATGGACCACCATTCACTTCAGCGATGTTGAAGTGCATCATCATGTCCAGAACATGTTCTCTAACAGAGGTCCCTTCCTTCATACGCTTAGTGTAAATGTATTTGACTGCCTCGTGTCTTAAGGACATTCTGGTTGCCCAAACATTCCCCTTAATGAATCCATAATCTCTTTAGCCGTCGCTAAGGATTCATGTTTCTTTGCCAATACATCAGACATGCTGGCAAGAATGTAAACACGGGCTTTTTCATTAGCTTTTATCCATCGATCATATGCATCCCGACTAGTTCGGTTAGCATTAGAGGCAGGGTTTTGAGGACATTCCTCAATTAAGACAAATCTTAAATCGTCAACCACTAGTATTGTGTTAAGATTTGATTTCCAAGCCGCATAATTATCGCCATTAAGTTTTTCGGAAGCTAAAAGTTGAACTATTGAGCTATTCATGCTGAAAAACAAACATATTCTTTTTAAGAAAAAACTATAATCATAAAAAATATCCAATCTAATTTAGCAATTACTAATAATGTACCCTTTGATTATTTGTATTTTGCAACAATATTTCAAAGGTTTAGAACAACCTTCTCCGAAGGGTAGTTGATTATTCCTCCTTTGAACCAAGACAATCTTGACTAGATGCTATCTCAAGAATAACTCTTTATTCTTTATAGCACTTAGTTATCGCTACTTTAGTCAAGAATATACTAACAACTTAGTAATTCTTGTAAGTGTTACCCACCATTTTCAGATTTTATAGATTAGAATCATTTATGAAAACTAATCTAAGAAATCCTATCCAGTTTTGGAGTTCGCGGTGTTCCGAATCCTATAATACAACCCTCCGAAGGGAACGTCGCTCCAGGGCAGACAAGCAGGCATATTATAGAAATCTCACGGTGCGACCTAATGGAAGAGACCGTGGGATGTGCTGCCACAAATCCCTCACCCACTTACTATGAACTACTTCCCCTATTCACCTTGATTTTGATCCATGCAAACACTCTCCGAAGGGAGGCCGCTCCTATGTACGACACAAAGCCCTGCATGGACCTCACGGTGTGAACTCTTATGGACACTAGAGCTAAAATACATTATTTTTCTCTAGTTGAAGTGTTCTAGAGAAAAAATAGGGTAATCCAAGCTTCAAGATTTATATTTAGGCTAACTTAAACAAATCTTAAGCCTAGATAAAACATCCAAGTATAACCATTATACAGGATTTTAACTTATGATGTCTAGGTGAAAAACCATTTTTATTACCTCACACCTCTCACGAATGCTCATAAAACTAGGTTATCTAGGCTCAAGAACTGATTACGATCTCCAGGTAGGAGGTGTTCCGTAAACCGTCAACTTAAGAACCTCCAACCTTAGTCATCTTATCTGACTTGTTGACAAGATTGAACCAGGTGAGCCTTTTGTAACCAGTTTTACAAGATATCGACCTATTTCTATGAAAAATGGAAGATATGTTTAACCTAAGTGAGCATGCATTTAATCTTTGTTATTGATTTTAAAAGTCTAATTTATTTTATAACACTTATAAAAAAAACTTCTAGACTTAATCAATCATTTTATCAATATATAATCTTATAAAAACAATCAATTAATATGGATTTTAATTTATTTAACTTTAATTAAATCATATTTAATTAAATTAAATCAAACAATAATTAATTAATTTGATTAAATCATATTTAATCAAGAATAACTTAATTAATTAAATAATTAATTAATCATATTAATTAATTTCCATATTAATCAATTAACATGCATACAATACAATATAACCTTTATATCATACATTTTAATGCATGAACATGTTAACCTATGGTGGGATTTTAAATCTATATGACATTCAAAATGCACATACAAATTTAAAGTAATTTAATCATACATCACATGCATAAATAAAAAAACACCCTAAAATGGACTGATTTTTGGCTCCTAAATTAAGCTAAGTGCTAAATTATTACATAATTAATTTGGTGTAGTACAGAACCACTCCCAAAAACTTCGAACCGGCTAAAAAACCAACCGAAACCGCTTGAACCGGCCCAAAAACCAAATTTATTGGCTTGAACCGGCCCAGGCGCACACGGGTCGTGCGAAGGCAGGCGCGCGGGCGCATGCGGGCGCGCAGGCGCATGCGGGCGCGGGGCACAGGCGGCGCACGGGCGCATGCAGGCGCGCGGCGCAGGAGGCGCGCGCGGCGCAGGAGGCGCGCGGGCGCGCGGGCGCAGGAGACGCGCGGCGCGCGGGCGCAGGAGGGCGCGCGGCGCGCGGGCGCAGGAGGGCGCGCGGGCGCGCGGGGCGCAGGAGGGCGCGCGCGCGCGGGCGCAGGAGGGCGTGCGGGCGCGTGCGGGTCGCGAAGCGGGTCAAAACCGGGTTTTCGGGTCTGTGACCTTCTTTTCTTCATTTTTTTCAATTCTCTCACCCGGTTGAACCAATTACAGCCTAGCTTCAACTCTAATGACTTTTTTTATTTTTTTAAAAATTACAAACACTTTGCAACAATAAAAATAAGCCATTAACAAGGCTAATTACAATAATTAGAACAAAAACACTTAATCTAGAGCCAAAATCATAATATATCCATTTTAGTTCAAACCAAAATCTATCTAATAAATATGAACCCACCACATGCAATTGGGTAAAAATGAAGCATGCTCTGATACCACATGATGGAACTAATTCATGCACAGCGGAAAAAGAATCGAATTTCTACCCTAATTGCCACAATTAACATCTAACCATAAATTAATCAAATTAGGGTTTTAAGAAGTATTACCTTTGAAGTCTTCTTACCAATTCTACCCGAGACCACCACTAGTGCTCAACTGCTATTCTCTAGACAAAGAACCGGGTTGTGGGACCCAATTTTGGTGTAGAAAATAATGGAGATAAAATGAGATTGGAAGTTTTTTTTTTCTTTTGTTGAGATGATGAAAATGATAAAAGAGGCAAAAGTCCTTCAACATTTGAAAACATCTCTATTTATAGCCTAATTACATGCAAAAATGCATGCAATTCAATTGCCAAATCTCAACACCTAATATTCCACTAACAATTAGTGGAACTTAGTGGGCTAGGTGTCTATATCTCATATAGCCACATATCCCACTAAGAGTTAGTGGGATTATCCAACAAAATGTTGGATTTTCCCACTAACTTAGTCCAAGGGTAAAATGGTCATTAGATTTTTCTAGTCAAAAGTCAAACTTTGACTTTTCTAAGTCAAAAGTCAATATTTTGACTTTTTACCATTTTGTCCGTCTTGACTAATTCCAACCTCCCGAGCATGAATCCGCATTCATTTTTCCAAAATTCAAATCACATTTGAATATAATGCCGGTCAAAGTTTGACTTTTCAAAGTCAAAAGTCAACATTTTGACTTTTTACTATTTTTTGACCAATTCCGAGCTTCTTAGTATGAATCCGCATTCATACTTATAGTATGTAGAACATAAAGCTCTATTTCTAATTAGAAGACCGACGACTATATCACTATATTTGTCAGTTTCCCTTTCTTCTCCCAATTCGAACAATTCGACTTATTTCATCACACTGTTCTAAGTTTAATCCATATGAGCTAGCAGAGGAACCTAATGGACCTATAGATCATGGGCTCCAACGATTCAAGATTAACTAGCTAAACTCTTTTAAACCGAGTTAATCAACATTCGTTAACTAACGGGTCATTCCACTAAAGTCCCGTAGTTGCACTCCCCTCACTATAGATATATTTGTGTCCATTTGATAAAACCATAATCAGTAAGTTAATCCTTCACAGGTTGCTCGTAACCTTGGCTGGGTCAAAATACCGTTTTACCCCCAAGATTACATCTTGCTCCTTAAGTCCCACTAATCCACTATTGAACAATTGGTTTAAGGTTCAACCTATAAACTTAATCCCTCTCGGGCCAATGAGAGGGTGGGGCCCCTTGTTCAAGACTTGGATTCAGTGCTTAAGAGAGCAACCTATCTACTAACCCTAAAGCGGGTAGGAGTGAATTCCATCTTGTACCCTATGTTCCCAGCTATCCACCCGATCTTACCCCTGAAATGGGAGGCTTATTGGGCCAACGCTGATGAGCTGCCCTCACCTATGCAGATCTAAGGATAATCTCGTGTGAACAGGAGTTCATAGTTAACTCAGGATTAAGACTAAGTTACCTAGGTCATCAATAATTGAGATAGTCAGTTTTAAACAGTAAACGGTGTTATAACGTAAAAATGACTATTTCATGGTTCAGTCTTATGTAAACATTTTACATAGGATGCCCCCACTTTCATGTCTCTACATGAACGATTAGGATCACCTCGTTTGTACTACAAAGTGGGCCGCATCCATAGTTTCTCTAAATAAGGCGCCCAACCTTTATTTCATATACTATAGACTATTTAGGCTATATACTCGAACTTGATCCACGTTTATGTTTACAAATAAAGTTCAAGTTTAAAAATAATAGCCTTGGAACTTGATTTATTGGATTTAAGATTATAGTATTTAATTTCTCAATAACAACTTTATTGAACAGAATATGATTTACAAACTACGAGTTTTAGGACAAAAATTCCAACACTATTTAGGCCGATGATAGCCCGCGGATAGGTGTGGAAACCCATCTATATTGCACCCAGTATGACACAGAAAAAAAGCCCAGGGCCTAGGGGTCGGGTGGGGCTCGTTCGGGGTGCACAACGGTTGCGCCAAAAACGGTCCAAAAATGGCCAAGGCTTTACCATACCGAAAATCGGCCGATTTTTAACCATGTGAGAAACGTCCCGAAAATTCACAGATAACTACTAGGAGGCCTCACTCTGAGTAATATGAAAGTTTTCTCCCACAAGAACCGCTCGGAGATGCCCAGACTCAGTTTTTATTTTCGTCCCAATACTTTTCTTCCCATGGACTAGTTGTGTTTCTTTGATCTTGTGCAACCTATTTAGGCCGATGATAGCCCGCGGATAGGTGTGGAAACCCATCTATATTGCACCCAGTATGACACAGAAAAAAAGCCCAGGGCCTAGGGGTCGGGTGGGGCTCGTTCGGGGTGCACAACGGTTGCGCCAAAAACGGTCCAAAAATGGCCAAGGCTTTACCATACCGAAAATCGGCCGATTTTTAACCATGTGAGAAACGTCCCGAAAATTCACAGATAACTACTAGGAGGCCTCACTCTGAGTAATATGAAAGTTTTCTCCCACAAGAACCGCTCGGAGATGCCCAGACTCAGTTTTTATTTTCGTCCCAATACTTTTCTTCCCATAGACTAGTTGTGTTTCTTTGATCTTGTGCAACCTATTTGGGCCGATGATAGCCCGCGGATAGGTGTGGAAACCCATCTATATTGCACACAGTATGACACAGAAAAAAAGCCCAGGGCCTAGGGGTCGGGTGGGGCTCGTTCGGGGTGCACAACGGTTGCGCCAAAAACGGTCCAAAAATGGCCAAGGCTTTACCATACCGAAAATCGGCCGATTTTAACCATGTGAGAAACGTCCCAAAAATTCACAGATAACTACTAGGAGGCCTCACTCTGAGTAATATGAAAGTTTTCTCCCACAAGAACCGCTCGGAGATGCCCAGACTCAGTTTTTATTTTCGTCCCAATACTTTTCTTCCCATGGACTAGTTGTGTTTCTTTGATCTTGTGCAACCTATTTAGGCCGATGATAGCCCGCGGATAGGTGTGGAAACCCATCTATATTGCACCCAGTATGACACAGAAAAAAAGCCCAGGGCCTAGGGGTCGGGTGGGGCTCGTTCGGGGTGCACAACGGTTGCGCCAAAAACGGTCCAAAAATGGCCAAGGCTTTACCATACCGAAAATCGGCCGATTTTTAACCATGTGAGAAACGTCCCGAAAATTCACAGATAACTACTAGGAGGCCTCACTCTGAGTAATATCAAAGTTTTCTCCCACAAGAACCGCTCGGAGATGCCCAGACTCAGTTTTTATTTTCGTCCCAATACTTTTCTTCCCATGGACTAGTTGTGTTTCTTTGATCTTGTGCAACCTATTTGGGCCGATGATAGCCCGCGGATAGGTGTGGAAACCCATCTATATTGCACACAGTATGACACAGAAAAAAAGCCCAGGGCCTAGGGGTCGGGTGGGGCTCGTTCGGGGTGCACAACGGTTGCGCCAAAAACGGTCCAAAAATGGCCAAGGCTTTACCATACCGAAAATCGGCCGATTTTTAACCATGTGAGAAACGTCCCGAAAATTCACAGATAACTACTAGGAGGCCTCACTCTGAGTAATATTAAAGTTTTCTCCCACAAGAACCGCTCGGAGATGCCCAGACTCAGTTTTTATTTTCGTCCCAATACTTTTCTTCCCATGGACTAGTTGTGTTTCTTTGATCTTGTGCAACCTATTTAGGCCGATGATAGCCCGCGGATAGGTGTGGAAACCCATCTATATTGCACCCAGTATGACACAGAAAAAAAGCCCAGGGCCTAGGGGTCGGGTGGGGCTCGTTCGGGGTGCACAACGGTTGCGCCAAAAACGGTCCAAAAATGGCCAAGGCTTTACCATACCGAAAATCGGCCGATTTTTAACCATGTGAGAAACGTCCCGAAAATTCACAGATAACTACTAGGAGGCCTCACTCTGAGTAATATGAAAGTTTTCTCCCACAAGAACCGCTCGGAGATGCCCAGACTCAGTTTTTATTTTCGTCCCAATACTTTTCTTCCCATGGACTAGTTGTGTTTCTTTGATCTTGTGCAACCTATTTGGGCCGATGATAGCCCGCGGATAGGTGTGGAAACCCATCTATATTGCACCCAGTATGACACAGAAAAAAAGCCCAGGGCCTAAGGGTCGGGTGGGGCTCGTTCGGGGTGCACAACGGTTGCGCCAAAAACGGTCCAAAAATGGCCAAGGCTTTACCATACCGAAAATCGGCCGATTTTTAACCATGTGAGAAACGTCCCGAAAATTTATAGATAACTACTAGGAGGCCTCACTCTGAGTAATATGAAAGTTTTATCCCACAAGAACCGCTCGGAGAAGCCCGGACTCAGTTTTTATTTTCGTCCCAATACTTTTCTTCCCATGGACTAGTTGTGTTTCTTTGATCTTGTGCAACATCTTTAGGCCGATGATAGCCCGCGGATAGGTGTGGAAACCCATCTATATTGCACCCAGTATGACACAGAAAAAAAGCCCAGGGCCTAGGGGTCGGGTGGGGCTCGTTCGGGGTGCACAACGGTTGCGCCAAAAACGGTCCAAAAATGGCCAAGGCTTTACCATACCGAAAATCGGCCGATTTTTAACCATGTGAGAAACGTCCCGAAAATTCACAGATAACTACTAGGAGGCCTCACTCTGAGTAATATGAAAGTTTTCTCCCACAAGAACCGCTCGGAGATGCCCAGACTCAGTTTTTATTTTCGTCCCAATACTTTTCTTCCCATGGACTAGTTGTGTTTCTTTGATCTTGTGCAACCTATTTAGGCCGATGATAGCCCGCGGATAGGTGTGGAAACCCATCTATATTGCACCCAGTATGACACAGAAAAAAAGCCCAGGGCCTAGGGGTCGGGTGGGGCTCGTTCGGGGTGCACAACGGTTGCGCCAAAAACGGTCCAAAAATGGCCAAGGCTTTACCATACCGAAAATCGGCCGATTTTTAACCATGTGAGAAACGTCCCGAAAATTCACAGATAACTACTAGGAGGCCTCACTCTGAGTAATATGAAAGTTTTCTCCCACAAGAACCGCTCGGAGATGCCCAGACTCAGTTTTTATTTTCGTCCCAATACTTTTCTTCCCATGGACTAGTTGTGTTTCTTTGATCTTGTGCAACCTATTTAGGCCGATGATAGCCCGCGGATAGGTGTGGAAACCCATCTATATTGCACCCAGTATGACACAGAAAAAAAGCCCAGGGCCTAGGGGTCGGGTGGGGCTCGTTCGGGGTGCACAACGGTTGCGCCAAAAACGGTCCAAAAATGGCCAAGGCTTTACCATACCGAAAATCGGCCGATTTTTAACCATGTGAGAAACGTCCCGAAAATTCACAGATAACTACTAGGAGGCCTCACTCTGAGTAATATTAAAGTTTTCTCCCACAAGAACCGCTCGGAGATGCCCAGACTCAGTTTTTATTTTCGTCCCAATACTTTTCTTCCCATGGACTAGTTGTGTTTCTTTGATCTTGTGCAACCTATTTAGGCCGATGATAGCCCGCGGATAGGTGTGGAAACCCATCTATATTGCACCCAGTATGACACAGAAAAAAAGCCCAGGGCCTAGGGGTCGGGTGGGGCTCGTTCGGGGTGCACAACGGTTGCGCCAAAAACGGTCCAAAAATGGCCAAGGCTTTACCATACCGAAAATCGGCCGATTTTTAACCATGTGAGAAACGTCCCGAAAATTCACAGATAACTACTAGGAGGCCTCACTCTGAGTAATATTAAAGTTTTCTCCCACAAGAACCGCTCGGAGATGCCCAGACTCAGTTTTTATTTTCGTCCCAATACTTTTCTTCCCATGGACTAGTTGTGTTTCTTTGATCTTGTGCAACCTATTTAGGCCGATGATAGCCCGCGGATAGGTGTGGAAACCCATCTATATTGCACCCAGTATGACACAGAAAAAAAGCCCAGGGCCTAGGGGTCGGGTGGGGCTCGTTCGGGGTGCACAACGGTTGCGCCAAAAACGGTCCAAAAATGGCCAAGGCTTTACCATACCGAAAATCGGCCGATTTTTAACCATGTGAGAAACGTCCCGAAAATTCACAGATAACTACTAGGAGGCCTCACTCTGAGTAATATGAAAGTTTTCTCCCACAAGAACCGCTCGGAGATGCCCAGACTCAGTTTTTATTTTCGTCCCAATACTTTTCTTCCCATGGACTAGTTGTGTTTCTTTGATCTTGTGCAACCTATTTAGGCCGATGATAGCCCGCGGATAGGTGTGGAAACCCATCTATATTGCACCCAGTATGACACAGAAAAAAAGCCCAGGGCCTAGGGGTCGGGTGGGGCTCGTTCGGGGTGCACAACGGTTGCGCCAAAAACGGTCCAAAAATGGCCAAGGCTTTACCATACCGAAAATCGGCCGATTTTTAACCATGTGAGAAACGTCCCGAAAATTCACAGATAACTACTAGGAGGCCTCACTCTGAGTAATATTAAAGTTTTCTCCCACAAGAACCGCTCGGAGATGCCCAGACTCAGTTTTTATTTTCGTCCCAATACTTTTCTTCCCATGGACTAGTTGTGTTTCTTTGATCTTGTGCAACCTATTTAGGCCGATGATAGCCCGCGGATAGGTGTGGAAACCCATCTATATTGCACCCAGTATGACACAGAAAAAAAGCCCAGGGCCTAGGGGTCGGGTGGGGCTCGTTCGGGGTGCACAACGGTTGCGCCAAAAACGGTCCAAAAATGGCCAAGGCTTTACCATACCGAAAATCGGCCGATTTTTAACCATGTGAGAAACGTCCCGAAAATTCACAGATAACTACTAGGAGGCCTCACTCTGAGTAATATGAAAGTTTTCTCCCACAAGAACCGCTCGGAGATGCCCGGACTCAGTTTTTATTTTCGTCCCAATACTTTTCTTCCCATGGACTAGTTGTGTTTCTTTGATCTTGTGCAACCTATTTAGGCCGATGATAGCCCGCGGATAGGTGTGGAAACCCATCTATATTGCACCCAGTATGACACAGAAAAAAAGCCCAGGGCCTAGGGGTCGGGTGGGGCTCGTTCGGGTGCACAACGGTTGCGCCAAAAACGGTCCAAAAATGGCCAAGGCTTTACCATACCGAAAATCGGCCGATTTTTAACCATGTGAGAAACGTCCCGAAAATTCACAGATAACTACTAGGAGGCCTCACTCTGAGTAATATGAAAGTTTTCTCCCACAAGAACCGCTCGGAGATGCCCAGACTCAGTTTTTATTTTCGTCCCAATACTTTTCTTCCCATGGACTAGTTGTGTTTCTTTGATCTTGTGCAACCTATTTAGGCCGATGATAGCCCGCGGATAGGTGTGGAAACCCATCTATATTGCACCCAGTATGACACAGAAAAAAAGCCCAGGGCCTAGGGGTCGGGTGGGGCTCGTTCGGGGTGCACAACGGTTGCGCCAAAAACGGTCCAAAAATGGCCAAGGCTTTACCATACCGAAAATCGGCCGATTTTTAACCATGTGAGAAACGTCCCGAAAATTCACAGATAACTACTAGGAGGCCTCACTCTGAGTAATATTAAAGTTTTTTCCCACAAGAACCGCTCGGAGATGCCCAGACTCAGTTTTTATTTTCGTCCCAATACTTTTCTTCCCATGGACTAGTTGTGTTTCTTTGATCTTGTGCAACCTATTTAGGCCGATGATAGCCCGCGGATAGGTGTGGAAACCCATCTATATTGCACCCAGTATGACACAGAAAAAAAGCCCAGGGCCTAGGGGTCGGGTGGGGCTCGTTCGGGGTGCACAACGGTTGCGCCAAAAACGGTCCAAAAATGGCCAAGGCTTTACCATACCGAAAATCGGCCGATTTTTAACCATGTGAGAAACGTCCCGAAAATTCACAGATAACTACTAGGAGGCCTCACTCTGAGTAATATTAAAGTTTTCTCCCACAAGAACCGCTCGGAGATGCCCAGACTCAGTTTTTATTTTCGTCCCAATACTTTTCTTCCCATGGACTAGTTGTGTTTCTTTGATCTTGTGCAACCTATTTAGGCCGATGATAGCCCGCGGATAGGTGTGGAAACCCATCTATATTGCACCCAGTATGACACAGAAAAAAAGCCCAGGGCCTAGGGGTCGGGTGGGGCTCGTTCGGGGTGCACAACGGTTGCGCCAAAAACGGTCCAAAAATGGCCAAGGCTTTACCATACCGAAAATCGGCCGATTTTTAACCATGTGAGAAACGTCCCGAAAATTCACAGATAACTACTAGGAGGCCTCACTCTGAGTAATATGAAAGTTTTCTCCCACAAGAACCGCTCGGAGATGCCCAGACTCAGTTTTTATTTTCGTCCCAATACTTTTCTTCCCATGGACTAGTTGTGTTTCTTTGATCTTGTGCAACCTATTTAGGCCGATGATAGCCCGCGGATAGGTGTGGAAACCCATCTATATTGCACCCAGTATGACACAGAAAAAAAGCCCAGGGCCTAGGGGTCGGGTGGGGCTCGTTCGGGGTGCACAACGGTTGCGCCAAAAACGGTCCAAAAATGGCCAAGGCTTTACCATACCGAAAATCGGCCGATTTTTAACCATGTGAGAAACGTCCCGAAAATTCACAGATAACTACTAGGAGGCCTCACTCTGAGTAATATCAAAGTTTTCTCCCACAAGAACCGCTCGGAGATGCCCAGACTCAGTTTTTATTTTCGTCCCAATACTTTTCTTCCCATGGACTAGTTGTGTTTCTTTGATCTTGTGCAACCTATTTAGGCCGATGATAGCCCGCGGATAGGTGTGGAAACCCATCTATATTGCACCCAGTATGACACAGAAAAAAAGCCCAGGGCCTAGGGGTCGGGTGGGGCTCGTTCGGGGTGCACAACGGTTGCGCCAAAAACGGTCCAAAAATGGCCAAGGCTTTACCATACCGAAAATCGGCCGATTTTTAACCATGTGAGAAACGTCCCGAAAATTCACAGATAACTACTAGGAGGCCTCACTCTGAGTAATATTAAAGTTTTCTCCCACAAGAACCGCTCGGAGATGCCCAGACTCAGTTTTTATTTTCGTCCCAATACTTTTCTTCCCATGGACTAGTTGTGTTTCTTTGATCTTGTGCAACCTATTTAGGCCGATGATAGCCCGCGGATAGGTGTGGAAACCCATCTATATTGCACCCAGTATGACACAGAAAAAAAGCCCAGGGCCTAGGGGTCGGGTGGGGCTCGTTCGGGGTGCACAACGGTTGCGCCAAAAACGGTCCAAAAATGGCCAAGGCTTTACCATACCGAAAATCGGCCGATTTTTAACCATGTGAGAAACGTCCCGAAAATTCACAGATAACTACTAGGAGGCCTCACTCTGAGTAATATGAAAGTTTTCTCCCACAAGAACCGCTCGGAGATGCCCAGACTCAGTTTTTATTTTCGTCCCAATACTTTTCTTCCCATGGACTAGTTGTGTTTCTTTGATCTTGTGCAACCTATTTAGGCCGATGATAGCCCGCGGATAGGTGTGGAAACCCATCTATATTGCACCCAGTATGACACAGAAAAAAAGCCCAGGGCCTAGGGGTCGGGTGGGGCTCGTTCGGGGTGCACAACGGTTGCGCCAAAAACGGTCCAAAAATGGCCAAGGCTTTACCATACCGAAAATCGGCCGATTTTTAACCATGTGAGAAACGTCCCGAAAATTCACAGATAACTACTAGGAGGCCTCACTCTGAGTAATATGAAAGTTTTCTCCCACAAGAACCGCTCGGAGATGCCCAGACTCAGTTTTTATTTTCGTCCCAATACTTTTCTTCCCATGGACTAGTTGTGTTTCTTTGATCTTGTGCAACCTATTTAGGCCGATGATAGCCCGCGGATAGGTGTGGAAACCCATCTATATTGCACCCAGTATGACACAGAAAAAAAGCCCAGGGCCTAGGGGTCGGGTGGGGCTCGTTCGGGGTGCACAACGGTTGCGCCAAAAACGGTCCAAAAATGGCCAAGGCTTTACCATACCGAAAATCGGCCGATTTTTAACCATGTGAGAAACGTCCCGAAAATTCACAGATAACTACTAGGAGGCCTCACTCTGAGTAATATTAAAGTTTTCTCCCACAAGAACCGCTCGGAGATGCCCAGACTCAGTTTTTATTTTCGTCCCAATACTTTTCTTCCCATGGACTAGTTGTGTTTCTTTGATCTTGTGCAACCTATTTAGGCCGATGATAGCCCGCGGATAGGTGTGGAAACCCATCTATATTGCACCCAGTATGACACAGAAAAAAAGCCCAGGGCCTAGGGGTCGGGTGGGGCTCGTTCGGGGTGCACAACGGTTGCGCCAAAAACGGTCCAAAAATGGCCAAGGCTTTACCATACCGAAAATCGGCCGATTTTTAACCATGTGAGAAACGTCCCGAAAATTCACAGATAACTACTAGGAGGCCTCACTCTGAGTAATATTAAAGTTTTCTCCCACAAGAACCGCTCGGAGATGCCCAGACTCAGTTTTTATTTTCGTCCCAATACTTTTCTTCCCATGGACTAGTTGTGTTTCTTTGATCTTGTGCAACCTATTTAGGCCGATGATAGCCCGCGGATAGGTGTGGAAACCCATCTATATTGCACCCAGTATGACACAGAAAAAAAGCCCAGGGCCTAGGGGTCGGGTGGGGCTCGTTCGGGGTGCACAACGGTTGCGCCAAAAACGGTCCAAAAATGGCCAAGGCTTTACCATACCGAAAATCGGCCGATTTTTAACCATGTGAGAAACGTCCCGAAAATTCACAGATAACTACTAGGAGGCCTCACTCTGAGTAATATTAAAGTTTTCTCCCACAAGAACCGCTCGGAGATGCCCAGACTCAGTTTTTATTTTCGTCCCAAACTTTTCTTCCCATGGACTAGTTTTGTTTCTTTGATCTTGTGCAACCTATTTAGGCCGATGATAGCCCGCGGATAGGTGTGGAAACCCATCTATATTGCACCCAGTATGACACAGAAAAAAAGCCCAGGGCCTAGGGGTCGGGTGGGGCTCGTTCGGGGTGCACAACGGTTGCGCCAAAAACGGTCCAAAAATGGCCAAGGCTTTACCATACCGAAAATCGGCCGATTTTTAACCATGTGAGAAACGTCCCGAAAATTCACAGATAACTACTAGGAGGCCTCACTCTGAGTAATATCAAAGTTTTCTCCCACAAGAACCGCTCGGAGATGCCCGGACTCAGTTTTTATTTTCGTCCCAATACTTTTCTTCCCATGGACTAGTTGTGTTTCTTTGATCTTGTGCAACCTATTTAGGCCGATGATAGCCCGCGGATAGGTGTGGAAACCCATCTATATTGCACCCAGTATGACACAGAAAAAAAGCCCAGGGCCTAGGGGTCGGGTGGGGCTCGTTCGGGTGCACAACGGTTGCGCCAAAAACGGTCCAAAAATGGCCAAGGCTTTACCATACCGAAAATCGACCGATTTTTAACCATGTGAGAAACGTCCCGAAAATTCACAGATAACTACTAGGAGGCCTCACTCTGAGTAATATCAAAGTTTTCTCCCACAAGAACCGCTCGGAGATGCCCAGACTCAGTTTTTATTTTCGTCCCAATACTTTTCTTCCCATGGACTAGTTGTGTTTCTTTGATCTTGTGCAACCTATTTAGGCCGATGATAGCCCGCGGATAGGTGTGGAAACCCATCTATATTGCACCCAGTGTGACACAGAAAAAAAGCCCAGGGCCTAGGGGTCGGGTGGGGCTCGTTCGGGGTGCACAACGGTTGCGCCAAAAACGGTCCAAAAATGGCCAAGGCTTTACCATACCGAAAATCGGCCGATTTTTAACCATGTGAGAAACGTCCCGAAAATTCACAGATAACTACTAGGAGGCCTCACTCTGAGTAATATCAAAGTTTTCTCCCACAAGAACCGCTCGGAGATGCCCGGACTCAGTTTTTATTTTCGTCCCAATACTTTTCTTCCCATGGTTTAGTTGTGTTTCTTTGATCTTGTGCAACCTATTTAGACCGATGATAGCCCGCGGATAGGTGTGGAAACCCATCTATATTGCACCCAGTATGACACAGAAAAAAAGCCCAGGGCATAGGGGTCGGGTGGGGCTCGTTCGGGGTGCACAACGGTTGCGCCAAAAACGGTCCAAAAATGGCCAAGGCTTTACCATACGAAAAATCGGCCGATTTTTAACCATGCGAGAAACGTCCCGAAAATTCACAGATAACTACTAGGCGGCCTCACTTTGAGTAATATTAAAGTTTTTTCCCACAAAAACAGCTCGGAGATGCCCAGACTCAGTTTTTATTTTCGTCCCAATACTTTTCTTCCCATGGTTTAGTTGTGTTCCTTTGATCTTGTGCAACCTATTTAGACCGATGATAGCCCGCGGATAGGTGTGGAAACCCATCTATATTGCACCCAGTATGACACAGAAAAAAATCCCAGGGCATAGGGGTCGGGTGGGGCTCGTTCGGGGTGCACAACGGTTGCGCCAAAAACGGTCCAAAAATGGCCAAGGCTTTACCATACGAAAAATCGGCCAGGTTTTAACCATGCGAGAAACGTCCCGAAAACTCACAGATAACTACTAGGCGGCCTCACTTTGAGTAATATTAAAGTTTTTTCCCACAAAAAAGCTCGGAGATGCCCAGACTCAGTTTTTATTTTTTCGTCCCAATACTTTTCTTCCCATGGTTTGGTTGTGTTCCTTTGATATTTTGCGACCTATTTAGACCTATGATTGCCCGCGGATAGGTGTGGAAACCCATCTATATTGCACCCAGTATGACACAGAAAAAAATCCCAGGGCATAGGGGTCGGGTGGGGCTCGTTCGGGGTGCACAACGGTTGCGCCAAAAACGGTCCAAAAATGGCCAAGGCTTTACCATACGAAAAATCGGCCGATTTTTAACAATGCGAGAAACGTCCCGAAAACTCACAGATAACTTCTAGGCGGCCTCACTTTGAGTAATATTAAAGTTTTTTCCTACAAAAACAGCTCGGAGATGCCCATACTCACTTTTTATTTTCGTCCCAATACTTTTCTTCCCATGGTTTGGTTGTGTTCTTTGATCTTGTGCAACCTATTTAGACCGATGATAGCCCGCGGATAGGTGTGGAAACCCATCTATATTGCACCCAGTATGACACAGAAAAAAATCCCAGGGCATAGGGGTCGGGTGGGGCTCGTTCGGGGTGCACAACTGTTGCGCCAAAAACGGTCCATAAATGGCCAAGGCTTTACCATACGAAAAATCGGTCGATTTTTAACCATGCGAGAAACGTCCCGAAAACTCACAGATAACTACTAGGCGGCCTCACTTTAAGTAATATTAAAGTTTTTTCCCATAAAAACAGCTCGTAGATGCCCAGACTCACTTTTTATTTTCGTCCCAATACTTTTCTTCCCATGGTTTGGTTGTGTTCCTTTGATCTTGTGCAACCTATTTAGACCGATGATAGCCCGCGGATAGGTGTGGAAACCCATCTATATTGCACCCAGTATGACACAGAAAAAAATCCCAGGGCATAGGGGTCGGGTGGGGCTCGTTCGGGGTGTTCAACGGTTGAGCCAAAAACGGTCCAAAAATGGCCAAGGCTTTACCGTACGAAAAATCGGCCGATTTTTACCCTTGCGAGAAACGTCCCGAAAGCTCACAGATAACTACTAGGCGGCCTCACTTTGGGTAATATTAAAGTTTTTTCCCACAAAAACAGCTCGGAGATGCCCAGACTCAGTTTTTATTTTTGTCCCAATACTTTTCTTCCCATGGTTTAGTTGTGTTCTTTGATCTTGTGCAACCTATTTAGACGATGATAGCCCGCGGATAGGTGTGGAAAACCATCTATATTGCACCCAGTATGACACAGAAAAAAAACCAGGGCATAGGGGTCGGGTGGGGCTCGTTCGGGGTGCACAACGGTTGCGCCAAAAACGGTCCAAAAATGGCCAAGGCTTTACCATACGAAAAATCGGCCAGGTTTTAACCATGCGAGAAACATCCCGAAAACACACAGATAACTACTAGGTGGCCTCACTTTGAGTAATATTAAAGTTTTTTCCCACAAAATTAGCTCGGAGATGCCCAGATTGAGTTTTTATTTTCGTCCCAATACTTTTCTTCCCACGGTTTAGTTGTGTTCCTTTGATCTTGTGCAACCTATGTAGACCGATGATAGCCCGCGGATAGGTGTGGAAACCCATCTATATTGCAGCCAGTATGACACAGAAAAAAATCCCAGGGCATAGGGGTCGGGTGGGGCCCGTTCGGGGTGCACAACGATTGCGCCAAAAACGGTCCAAAAATGGACAAGGCTTTAGCATACGAAAAATCGGCCGATTTTTAAGCATGCGAGAAACGTCCCGAAAACTCACAGATACCTACTAGGCGGCCTCACTTTGAGTAATTTTAAAGTTTTTTCCCACAAAAACAGCTCGGAGATGCCCATACTCAGTTTTTATTTTCGTCACAATACTTTTCTTCCCATGGTTTGGTTGTGTTCTTTTGATCTTGTGCAACCTATTTAGACCGATGATAGCCCGCGGATAGGTGTGGAAACCAATCTATATTGCACCCAGTATGACACAGAAAAAAATCCCAGGGCATAGGGGTCGGGTGGGGCTCGTTCGGGGTGCACAACGGTTGCGCCAAAAACGGTCCAAAAATGGACAAGGCTACCATACGAAAAATCCGCCGATTTTTAAGCATGCCAGAAACGTCCCGAAAACTCACTGATAACTACTAGGCGGCCTCACTTTGAGTAATATTAAAGTTTTTTCCCAGAAAAACAGCTCGGAGATGCCCAGACTCAGTTTTTATTTTCGTCCCAATACTTTTCTTCCCATGGTTTGGTTGTGTTTCTTTGATCTTGTGCAACCTATTTAGACCGATGATAGCCCGCGGATAGGTGTGGAAACCCATCTATATTGCAGCCAGTATGACACAGAAAAAAATCCCAGGGCATAGGGGTCGGGTGGGGCCCGTTCGGGGTGCACAACGATTGCACCAAAAACGGTCCAAAAATGGACAAGGCTTTACCATACGAAAAATCGGCCGATTTTTAAGCATGCGAGAAACGTCCCGAAAACTCACAGATACCTACTAGGCGGCCTCACTTTGAGTAATTTTAAAGTTTTTTCCCACAAAAACAGCTCGGAGATGACCAGACTCAGTTTTTATTTTCGTCACAATACTTTTCTTCCCATGGTTTGGTTGTGTTCTTTTGATCTTGTGCAACCTATTTAGACCGATGATAGCCCGCGGATAGGTGTGGAAACCAATCTATATTGCACCCAGTATGACACAGAAAAAAATCCCAGGGCATAGGGGTCGGGTGGGGCTCGTTCGGGGTGCACAACGGTTGCGCCAAAAACGGTCCAAAAATGGACAAGGCTACCATACGAAAAATCCGCCGATTTTTAAGCATGCCAGAAACGTCCCGAAAACTCACAGATAACTACTAGGCGGCCTCACTTTGAGTAATATTAAAGTTTTTTCCCACAAAAATAGCTCGGAGATGACCAGACTCAGTTTTTATTTTCGTCACAATACTTTTCTTCCCATGGTTTGGTTGTGTTCTTTTGATCTTGTGCAACCTATTTAGACCGATGATAGCCCGCGGATAGGTGTGGAAACCAATCTATATTGCACCCAGTATGACACAGAAAAAAATCCCAGGGCATAGGGGTCGGGTGGGGCTCGTTCGGGGTGCACAACGGTTGCGCCAAAAACGGTCCAAAAATGGACAAGGCTACCATACGAAAAATCGCCGATTTTTAAGCATGTGAGAAACGTCCCGAAAACTCACAGATAACTACTAGGCGGCCTCACTTTGAGTAATATTAAAGTTTTTTCCCACAAAAACAGCTCGGAGATGCCCAGACTCAGTTTTTATTTTCGTCCCAATACTTTTATTCCCATGGTTTGGTTGTGTTTCTTTGATCATGTGCAACCTATGTAGACCGATGATAGCCCGCGGATAGGTGTGGAAACCCATCTATATTGCAGCCAGTGTGACACAGAAAAAAATCCCAGGGCATAGGGGTCGGGTGGGGCCCGTTCGGGGTGCACAACGATTGCGCCAAAAACGGTCCAAAAATGGACAAGGCTTTACCATACGAAAAATCGGCCGATTTTTAAGCATGCGAGAAACGTCCCGAAAACTCACAGATACCTACTAGGCGGCCTCACTTTGAGTAATTTTAAAGTTTTTTCCCACAAAAACCGCTCGGAGATGACCAGACTCAGTTTTTATTTTCGTCACAATACTTTTCTTCCCATGGTTTGGTTGTGTTCTTTTGATCTTGTGCAACCTATTTAGACCGATGATAGCCCGCGGATAGGTGTGGAAACCAATCTATATTGCACCCAGTATGACACAGAAAAAAATCCCAGGGCATAGGGGTCGGGTGGGGCTCGTTCGGGGTGCACAACGGTTGCGCCAAAAACGGTCCAAAAATGGACAAGGCTACCATACGAAAAATCCGCCGATTTTTAAGCATGCCAGAAACGTCCCGAAAACTCACAGATAACTACTAGGCGGCCTCACTTTGAGTAATATTAAAGTTTTTTCCCACAAAAATAGCTCGGAGATGCCCAGACTCAGTTTTTATTTTCGTTCCAATACTTTTCTTCCCATTGTTTGGTTGTGTTCCTTTGATCTTGTGCAACCTATTTAGACCGATGATAGCCCGCGGATAGGTGTGGAAACCCATCTATATTGCACCCAGTATGACAATAAAAAATCCCAGGGCATAGGGGTCGGGTGGGGCTCGTTCGGGGTGCACAACGGTTGCGCCAAAAACGGTCCAAAAATGGCCAAGGCTTTACCATACGAAAAATCGGCCAATTTTTAACCGTGCGAGAAACGTCCCGAAAACTCACAGACAACTACTAGGCAGCCTCACTTTGAGTAATATTAAAGTTTTTTCCCACAAAAACAGCTCGGAGATGCCCAGACTCAGTTTTTATTTTCGTCCCAATACTTTTCTTCCCATGGTTTGGTTGTGTTCCTTTGATCTTGTGCAACCTATATAGACCGATCATAGCCCGCGGATAAGTGTGGAAACCCATCTATATTGCACACAGTATGACACAGAAAAAAATCCCAGGGCATAGGGGTCGGGTGGGGCTCGTTCGGGGTGCACAACGGTTGCGCCAAAAACGGTCAAAAAATGGCCAAGGCTTTACCATACGAAAAATCGGCCCATTTTTAACCGTTGGAGAAACGTCCCGAAAACTCACAGATAACTACTAGGCGGCCTCACTTTGAGTGATATTAAAGTTTTTTCCCACAAAAACAGCTCGGAGATGCCCAGACTCAGTTTTTTTTTCGTCCCAATACTTTTCTTCCCATGGTTAAAAATTTTTTTCGTCCCAATATTTTTTTCGGCCTCTATGGGCAAAGAACTTTAATGCCGCTCAGAATGAGGCCACCCAGTAGTTAGGTGTGAATTTTCGAGACCTCTGGCACCGTTCTAAGATGGGTCCTCTCTTCGTAGGCTAGTGCATTGGCCCTTTTTGACCCGTTTTGGGGCGAAAACAAAAACTGACTCCCGGGCATATTTTTTTCGGCCTCTATCGGCAAAGAACTTTAATGCCGCTCAGAATGAGGCCACCCAGTAGTTAGGTGTGAATTTTCGAGACCTCTGGCACCGTTCTAAGATGGGTCCTCTCTTCGTAGGCTAGTGCATTGGCCCTTTTTGACCCGTTTTGGGGCGAAAACAAAAACTGACTCCCGGGCATATTTTTTTCGGCCTCTATGGGCAAAGAACTTTAATGCCGCTCAGAATGAGGCCACCCAGTAGTTAGGTGTGAATTTTCGAGACCTCTGGCACCGTTCTAAGATGGGTCCTCTCTTCGTAGGCTAATGCATTGGCCCTTTTTGACCCGTTTTGGGGCGAAAACAAAAACTGACTCCCGGGCATATTTTTTTCGGCCTCTATGGGCAAAGAACTTTAATGCCGCTCAGAATGAGGCCACCCAGTAGTTAGGTGTGAATTTTCGAGACCTCTGGCACCGTTCTAAGATGGGTCCTCTCTTCGTAGGCTAGTGCATTGGCCCTTTTTGACCCGTTTTGGGGCGAAAACAAAAACTGACTCCCGGGCATATTTTTTTCGGCCTCTATGGGCAAAGAACTTTAATGCCGCTCAGAATGAGGCCACCCAGTAGTTAGGTGTGAATTTTCGAGACCTCTGGCACCGTTCTAAGATGGGTCCTCTCTTCGTAGGCTAGTGCATTGGCCCTTTTTGACCCGTTTTGGGGCGAAAACAAAAACTGACTCCCGGGCATATTTTTTTCGGCCTTATGGGCAAAGAACTTTAATGCCGCTCAGAATGAGGCCACCCAGTAGTTAGGTGTGAATTTTCGAGACCTCTGGCACCGTTCTAAGATGGGTCCTCTCTTCGTAGGCTAATGCATTGGCCCTTTTTGACCCGTTTTGGGGCGAAAACAAAAACTGACTCCCGGGCATATTTTTTTCGGCCTCTATGGGCAAAGAACTTTAATGCCGCTCAGAATGAGGCCACCCAGTAGTTAGGTGTGAATTTTCGAGACCTCTGGCACAGTTCTAAGATGGGTCCTCTCTTCGTAGGCTAGTGCATTGGCCCTTTTGACCCGTTTTGGGGCGAAAACAAAAACTGACTCCCGGGCATATTTTTTTCGGCCACTATGGGCAAAGAACTTTAATGCCGCTCAGAATGAGGCCACCCAGTAGTTAGGTGTGAATTTTCGAGACCTCTGGCACCGTTCTAAGATGGGTCCTCTCTTCGTAGGCTAATGCATTGGCCCTTTTTGACCCGTTTTGGGGCGAAAACAAAAACTGACTCCCGGGCATATTTTTTTCGGCCTCTATGGGCAAAGAACTTTAATGCCGCTCAGAATGAGGCCACCCAGTAGTTAGGTGTGAATTTTCGAGACCTCTGGCACCGTTCTAAGATGGGTCCTCTCTTCGTAGGCTAATGCATTGGCCTTTTTCGACCCGTTTTGGGGCGAAAACAAAAACTGACTCCCGGGCATATTTTTTTCGGCCTCTATGGGCAAAGAACTTTAATGCCGCTCAGAATGAGGCCACCCAGTAGTTAGGTGTGAATTTTCGAGACCTCTGGCACCGTTCTAAGATGGGTCCTCTCTTCGTAGGCTAGTGCATTGGCCCTTTTTGACCCGTTTTGGGGCGAAAACAAAAACTGACTCCCGGGCATATTTTTTTCGGCCTCTATGGGCAAAGAACTTTAATGCCGCTCAGAATGAGGCCACCCAGTAGTTAGGTGTGAATTTTCGAGACCTCTGGCACCGTTCTAAGATGGGTCCTCTCTTCGTAGGCTAGTGCATTGGCCTTTTTCGACCCGTTTTGGGGCGAAAACAAAAACTGACTCCCGGGCATATTTTTTTCGGCCTTATGGGCAAAGAACTTTAATGCCGCTCAGAATGAGGCCACCCAGTAGTTAGGTGTGAATTTTCGAGACCTCTGGCACCGTTCTAAGATGGGTCCTCTCTTCGTAGGCTAATGCATTGGCCCTTTTTGACCCGTTTTGGGGCGAAAACAAAAACTGACTCCCGGGCATATTTTTTTCGGCCTCTATGGGCAAAGAACTTTAATGCCGCTCAGAATGAGGCCACCCAGTAGTTAGGTGTGAATTTTCGAGACCTCTGGCACCGTTCTAAGATGGGTCCTCTCTTCGTAGGCTAGTGCATTGGCCCTTTTTGACCCGTTTTGGGGCGAAAACAAAAACTGACTCCCGGGCATATTTTTTTCGGCCTCTATGGGCAAAGAACTTTAATGCCGCTCAGAATGAGGCCACCCAGTAGTTAGGTGTGAATTTTCGAGACCTCTGGCACCGTTCTAAGATGGGTCCTCTCTTCGTAGGCTAATGCATTGGCCCTTTTTGACCCGTTTTGGGGCGAAAACAAAAACTGACTCCCGGGCATATTTTTTTCGGCCTCTATGGGCAAAGAACTTTAATGCCGCTCAGAATGAGGCCACCCAGTAGTTAGGTGTGAATTTTCGAGACCTCTGGCACCGTTCTAAGATGGGTCCTCTCTTCGTAGGCTAATGCATTGGCCCTTTTTGACCCGTTTTGGGGCGAAAACAAAAACTGACTCCCGGGCATATTTTTTTCGGCCTTTATGGGCAAAGAACTTTAATGCCGCTCAGAATGAGGCCACCCAGTAGTTAGGTGTGAATTTTCGAGACCTCTGGCACCGTTCTAAGATGGGTCCTCTCTTCGTAGGCTAGTGCATTGGCCCTTTTTGACCCGTTTTGGGGCGAAAACAAAAACTGACTCCCGGGCATATTTTTTTCGGCCTCTATGGGCAAAGAACTTTAATGCCGCTCAGAATGAGGCCACCCAGTAGTTAGGTGTGAATTTTCGAGACCTCTGGCACCGTTCTAAGATGGGTCCTCTCTTCGTAGGCTAATGCATTGGCCCTTTTTGACCCGTTTTGGGGCAAAAACAAAAACTGACTCCCGGGCATATTTTTTTCGGCCTCTATGGGCAAAGAACTTTAATGCCGCTCAGAATGAGGCCACCCAGTAGTTAGGTGTGAATTTTCGAGACCTCTGGCACCGTTCTAAGATGGGTCCTCTCTTCGTAGGCTAGTGCATTGGCCCTTTTTGACCCGTTTTGGGGCGAAAACAAAAACTGACTCCCGGGCATATTTTTTTCGGCCTCTATGGGCAAAGAACTTTAATGCCGCTTAGAATGAGGCCACCCAGTAGTTAGGTGTGAATTTTCGAGACCTCTGGCACCGTTCTAAGATGGGTCCTCTCTTCGTAAGCTAGTGCATTGGCCCTTTTTGACCCGTTTTGGGGCGAAAACAAAAACTGACTCCCGGGCATATTTTTTTCGGCCTCTATGGGCAAAGAACTTTAATGCCGCTCAGAATGAGGCCACCCAGTAGTTAGGTGTGAATTTTCGAGACCTCTGGCACCGTTCTAAGATGGGTCCTCTCTTCGTAGGCTAGTGCATTGGCCTTTTTCGACCCGTTTTGGGGCGAAAAAAAAAACTGACTCCCGGGCATATTTTTTTCGGCCTCTATGGGCAAAGAACTTTAATGCCGCTCAGAATGAGGCCACCCAGTAGTTAGGTGTGAATTTTCGAGACCTCTGGCACCGTTCTAAGATGGGTCCTCTCTTCGTAGGCTAGTGCATTGGCCCTTTTTGACCCGTTTTGGGGCGAAAACAAAAACTGACTCCCGGGCATATTTTTTTCGGCCTCTATGGGCAAAGAACTTTAATGCCGCTCAGAATGAGGCCACCCAGTAGTTAGGTGTGAATTTTCGAGACCTCTGGCACCGTTCTAAGATGGGTCCTCTCTTCGTAGGCTAGTGCATTGGCCCTTTTTGACCCGTTTTGGGGCGAAAACAAAAACTGACTCCCGGGCATATTTTTTTCGGCCTTTATGGGCAAAGAACTTTAATGCCGCTCAGAATGAGGCCACCCAGTAGTTAGGTGTGAATTTTCGAGACCTCTGGCACCGTTCTAAGATGGGTCCTCTCTTCGTAGGCTAATGCATTGGCCCTTTTTGACCCGTTTTGGGGCGAAAACAAAAACTGACTCCCGGGCATATTTTTTTCGGCCTTTATGGGCAAAGAACTTTAATGCCGCTCAGAATGAGGCCACCCAGTAGTTAGGTGTGAATTTTCGAGACCTCTGGCACCGTTCTAAGATGGGTCCTCTCTTCGTAGGCTAATGCATTGGCCCTTTTTGACCCGTTTTGGGGCGAAAACAAAAACTGACTCCCGGCATATTTTTTTCGGCCTTTATGGGCAAAGAACTTTAATGCGCTCAGAATGAGGCCACCCAGTAGTTAGGTGTGAATTTTCGAGACCTCTGGCACCGTTCTAAGATGGGTCCTCTCTTCGTAGGCTAGTGCATTGGCCCTTTTTGACCCGTTTTGGGGCGAAAACAAAAACTGACTCCCGGGCATATTTTTTTCGGCCTTTATGGGCAAAGAACTTTAATGCCGCTCAGAATGAGGCCACCCAGTAGTTAGGTGTGAATTTTCGAGACCTCTGGCACCGTTCTAAGATGGGTCCTCTCTTCGTAGGCTAGTGCATTGGCCCTTTTTGACCCGTTTTGGGGCGAAAACAAAAACTGACTCCCGGGCATATTTTTTTCGGCCTTTATGGGCAAAGAACTTTAATGCCGCTCAGAATGAGGCCACCCAGTAGTTAGGTGTGAATTTTCGAGACCTCTGGCACCGTTCTAAGATGGGTCCTCTCTTCGTAGGCTAATGCATTGGCCCTTTTTGACCCGTTTTGGGGCGAAAACAAAAACTGACTCCCGGGCATATTTTTTTCGGCCTTTATGGGCAAAGAACTTTAATGCCGCTCAGAATGAGGCCACCCAGTAGTTAGGTGTGAATTTTCGAGACCTCTGGCACCGTTCTAAGATGGGTCCTCTCTTCGTAGGCTAATGCATTGGCCCTTTTTGACCCGTTTTGGGGCGAAAACAAAAACTGACTCCCGGGCATATTTTTTTCGGCCTTTATGGGCAAAGAACTTTAATGCCGCTCAGAATGAGGCCACCCAGTAGTTAGGTGTGAATTTTCGAGACCTCTGGCACCGTTCTAAGATGGGTCCTCTCTTCGTAGGCTAATGCATTGGCCCTTTTTGACCCGTTTTGGGGCGAAAACAAAAACTGACTCCCGGGCATATTTTTTTCGGCCTTTATGGGCAAAGAACTTTAATGCCGCTCAGAATGAGGCCACCCAGTAGTTAGGTGTGAATTTTCGAGACCTCTGGCACCGTTCTAAGATGGGTCCTCTCTTCGTAGGCTAATGCATTGGCCCTTTTTGACCCGTTTTGGGGCGAAAACAAAAACTGACTCCCGGGCATATTTTTTTCGGCCTCTATGGGCAAAGAACTTTAATGCCGCTCAGAATGAGGCCACCCAGTAGTTAGGTGTGAATTTTCGAGACCTCTGGCACCGTTCTAAGATGGGTCCTCTCTTCGTAGGCTAATGCATTGGCCCTTTTTGACCCGTTTTGGGGCGAAAACAAAAACTGACTCCCGGGCATATTTTTTTCGGCCTCTATGGGCAAAGAACTTTAATGCCGCTCAGAATGAGGCCACCCAGTAGTTAGGTGTGAATTTTCGAGACCTCTGGCACCGTTCTAAGATGGGTCCTCTCTTCGTAGGCTAATGCATTGGCCCTTTTTGACCCGTTTTGGGGCGAAAACAAAAACTGACTCCCGGGCATATTTTTTTCGGCCTCTATGGGCAAAGAACTTTAATGCCGCTCAGAATGAGGCCACCCAGTAGTTAGGTGTGAATTTTCGAGACCTCTGGCACCGTTCTAAGATGGGTCCTCTCTTCGTAGGCTAGTGCATTGGCCCTTTTTGACCCGTTTTGGGGCGAAAACAAAAACTGACTCCCGGGCATATTTTTTTCGGCCTTTATGGGCAAAGAACTTTAATGCCGCTCAGAATGAGGCCACCCAGTAGTTAGGTGTGAATTTTCGAGACCTCTGGCACCGTTCTAAGATGGGTCCTCTCTTCGTAGGCTAATGCATTGGCCCTTTTTGACCCGTTTTGGGGCGAAAACAAAAACTGACTCCCGGGCATATTTTTTTCGGCCTTTATGGGCAAAGAACTTTAATGCCGCTCAGAATGAGGCCACCCAGTAGTTAGGTGTGAATTTTCGAGACCTCTGGCACCGTTCTAAGATGGGTCCTCTCTTCGTAGGCTAATGCATTGGCCCTTTTTGACCCGTTTTGGGGCGAAAACAAAAACTGACTCCCGGGCATATTTTTTTCGGCCTTTATGGGCAAAGAACTTTAATGCCGCTCAGAATGAGGCCACCCAGTAGTTAGGTGTGAATTTTCGAGACCTCTGGCACCGTTCTAAGATGGGTCCTCTCTTCGTAGGCTAATGCATTGGCCCTTTTTGACCCGTTTTGGGGCGAAAACAAAAACTGACTCCCGGGCATATTTTTTTCGGCCTTTATGGGCAAAGAACTTTAATGCCGCTCAGAATGAGGCCACCCAGTAGTTAGGTGTGAATTTTCGAGACCTCTGGCACCGTTCTAAGATGGGTCCTCTCTTCGTAGGCTAATGCATTGGCCCTTTTTGACCCGTTTTGGGGCGAAAACAAAAACTGACTCCCGGGCATATTTTTTTCGGCCTTTATGGGCAAAGAACTTTAATGCCGCTCAGAATGAGGCCACCCAGTAGTTAGGTGTGAATTTTCGAGACCTCTGGCACCGTTCTAAGATGGGTCCTCTCTTCGTAGGCTAATGCATTGGCCCTTTTTGACCCGTTTTGGGGCGAAAACAAAAACTGACTCCCGGGCATATTTTTTTCGGCCTTTATGGGCAAAGAACTTTAATGCCGCTCAGAATGAGGCCACCCAGTAGTTAGGTGTGAATTTTCGAGACCTCTGGCACCGTTCTAAGATGGGTCCTCTCTTCGTAGGCTAGTGCATTGGCCCTTTTTGACCCGTTTTGGGGCGAAAACAAAAACTGACTCCCGGGCATATTTTTTTCGGCCTCTATGGGCAAAGAACTTTAATGCCGCTCAGAATGAGGCCACCCAGTAGTTAGGTGTGAATTTTCGAGACCTCTGGCACCGTTCTAAGATGGGTCCTCTCTTCGTAGGCTAATGCATTGGCCCTTTTTGACCCGTTTTGGGGCGAAAACAAAAACTGACTCCCGGGCATATTTTTTTCGGCCTTTATGGGCAAAGAACTTTAATGCCGCTCAGAATGAGGCCACCCAGTAGTTAGGTGTGAATTTTCGAGACCTCTGGCACCGTTCTAAGATGGGTCCTCTCTTCGTAGGCTAATGCATTGGCCCTTTTTGACCCGTTTTGGGGCGAAAACAAAAACTGACTCCCGGGCATATTTTTTTCGGCCTTTATGGGCAGAGAACTTTAATGCCGCTCAGAATGAGGCCACCCAGTAGTTAGGTGTGAATTTTCGAGACCTCTGGCACCGTTCTAAGATGGGTCCTCTCTTCGTAGGCTAATGCATTGGCCCTTTTTGACCCGTTTTGGGGCGAAAACAAAAACTGACTCCCGGGCATATTTTTTTCGGCCTTTATGGGCAGAGAACTTTAATGCCGCTCAGAATGAGGCCACCCAGTAGTTAGGTGTGAATTTTCGAGACCTCTGGCACCGTTCTAAGATGGGTCCTCTCTTCGTAGGCTAATGCATTGGCCCTTTTTGACCCGTTTTGGGGCGAAAACAAAAACTGACTCCCGGGCATATTTTTTTCGGCCTCTATGGGCAGAGAACTTTAATGCCGCTCAGAATGAGGCCACCCAGTAGTTAGGTGTGAATTTTCGAGACCTCTGGCACCGTTCTAAGATGGGTCCTCTCTTCGTAGGCTAATGCATTGGCCCTTTTTGACCCGTTTTGGGGCGAAAACAAAAACTGACTCCCGGGCATATTTTTTTCGGCCTCTATGGGCAGAGAACTTTAATGCCGCTCAGAATGAGGCCACCCAGTAGTTAGGTGTGAATTTTCGAGACCTCTGGCACCGTTCTAAGATGGGTCCTCTCTTCGTAGGCTAATGCATTGGCCCTTTTTGACCCGTTTTGGGGCGAAAACAAAAACTGACTCCCGGGCATATTTTTTTCGGCCTTTATGGGCAGAGAACTTTAATGCCGCTCAGAATGAGGCCACCCAGTAGTTAGGTGTGAATTTTCGAGACCTCTGGCACCGTTCTAAGATGGGTCCTCTCTTCGTAGGCTAATGCATTGGCCCTTTTTGACCCGTTTTGGGCGAAAACAAAAACTGACTCCCGGGCATATTTTTTTCGGCCTTTATGGGCAGAGAACTTTAATGCCGCTCAGAATGAGGCCACCCAGTAGTTAGGTGTGAATTTTCGAGACCTCTGGCACCGTTCTAAGATGGGTCCTCTCTTCGTAGGCTAATGCATTGGCCCTTTTTGACCCGTTTTGGGGCGAAAACAAAAACTGACTCCCGGGCATATTTTTTTCGGCCTTTATGGGCAGAGAACTTTAATGCCGCTCAGAATGAGGCCACCCAGTAGTTAGGTGTGAATTTTCGAGACCTCTGGCACCGTTCTAAGATGGGTCCTCTCTTCGTAGGCTAATGCATTGGCCCTTTTTGACCCGTTTTGGGGCGAAAACAAAAACTGACTCCCGGGCATATTTTTTTCGGCCTTTATGGGCAGAGAACTTTAATGCCGCTCAGAATGAGGCCACCCAGTAGTTAGGTGTGAATTTTCGAGACCTCTGGCACCGTTCTAAGATGGGTCCTCTCTTCGTAGGCTAATGCATTGGCCCTTTTTGACCCGTTTTGGGGCGAAAACAAAAACTGACTCCCGGGCATATTTTTTTCGGCCTTTATGGGCAGAGAACTTTAATGCCGCTCAGAATGAGGCCACCCAGTAGTTAGGTGTGAATTTTCGAGACCTCTGGCACCGTTCTAAGATGGGTCCTCTCTTCGTAGGCTAATGCATTGGCCCTTTTTGACCCGTTTTGGGGCGAAAACAAAAACTGACTCCCGGGCATATTTTTTTCGGCCTTTATGGGCAGAGAACTTTAATGCCGCTCAGAATGAGGCCACCCAGTAGTTAGGTGTGAATTTTCGAGACCTCTGGCACCGTTCTAAGATGGGTCCTCTCTTCGTAGGCTAATGCATTGGCCCTTTTTGACCCGTTTTGGGGCGAAAACAAAAACTGACTCCCGGGCATATTTTTTTCGGCCTTTATGGGCAGAGAACTTTAATGCCGCTCAGAATGAGGCCACCCAGTAGTTAGGTGTGAATTTTCGAGACCTCTGGCACCGTTCTAAGATGGGTCCTCTCTTCGTAGGCTAATGCATTGGCCCTTTTTGACCCGTTTTGGGCGAAAACAAAAACTGACTCCCGGGCATATTTTTTTCGGCCTTTATGGGCAGAGAACTTTAATGCCGCTCAGAATGAGGCCACCCAGTAGTTAGGTGTGAATTTTCGAGACCTCTGGCACCGTTCTAAGATGGGTCCTCTCTTCGTAGGCTAATGCATTGGCCCTTTTTGACCCGTTTTGGGGCGAAAACAAAAACTGACTCCGGGCATATTTTTTTCGGCCTTTATGGGCAGAGAACTTTAATGCCGCTCAGAATGAGGCCACCCAGTAGTTAGGTGTGAATTTTCGAGACCTCTGGCACCGTTCTAAGATGGGTCCTCTCTTCGTAGGCTAATGCATTGGCCCTTTTTGACCCGTTTTGGGGCGAAAACAAAAACTGACTCCCGGGCATATTTTTTTCGGCCTTTATGGGCAGAGAACTTTAATGCCGCTCAGAATGAGGCCACCCAGTAGTTAGGTGTGAATTTTCGAGACCTCTGGCACCGTTCTAAGATGGGTCCTCTCTTCGTAGGCTAATGCATTGGCCCTTTTGACCCGTTTTGGGGCGAAAACAAAAACTGACTCCCGGGCATATTTTTTTCGGCCTTTATGGGCAGAGAACTTTAATGCCGCTCAGAATGAGGCCACCCAGTAGTTAGGTGTGAATTTTCGAGACCTCTGGCACCGTTCTAAGATGGGTCCTCTCTTCGTAGGCTAATGCATTGGCCTTTTTGACCCGTTTTGGGGCGAAAACAAAAACTGACTCCCGGGCATATTTTTTTCGGCCTTTATGGGCAGAGAACTTTAATGCGCTCAGAATGAGGCCACCCAGTAGTTAGGTGTGAATTTTCGAGACCTCTGGCACCGTTCTAAGATGGGTCCTCTCTTCGTAGGCTAATGCATTGGCCCTTTTTGACCCGTTTTGGGGCGAAAACAAAAACTGACTCCCGGGCATATTTTTTTCGGCCTTTATGGGCAGAGAACTTTAATGCCGCTCAGAATGAGGCCACCCAGTAGTTAGGTGTGAATTTTCGAGACCTCTGGCACCGTTCTAAGATGGGTCCTCTCTTCGTAGGCTAATGCATTGGCCTTTTTGACCCGTTTTGGGGCGAAAACAAAAACTGACTCCCGGCATATTTTTTTCGGCCTTTATGGGCAGAGAACTTTAATGCCGCTCAGAATGAGGCCACCCAGTAGTTAGGTGTGAATTTTCGAGACCTCTGGCACCGTTCTAAGATGGGTCCTCTCTTCGTAGGCTAATGCATTGGCCTTTTTGACCCGTTTTGGGGCGAAAACAAAAACTGACTCCCGGGCATATTTTTTTCGGCCTTTATGGGCAGAGAACTTTAATGCCGCTCAGAATGAGGCACCCAGTAGTTAGGTGTGAATTTTCGAGACCTCTGGCACCGTTCTAAGATGGGTCCTCTCTTCGTAGGCTAATGCATTGGCCCTTTTTGACCCGTTTTGGGGCGAAAACAAAAACTGACTCCCGGGCATATTTTTTTCGGCCTTTATGGGCAGAGAACTTTAATGCGCTCAGAA